>NC_057798.1:192853037-193220961 GCF_018294505.1 Triticum aestivum | reverse complement strand
AAGGCTTGCCGGGTGACCGCCAAGGTCCTCCGTGGTTCCTTTGGAGCCATTCAAGAACAAAGTGTTCAAGCCAAAGACAAGGCCCCGGCAAGAGGAGCTTGCCGGGAAGGCCAACGCCCCGGCAAGAGGAGCTTGCCGGGAAGGCCAACCAAGGCATTTCAAGGAACTTGCCGCGATGCACCTCGCGTCCCGACAAGGCCCGGTGAGCGACAAGCTTCCGGACGCGACAAGACAACGACCGCGGCAAGGCGCTTGCCGCGGCAGGCTACCACCCTGTACCCGTGCTCCAGCGCATCCACCAACGTGTCGCCCTGGGACCTTCCCAGGCGCGTGTGGCAAGAAGCTGTGCAGCCAGCGGTGCGAGGTGGCAAGCGGAGATGACAAGATGGCCATCGTGGCAAGCGGTGGCGCCCCTAACGGTCACTTTTCTGCATCGTTTGGGTGACGCAGACGGGCATTTAATGCCTTTATCCCCTGCCGTCAGGGTTAGGTATGATGCACTGTACAAGTAGGTGTACCAACCGCACCTCTTTTCCATTTTTACCCTTGCATGCATTGCCACCTGTCGGTGACCCCTTGAGCATATAAAAGGAGGCCCATGCGCAACGTAGAGGGGGGTTCGCAACCAGAAAGCACTCACGCTCGGTCTCTTTAGCAGCCGAAGTGTACTGTAGCACTCAGCGCTCCCGAGCAAGAACACAATACAAACCACAAAGCAGCAGTAGGAGTATTATCTCTCCGGAGAGCTCCGAAGCTGGGTAAACCGCTCGTGTGCTTCGCCCCGATCCGCTCTTCGTGCGGCCTCCGCCCCCCGCCGGACCGAAAGGGGCCCTGCCCCATAGGTGTTCGTTCCCACGACATCTTTGGCGCGCCAGGTAGGGGGCGTCGAGGTTGTGTGAACCTGATCCGGCGTTCACGCGAGCTAGATCTTCGTCATCTTCATCGACATGCCACCGAAGAAGAAGGCTTCGGAGGTGGCTGCTCCGTCCGCGTCGAACCCACCACCACCGAAGCAAGCAGGTGGTGGGGTAGACGCCGGCGGAGGAATGGGCATCGACGAGGGAGCTCATGGTGCTGCCAGGTCCAAGGACAAGGCCGCACAAACCTTGGCGTCCGTACATGCACCGCGCCCATCTCAGGAGGCGCGGGACCGACAGCATCATGGTACTCGCGGTACCATACATTCGTTGGGCCAAGGCCAAGATGGTGGATCTCGGGGTGCTCAAGACCAGCATGCACGCCAAAATGCTGGCACGAGCGCAGCACGGTCGCCTGGACAAGATGCTGCTCCTTCTAACACAGTTAGAAGTTCGAGCATATCCCGCTCCTCGCACCGTTCGCCACCGCCACCCAAAACTCCAGCAGAAGCTTTGGCACGAGCTCAACTGCTCCTGGATTACCCTCCAATGGCAGACAAGATCGACGATTGGAGGGCCACCATTCAGAGTCTCATCGGCTTCGCCAACGGCGACACTCCACGGAAGCCGGGTACATCGCAGCCGCGGCAAGATTGCCAGGCACAAGCCGGTGGCGACAAGACCGGTGGGGGTGCAACCACCGTGCACTCTCCACCCCGAAGGCCAAGATCGCCGACTCGCCGGGTCAACCCCGACAGCGACTCCACCGCATCGTCGGATCCGCGAGCTCGTCGCGATCAGCGCCAAGTTCTTCACGAACGATAGCAAGAAGACGCTCATACTCGCATCGAGTGCCGAAGAGAAGTGCGGCGTCAATCAGACCAGCGCGCTGGGCCCACCGTCGACATGCATGCGCCAGGGGAACCAGGCGACTTGCCGTACACGGTAGGTTGCCCTGCGTTCACTCGTGAGCTGCGGCAAGTCCAGTGGCCGAGTACGAAGAATTTCAAGCCAGACGTACCAGAGAAGTATGACGGCAAGTTGCATCCGTCGGAGTTCCTCAGCATCTACACCATCGCGGTGCAAGCTGCCGGGGGGCGTGACCACAAGATCCTTGCCAACTACTTCCCGCTGGTGCTCAAGCCCAATGTCAGGTCCTGGCTCATGCACTTGCCGGACAACTCCATATCCTCCTGGGCAGATCTATGCCATCAGTTT
Source organism: Triticum aestivum (assembly GCF_018294505.1). NCBI lineage: Eukaryota > Viridiplantae > Streptophyta > Magnoliopsida > Poales > Poaceae > Triticum > Triticum aestivum. Next base: position 193,218,886 of record NC_057798.1, on the reverse strand, counting down.
GTCGGCGCCTTTACAGGCGGCCACAAGCCTCATGGCCAAGAGAGCGATCTTCATCTGCTCGCCCAAAAGGAAGGAGAGCCCCTGCGCAAGTACATCCAGAGATTCAGCCAAGTACAGCGCAACATCCCAGATGTCCACCCTGCCGCGGTCATCAGCGCGTTCCATCAGAACGTGCGAAACCGCAGGATGTGGGAGGAGATGGCGATGTGCAAGATCAGGGACGTCAGTGAGCTATATGCCCTGGCCGACAAGTGTGCGCGTGCTGAGGAAGGGAGGAAACTCCCTGGAGAGAATGCAGGAGCAGGAGGATCTGACAGTGAAGATGCCGCCCCGGCAAGGAAAAACCGGCGGCGGAACAACAGGAAGAAAAAAGGTAAAGATGTGCTAGTCGTTGAGCAGTCCGGCAACGGAGGCGGCGCCAAGGAAGCTGAAGCTGTGGCGGCCGCCGACAAGCAGGACGGCTCCGGCAAGCAGTACTGCAAGATCCACCGCACTAAGGGCCATGATCTCCAGAGCTGCAAGAAGGTCGAGCAGCTTGTCGAGCAGCAAAAGGCTGAGTACGAGCGATGCGACAAGGAGAAGGCCTAAGAAGGTACTGGAGGATCCAGCAAGAAACGTCCCGGCCGAGGAGGACGCCGCAGCAAGGCGAAGCAGCGGCAAGGAGATAGACCTCCCCGCGGCCGCGACAAGGATGAAGATGACGACAAAGATGAAGATATGGATGATGACGAGGCCGATGAGCAGGAGTTCCAGAAAACCACAGAGGTCCTGTGCGTTGACGACGGTGCTTCTCTGCATACTTCACACCGCCAGCTCAAGCAATGGGTGAGGGAAGTCAATGCGGCAGAACCACTCGTCGAGTCACGCAAGCCTCTGACATGGTCCAGCACGCCTATCATCTTTGATATTGAGGATCACCCTGATCGCATAACTGCGGTCGGGTGCTTGCCGATGTTGGTTTCACCAACTATCCGCAACCTCAAGGTCACTAAGATGCTAGTTGATGGCGGGGCCGGCTTGAACCTGATCTCCTCCGCGGTACTCTAGAAACTCCAGATCCCTGACAGCGAGCTCGAAGAGACCGGCACATTCCAAGGAATCAATCCGGGAAGGAGCAAGCCGAAAGGGAAGATCACGTTGCCGGTAACATTTGGCAGCGAGTTGAACTTCAGGACTGAGAGGGTCACTTTTGACGTTGCCGACTTTCCATTGCCCTACAATGGCATACTCGGCCGTCCAGCACTCGCCAAGTTCATGGCAGCCTCTCACTATGCATATAACATGCTGAAGATGCCCGACCCGATAAGTGTCATCTCTGTCCCCGACGACAAGAAGGATGCTCTTATCTGCGCCGACAAGATCTACCGGGATGCAGCAGCCGCAGCAGATCGCAAGACACTTGCCGCTGAAGCTCCCGGGGGGAAGAAGAAGACCAAGTCCGGCAAGAGCTCTGATGCCCACTCCGGCAAGCGCACCTCTTCGGAGTGCTGCGCTACCGTCGAGGACGCACCATCGAGCTCCACCGGCAAGTGTAAGAAGACGATGACAGCTTCACCAGAGACCAAGAAGGTGTCCGCCAAGGAGGACGGCACTGGTGGTACCTTCACCATCAGTGCCACGCTCGACCCTAAATAGGAAAGCGCGCTCGTTGCTTTCCTGCGGGCGAACGTCGACGTGTTTGCATGGCAACCGTCTGACATCCCCGGTGTTCCCAGGAAAGTAATCGAGCACCATCTTGCCGTTTGTCCTCATGCGCGGCCCGTCAAGCAGAAAGTCAGGAAACAAGCAGTGGAGCGCCAAGAATTCATCGCAGAAGAAATCAAGAAGTTGGAAGCAGCAGGCCTTGTCAGAGGAGTGCTCCATCCTACGTGGTTGGCCAATCCTGTAGTCGTGCGCAAGGCAAACGGGAAATGGAGGCTTTGTATCGACTTTACCGATGTTAATAAAGCTTGTCCCAAAGACCCATTTCCCTTGCCGCGCATTGACCAGATTGTTGACTCCACGGCTGGATGTGACTTGCTTTCATTTCTTGACGCATACTCAGGATACCATCAGATCTTCATGGCAGAAGAGGATGAGGAGAAGACCGCATTCATCACTCCATGTGGCACATACTGTTTTGTACGGATGCCTTTCGGATTAAAGAATGCTGGTTCAACATTTGCAAGAGTAGTCCATGACGCTTTTGAGCCACAAATACACAGAAATGTAGAAGCCTACATGGATGACATAGTGGTCAAGAGCAAGGACAAGGCAACTCTGATTCAAGATTTAGATGAAACCTTCACAAATCTGCGCAAGATCAACCTCAAGCTTAACCCCGAGAAGTGTGTGTTTGGAGTCCCCTCCGGCAAGCTTCTCGGGTTCTTCGTGTCTCAGCGGGGAATTGAAGCCAATCCCGACAAGATCAAGGCCATTGAGCAGATTGAAGCACCAAAGCGCGTCAAGGATGTACGAAGACTTGCCGGTTGCGTGGCTGCTCTCAGCAGGTTTATCTCTAAGTCTGCTGAGCGCGCCCTGCCATTTTTCAAAATATTGAAAAAGGCAGGTCCAATGAAATGGACTTCGGAAGCGGAGGCTGCGCTGCAGGACTTGAAGAGATACCTGTCCTCCACTCCAACACTTATCGCACCTAAGCCACAAGAGAAGTTGCTGCTGTATATAGCGGCAACCAATCAAGTGGTTAGTGCTGCGTTAGTAGCGGAGAGGGAGGCGGATGATGAGCCAGCAACCATGGCAGATGCATCCAGCGACAAGCAGGGGGCTTCGCCGACAAGCTCTGGTCCCGACAAGGGTGGATCTGCGCAGGCGCATGAGGAGGTGCAGAAGAAAATGGTGCAGCGCCCAGTTTACTTTGTCAGTTCCCTTCTGCAGGGGGCTAGGTCGAGGTACTCTGGTGTGCAGAAATTGCTTTTCGGCCTTCTCATGGCCTCGAGAAAGCTGCGCCATTACTTCCAAGCACATGAGATCACAGTTGTCACTCGTTTCCGCTGAAGAGGATACTGCAGAATCCAGAAGCAACAGGCAGGATTGTCGAGTGGGCACTGGAACTGTCAAGCTTTGGCCTCAAGTTTGAGAGCACTTCAACTATCCAAAGCAGAGCATTGGCAGAATTCATAGCAGAGTGGACGCCAACACCAGATGAAGAAATTCCAGAAACGAGCATCCCCGTCAAGGAAGCAAGCAAAGAGTGGCTGATGTACTTTGATGGTGCCTTCTCGCTGCAAGGCGCCGGTGCGGGCGTGCTGCTTGTCGCACCCACCGGAGAGCACCTCAAGTACGTAGTCCAGATGCACTTTCCCAAGGAGCAAGCAACAAACAATACCGCGGAGTATGAAGGTTTGCTTGCCGGTCTCAGGATCGCGACAGACCTTAGGATCAAGAAGCTCATTGTCAGGGGTGACTCGCAGCTTGTCGTCCGCCAAGTGAACAAGAATTATCAGAGTTCATTGATGGAGGATTACGTTGACGAAGTGAGAAAGTTAGAAGAGCACTTTGACGGCCTACAGATGGAACATGTTCCGAGAGCTCAGAACGACATTGCCGATGGCCTGTCAAAGTGCGCCGCACTTAAGTTACCTGTGGAACCAGGGATCTTTGTGCTCAAGCTGACTCAACCATCCGTAACACCATCAACTGGACAGAGCAAGAAGAGGAAGTTGATTTCTGGTGACTATTTTCCGGCAGAGCTTCTCGAAGCCGCCGCCAAGAAGGCCCCCAAGATCAACACCAAGGGTGCTGAGGAGCAGTCTGCTCCGACAAGCCCTAGAGTTTGTTCCGTTGAAGCAGACGCTCCCGACAAGTTTTGCTCCGGCAAGCTTGCCGGGGAACGTCAAGCTCCGGCTGAGCCGCAGGTTCTTGCCGTAGAAGCGGATGTTCCCACAGCAGCATATGTGCCATTAGTCCTTGTTGTCGAGCCACAAGCTCCAGCATGGGCACAGCAGGTTGTCCATTTCCTTCAGACAGGAGAACTTCCCGAAGAGCAAGAAGAAGCGGAAAGAGTAGCCTGGCAGTCAAGTATGTACCAGTTTGTCGACGACACACTGTACATAAGAAGACTCAACGGTGTGAAATTGAAGTGTATTCCCCGGGAAGACGGACAAGAGCTGTTGGCGGAGATACATGGAGGCATATGTGGTCACCACATTGGCGCAAGAGCACTTGCCGGCAAAGCATTCCGGCAAGGTTTCTTTTGGCCGACAGCCCTCCAGGATGCAACTGCACAAGTAACCAAGTGTGAAGCGTGCCAGTTCCATTCCAAGCAGATACACCAGCCAGCTCAAGCTCTCCAGACGATCCCTTTATCCTGGCCATTTTCGGTCTGGGGGCTCGACATCCTTGGCCCCTTTCCCCGAGCTGTCGGGGGCTTTGAGTACTTGTACGTTGCAATCGACAAGTTCACAAAGTGGCCGGAAGTGGAAGCAGTGAGGAAGGTGACAGCACAGTCAGCAGTCAAGTTCTTCAGGTCGATTGTTTGCCGTTTCGGGGTCCCTAACAGGATCATCACCGACAACGGCACGCAATTCACGAGCCGCACCTTCATGCAGTACGTCCAAGATCTTGGCGCCAAGGTCTGCTTCGCTTCTGTTGCTCACCCGAGAAGCAACGGTCAAGCGGAGAGGGCAAATGCTGAAGTGCTGCGCGGGCTCAAGACCAGGACTTTCGACAGGCTGCACAAGTGCGGAAAGAACTGGATCGAGGAGCTGCCGGTGGTTCTTTGGTCGATCAGGACGACGCCAAATCGAGCCACTGGCCAGACACCTTTCGCTCTAGTCTATGGAGCAGAGGCAGTTCTCCCCACGGAACTCGTATACGGGTCGCCTCGAGTGCTCGCTTACGATGAGCTTGAGCAAGAGCAGCTGTGACAAGATGACGCGCTGCTCCTTGAAGAAGACCGTCTTCAGGCTGCTGTACGAGCTGCTCGCTACCAGCAAGCTTTGCGCCGCTACCATAGCCGCAAAGTTAATGCCAGAAGTCTCGAGGAAGGCGACCTTGTTCTTCGGCGCGTTCAGTCCGCCAAGAATTCCAACAAGTTGACGCCGAAGTGGGAAGGCCCTTACCGGGTGAAACGAGTCACTAGGCCTGGCGCTGTCCGCCTTGAGACCGAAGATGGCTTTCCGGTGAGCAACTCCTGGAACATTGAGCATCTTTGTAAGTTTTACCCGCAAGGTGCGGTTGCCGGAACCTGTTCCGGCAACCACCTTTTGTACAAGTCTTGCCGCTGTTGCATGTAACCCTTTGTACAGAGCCGGGCGCAGACCCCGTGCATAAATAAAGCTCATGTGCCCCGCACATCTTGTCAATTTCATGCTTTCTATTTTTTGCACGTATTATCTGACACTTTGTGCAGCACCTACCCCCGGTAAGCAATAACGAGCCATATGGCTCCATATCTTTATTTTCTCTTCTTTCTTTTTCTCAAAGAAAGGTTCCCTCGCCCACAAGTTTGTCGGGGGGGAAGATGAAGATAATGGTGTGGACCAGGCGTCATTCAAGAAAGTTTTGCCTTACCGGGAAGCAAACGACAGAAAAGCTAAGTTGCCAAAGTTTGAGCAATCAGTTTTAAAAATTTTAAAGTTATCTTCCTTGAACGACCATGCTTTGTATGGAAAACCTGTGTGCGGAGGAACCAACTCGTAGCTAGTTGCGCCCTTACTTTGTTTCAAGTCCGCTCGACAACTTAAGTGAGCTGCGACTAGTTGCGACAAGGTTTCTTGTCGGTAGCGGCACCTCCAGCAGGCTGCTGACATTCCGCACTCAGCGCTCGCGGCTAAGGTGCCTATGCCGGCAAGTTCCCTAAAAGCGTAGGGCAAAAACATACAAAGGAAGGAATCAAGTAAAGGAAATAACATAGCAGTCGATACCCAAAATAAAGTTATATTACAAGATAACTTGTCGCAGCTCTAATAAATTGTTCTCGTAACATGACCAACAGCGACAAGAAAAGGAGGAAACGGGCGGCCTAATCTACGCGATCGCCATCAACCCTCTTAACCTCATTCACCTTGTCCACAATGGGTGCGACAAGGGCCTTGAGCGCTTCCAGATCAGCATCCGGAGGCATCTTCTTGAGGACGTTGGTGAAGTTGAGGCCTGGGCTGCGGAAGGCCACCTTCACCAACACCTTTTGCAGAACCCTCGCGCAGATCGTGCGCGACTCGTCGGCCAGCTGCTTTGGGATCCTTTCCCAGAGTCGATGGAGGGCCGTCGCCACGCCCTTGAAGAACAAAGTGAGCTTGGCGCTGGGTTGGAGGTTCTCGTCGGAAGGATACCCAAAGTCCTCCATCCCCAGCTGCGCCAGCTCCTCGTCAATGACTGCATCAATGTTCACGAGGCCCTCTGTCTAGAGCTCCACCGTCTCCCTAAAGGTGTTCTGGGTTTCGGCGGCCCTCGTCAGCAGCGCTTCGTTGGCCTTGATCTCCTCCTTCAAGGCCACCTCCCGCTCCTTGGCGCTGTCCAGCGTCTGGGTCAATGTAGCCAGCTTCAGCTCAAGATCTACGTTGGAGTCCTTGGCGGTGCTAAGCTCCTTGCCCTTCTCGATGAGACGACCCTGCAGCTCGCCATGAGCATAGGCATCCTTCTCGCGCTCACGCTTGAGCGCGACAAGCTCCTCGCCGCTCGTCTTGAGATCGGCCTCCAGCTGCGCCACCTTCGTCTCCAGCTCCTTCTTGGCGGCCTCGGCAGCTGCGGCCGCGTCCTTTGCTTCCTTGAGAGCCCCGCCAAATGTTTGCTCGCGCGCGGTGAGCTCCTCCTCGTGGCTGTCAAGATTAACCTTCCGCTGCGCCAACTCGCCTTCCCGCGCAAACAGCTCCTCGGCGGCAAGCTGCTGTTGCTCTTCGGCTTCGGCCTTCTCGAGGAGGAAAGCTTTCCGCTCCTCGGCGAGTTGATTCCGCTCCTCTGCCAAGGACCGGAGAGCTTCCTGGTTGCGACTCCGGAGCTCCTCCGCGCGCTTCTCGATGTCCGCTCCCGCCTGTGCGACAAGCGCTTCCCAGGATTCCACCTTGGCTTGTCGGGCGCGATAGAGCGACACTAGCTTCCGCAGCAGCTCCTCCTCCTCAGACTCGCCGCTGCTGCTACTCGGCGCGTCAACTAGCGTCAGCCCAGCGGAGGCGAGCACCTCCCCGTCAAAAGTTTCTCCTTCGATCGGCGCCCTGGAGCTTGAAGCCTAGGGGAGCTTGATGAAGACACCATCACCGGCCTTCAAATAGGCGTCGGGCTGGGGCTCTTCGGAGCCTGGCGCTGCGTCAGCGGCGGAGGGATCGGCGGTCGGCATAGCACCTTGCGCTCCTGTGGCCTCAGGGTCGTCAGTGCGATCGCCGGACCCCTCGCCAGCTTCTGCGCCAGCGGCTTTGGCGGCCTCTTCACCGGCGGGATCATCAGCGCCGGCTTCTTCTTCGGTGGCGGCGACGTCGTCGGTGTCGCCGCGCGCATTCTCCTCGCCGCCGACCTTGGTCTCCATCAGCTCCGTGGCAGATGGATCTGACGACCGGAGAAGAAAGAAAAGTCAAGCAAATATCCAAAAAAGAAAATCAGAAGAAGAACCCAAGGGAAGTTTCAAGCAAGGGGATTACCTGTACTGGGATCTATAGTCATGGGCTCCGCCAACGGGGGGTCGCTGGTGCTGCCCCTTGCCGGAGACTCCTCCCTTGCCGGAGACTCCTCCCTTGTCGGGGACTTCTCCCTTGCCGGAGAACGCTCCCTTGCCGGGGAATCCTCCCTTGGCGCCGTAGTCGAAGCAGATGACACGTTGGGGGCGGCTTCCAGGTGCTCCTGGCGAGGCTGCTCTGCTCCTACACAAACCAACAGTCAGATACCAGCAATGGAAAGAACACCCATGCGCGCCTAACAGCGGGAAGTAAACTATATACTTACGCTGGGGGCTGCGCTGGGGGCTGCTTCGGGGAGTAGTTGCCGGGTCCGGCAAGATGGTCTCGGGCGCTCCCCCTGTTGTCGCGGTGGGCTCTTCCTCGATGACAATCACCGGAGCCTTGGCTCTCTTTGCCGCTCTCTGGGCCAGGGTCCTGAAAAGGAATAAGTTCAGAGTAAAGCAGATCAGATACAAGTACAACAAAGAATCTTACTCTTCTTCCTCCTCGTCGGAGCTGAGTGCGGAGAGGTCGAAGTCCGGCCCACCTTCGGCGCGACGAGGCGGAGGAGTAGGTTCCCTTGGCCGCTTGGCGGGGGCAGCGGCGGTGGTCCGAGACGACCCCGCTCAAGTTGCCGCAGCGGCATGAGGCGCTCCCGCGGCAACAGTGCTTGTCGCGGTGGAGCGTGTTGCGCGGCGCGATGGCTGCTGACTCGTCTGCCGCCCTGCTGCATCCCCGGCCTTGCGGAGACACCTTCTTGGTGGAGCTTGGGGCTGCGCTGGGGGCTCCATTTGCGGCAAGCTGCCTGGAGATGGCGGGCCGCTCGCACCCTCGGTGGGTTCGCTCGACTCGGCGTCAGGCCCGGCAAGCTCTTCCTCGCCGTCAAGCCACTCCCGCTCGGCAAGGCTTGCCGCCTCTGCTGCCTCTACCTCCTCCACGGTGAACCCAAACTCACCCACGGCAGCGGCTGCCGCCGCCTTTTCTGCCCTGGTGGCGATGCGCTGCATCTCCTCATCAGTGGTGTCGCGGGTGAGGCTCTTCTGTTCATCGGCGCGGACCGCCACCTCCACCAAGCCGTCAAAGAATGCCTGCACGACGTCGTCTGCAGGCTCCTGCCAAGTGGGGACAATTCCATGCGAGTCGCACAACGGCATCATTGCACGGATGCGGTCGAGCGAGGAATTGTTGCAAACGACACCCGTCGGCAACCTGGACCATTCGGGGTGTTGAGGGTCGTGTTTGAACAGCTCCTTGAGCATCGCTTCCAGCTCTAGGACGGTGAAGTTAAAGTTGAGGCCCGGGCGCAGCCTCATGATGTCCGCCGGACCCCCGAATTCCTAGGCGGGTCTCCTCCTCTCTTGCAGGGGGGCGATGCGGCGGCGAAGAAAATCTGCGCCTATGGCGCCTACAGTGAGCCCGGCAAGCCTTAGGCGCAGAATCCGGGTGACGGCGATCTTCAGTCTCTCGTCTTCCAGGGCCATACTGCTCCAATCGCTGCCGCGCACCACTGGGGCTTGGCGCTGGGCGGTGAATGGCTGCGGGTTCTCTTCGACGACCCAGCACCAATCAGCTCTCCACTCCTCCCATTTGCTGCGGAGCTCCCCCTCCAGATAAGCTTCCTTCTTGTCGGCCCTCGAGATCCAGGCGATCCCGCCGGATAGAGGCTCTCCTCTCTCAACTCTGGGCATGAAGAAGTGGCGGAAAAGAGCTACGTTTGGGTGGACCCCGACAAAGTTTTCACAGAGATGTGCGAAAACTGCCATGGTCAGAACAACATTGGGGGTGAAGTCAAGGAGGTGGAACCCGTAGGTATTCATGATATCGCAGAAGAACTCAGAGAAAGGCGGGCAGAGCCCGCAGTAGAAGAACAGTGCAAAGAAGGGGTATCCGTTTGGAGCCCGTTTCGAAGCGGCGGCGGAGAGTACCTTCATGCGCGGATGCGCTCGCGTCTCCGTCGACCAGAAGAGGTAGTACCACTCCCTCAGCTCCTTCGCGGCGAGCTCGGGGGGGGGGGGGAAGTTGCCCGCTCCTTTCGCAGCGCCTCGAGCCGCAGCGCCTCGGCCGACTTCATGCCCTTCCCGGCTTTCGGAGCCATGGTGGAGGTGGTGGGGGAGATCGACGGCATTGGTGGCGACGGTGGCGATGGGGGGAGGAGCGCTGCTCTCTTTCGGCTTTGGAAGAAGGGGGGAGCGGCAGAGATTTCTGAGATCGGGACAGCAACTGGCGAGATGGGGGAACTGCCCCTGTTTCCCCTGCTTATAAAGAGGGAGGAGGCGAACGTTACGCTTTTTCCGAATAAAGAACCACCCACGATCTCTCCCACGACGCCGCATTCGACGCGTGCCGTTAAGGGAGGGCGCGATGGATACGGGGTAAGATACAGTGTAACCCAGGCCGCGCGTGCCTGTGCCCTGTTTTGGGCCTGGCCCAACAGCGCTCGGCACCGTGTGTGGCCCAGGCCCGGGGGCTCCTGTCGGTGTACTAGAGTAGGGGTACCCTAGTATCCCGAACTTGTGCATGGGCGGTCGCAGACCCCGCGGCAAGGCTTGCCGGGTGACCTCCAAGGTCCTCCGTGGTTCCTTTGGAGCCATTCAAGAACAAAGTGTTCAAGCCAAAGACAAGGCCCCGACAAGAGGAGCTTGCCGGGAAGGCCAACGCCCCGGCCAGAGGAGCTTGCCGGGAAGGCCAACCAAGGCATTTCAAGGAACTTGCCGCGACGCGCCTCGCGTCCCGGCAAGGCCCGGTGAGCGACAAGCTTCTGGACGCGACAAGACAACAACCGCGGCAAGGCGCTTGCCGCGGCAGGCTACCAACCTGTACCCGCGCTCCAGCGCATCCACCAACGTGTCGCCCTGGGACCTTCCAGGCGCGTGGCAAGAGGCTGTGCAGCCAGCGGTGCGAGGTGGCAAGCGGAGATGACAAGATGGCCATTGTGGCAAGCGGTGGCGCCCCTAACGGTCACTTTTCTGCACTGTTTGGGCGCCGCAGACGGGCATTTAATGCCTTTGTCCCCTGCCGTCAGGGTTAGGTATGATGCACTGTACAAGTAGGTGTACCAACCGCAGCTCTTTTCCATTTTTACCCTTGCATGCGTTGCCACCTGTCGGTGACCCCTTGAGCATATAAAAGGAGGCCCATGCGCAACGTAGAGGGGGGTTCGAAACCAGAAAGCACTCACGCTCGGTCTCGTTAGCAGCCGAAGTGTACTGTAGCACTCAGCGCTCCCGAGCAAGAACACAATACAAACCACAAAGCAGCAGTAGGAGTATTATCTCTCCGGAGAGCTCCGAAGCTGGGTAAACCGCTCGTGTGCTTCGCCCCAATCCGCTCTTCGTGCGGCCTCCGCCCCCTGCCGGACCGAAAGGGGCCCTGCCCCATAGGTGTTCGTTCCCACGACAGATTCATTGTGTTTTACTATACGGAGCCGCTGCCAAGCCCTGTTCTTCCTCGGGAGGGCTGATCTGGAGTCCGTTCGGGGCTCCGGAGAGGGGAATCCATCGCCATCATAATCATCAACCATCCTCCATCACCAATTTCATGATGCTCACCATTGTGCGTGAGTAATCCCATCATAGGCTTGCTGGACGGTGATGGGTTGGATGAGATATACCTTGTAATCAAGATAGTTTTGTTCCCTAGTATCCATTATGTTCTAAGATTGATGTTGCTATATATGACTTTGCCATGCTTAATGATTGTCACTAGGGCCCGAGTGCCATGATTTCAGGTTTGAACATATTATGTTTTCATGAATATATGAGTGTTCTTGATCCTATCTTGCAAGTTATAGTCACCTACTACGTGTTATGATCCGGCAAACCCCAGAGTGACAATAGTCGGGACACTTCTCGGTGATGACCGTAGTCTGAGGAGTTCATGTATTCACTAAGTGCTAATGCTTTGGTCTGGTACTCTATTAAAAGGAGGCCTTAATATCACTTAGTTTCCAATAGGACCCCACTGCCACGGGAGGGTAGGACAAAAGATGTCATGCAAGTTCTTTTCCATAAGCACGTATGACTATATTCGGAATACATGCCTACATTACATTGATGAACTGGAGCTAGTTCTGTGCCACCCTATGTTATAACTGTTGCATGATGAATTACATCTAACATAATTATCCATCATTGATCCATTGCCTATGAGCTCATTTCATATTGATCTTTGCTAAGTTACTTCTCCGTTGCCACTGTTAAGATTGCTACGAAATTGCTAATGCTACTTTTGCCACCGTTACCGTTACTTCCATGCTACTTTGCTACTAAATTCTTTGTTGCATATATTAAGTCTTTCAGGTGTGGTTGAATTGACAACTCAACTGCTAATACTTGAGAATATTCTTTGGCTCCCCTTGTGCCGAATCAATAAATTTGGGTTGAATACTCTACCCTTGAAAACTGTTGCGATCCCCTATACTTGTGGGTTATCAGGGGCACGTATCGGAGCCTTTTGGCAATTCCACATACTCAACCATCATATAGTCTTCTATGATTTCTAACACTCACCGCATACACTTGAGCAAAAACTTTCAACCAGACACATAGAAAGATAGGGGCCAATAGTTTCGCCTCCAACAATATTCACCTCAAGGGTGATGTGCTACATCTTGAGCATGCGTTGGTTTTCCTTCAAGCATACTAATCAAAGCAATCATGTCTTCTCAAAATAACATGGCTAAAGAAAGTTCATCCCTACAAAATCATATAGTTAGCTATGCTTCATTTTCGTCACACAAAGATGTTCCAAAATTCTACACCCCCGATGACAAGCCAAGCAATTGTTTCGTGCTTAAATAATCTCAAACCTTTTCAACCTTCACGCAATACATGAGCGTGAGCCATGGATATAGCACTATGGGTGGAATAGAATATAATGATGGGGATTGTGTGGAGAAGACAAAAGAAAGGGAAAGTCTCACATTGATGAGGATAATCAACGGGCTATGGAGATGCCCATCAATTGATGTCAACATGAGGAGTAGAGATTGCCATGCAACAGATGCACTAGAGCTATACATGAATGCTCAACAAAAGAAAACTAGTGGGTGTGCATCCAACTTGCTTGCTCATGAAGACCCAAGGCATTTGAGGAAGCCCATCGTAGGAATATACAAGCCAAGTTCTATAATGAAAAATTCCCACTAGTATATGAAAGTGACAACATATGAGACTCACTATATGAAAAACATGGTGCTACTTTGAAGCACAAGATATGATACTCACTACATGAAGAACAAGGTGCTACTTTGAAGCACAAGTGTGGAAAAAGAGATAGTAACATTGCCCTTTTTATTTATTTTCTTTTTTTTCTGTTTTTCTTTGCTTTCTTTTTTTGGGCCTTTTTCTTTTGCTTTCTTCTTTTTTTTTCTTTTTGGGCAATGCTCTAATAATGATGATCATCACACTTTTATTGATTACAACATAAGAATTACAACTCGAAACTAGAACAAGATATGAATCTATATGAATGCCTCCGACGGTGTACCGGGATGGTGCAATGAATCAAGAGTGACATGTATGAAAAATTATGCATGGTGGCTTTGCCACAAATACGATGTCAACTGCATGATCATGCAATGGCAATATGACAAAAGTAATGTATGTCATGATGATGATGAACGGAACGGTGGAAAGTTGCATGGCAATATATCGCGGAGTGGCTATGGAAATGCCATAATAGGTAGGTATGGTGGCTGTTTTGAGGAAGATATAAGGAGGTTTATGTGTGATAGAGCATATCGTATCACGAGGTTTGGATGCACCGGCGAAGTTTGCACCAACTCTCAAGGTGAGAAAGGGCAATGCATGGTACCGAAGAGGCTATCAATGATGGAAAGGTAAAAGTGCGTATGATCCATGGACTCAACATTAGTCAAAAGAAATCATATACTTATTGGAAAAATTTAGAAGTCGTCAAAAATCAAGCACTACGCGCATGCTCCTAGAGGTATAGATTGGTAGTAAAAGACCATCGCTCGTCCCCGACCGCCACTCATAAGGATGCACAAGCCAGGTACACTTCATGTTTCAAATTTGTTACATAACTTTAACCATACGTGCATGCTACGGGACTTGCTAACTTCAACACAAGCATTCTTTAAATTCATAATCACCCAACTAGCATGACTTTAATATCACACTACCTCCATATCTCAAAACAATTATCAAGTATCAAATTGATCATAGCATCCAATTCACTTCCTATGAAAGTTTTTATTATACCCAACTTGGATGCCTACCATTCTAGGACCAATTTTATAACCATAGCAAATACCATGCTATTCTAAAAGACTCTGAAAATAATATAAGTGAAGCATGAGAGACTAGCAATTTCTACAAAATTAAGCCACCGTCGTGCTCTAAAAGATATAAGTGAAGCACTAGAGCAAAAACTATCAAGCTCAAAAGATATAAGTGAAGCACATAGAGTATTCTAGCAAATTTCATTCAAGTGGGCTTCTCCCAAAAGGTGTGTACAGCAAGGATGATTGTGGTAAACTAAAAAGCAAAGACAAATATAATACACGACACTCCAAGCAAAACACATATCATGTGGCGAATAAAAACATAGCTCCAAGTAAAGTTACCAATGAATGAAGATGAAAGAGGGGATGCCTTCCCGGGGCATCCCCAAGCTTAGCTTTTGGCTATTCTTGAATATCTTGGGGTGCCATGGGCATCCCCAAGCTTAGGCTTTTGCCACTCCTTATTCCATAGTCCATCAAAGCTTTACCCAAAACTTGAAAACTTCACAACACAAAACTCAACAGGAAATCTCATAAGCTCCGTTAGTGAAAGAAAACAAAACCACCACATAAGGTACTGTAATGATATCATTCTTTATTTGTTTTGGTGTTAAACCTACTGTACTCCAAGTTCTCTATGGTTCATACCACTTAATACCAGCCATAGATGCATCAAAATAAGCAAACAACACACGAAAAACAGAATTTGTCAAAAACAGAACAGTCTGTAGCAATGTGTAACTAACGCAAACTTCTGGAAGTTTAAAAATCCTACCAAAATAGGAAGTCCTGTAAAATTTATCTATTGATCAGCAGCAAAAATAATCAACAAAATAACGTTTCTGTGATTTAACAAAACTAATTTCGTGCGTGCAAAGTTTCTGTTTTTCACCAGAATCAAATCAACTATCATCATAGGTTACCCTATAGGTTCTACTTGGCACAAACACTAATTAAAACATAAAAACACATCTAAACAGAAAGTAGATGCAAAAATTATTACTAAACAGAAACAAAAACAAAAAACACAAATAAAATTGGGTTGCCTCCCAACTAGCGCTATTGTTTAACGCCCCTAGCTAGGCATAAAACTGAAGATAGATCTAAGTAGTGCCATCTTTGGCACTAAATTTATAAGTAGCCCGCATGATAGATTCATAAAGTAATTTGACTTTCTTTCTTGGATAGTGCTCCATGCCTTTCTTTAATGGAAATTGGAATCTAATATTCCCTTCCTTCATATTAATAATCGCGCCAATAGTTCTAAGGAAAGGTCTACCAAGAATAATAGGGCAAGAAAGATTGCAATCTATATCAAGAACGATAAAATCTAAGGGCACCAAATTTCTATTTGCAACAATGAAAACATCATTGATCCTTCCCATTAGCTTTCTAATGGTGGAATCCACAAGGTGCAAATTTAAAGAGTAATCATCAAGATCATGGAAACCTAGAATATCACATAAAGTTTTCGGAATCGTGGAAACACTAGCACCCAAATCACATAAAGCAAAACACTCACGATCTTTAATTTTAATCTTTATAGTAGGTTGCCACTCATCATTAAGTTTTCTAGGTATAGAAACTTCCAAATTAAGTTTTTCTTCATAAGATCGCATCAAGGCATCAACGATATGTTTGGTAAAAGCTTTATTTTGACTATAATCATGAGGAAAATTAACAATTGATTGCAACAAGGAAATACAACCTTCTAAAGAACAATTATCATAATCAAATTCCTTGAAATCCGAGATAGTGGGTTCAATGCTATTTAAAGTCAATACCTCTCCAATCCCACTTTTACCAAATTTAGCATCAAGATCTAAAAACTCCGAATTCTTGGGACGCCTTCTAACTAAAGCTGACTCATCTCCAGTCCCATTATTATCAAGATTCATATTGCAAAACAAAGATCTAATAGGAGACACATCAATAACTTTAAGATCTTCATCATTATTTTCATGGAAACTAGAAGAACACGCCTTTATAAAGCAATCTTTCTTAGCACGCAATCTAGCGGTTCTTTCCTTGCACTCATCAATGGAAATTATAATTGCTTTGAGAGACTCATTGATATCATGCTTAGGAGGACAAGATCTAAGTTTAAGAGAATCAACATCAAGCGAAAGTCTATCAACGTTCCTAGCCAAATCATCAACTTTGAGCAATTTTTCTTCAAGCAAAGCATTAAAATTCTTTTGAGCAATCATAAATTCTTTCACACTATTCTCAAAATCAGAGGGCATCCTATTAAATTACCATATGAATTATTGTAGGAATTTCCATAATTATTAGAGGAATTGCTAGGGAACGGTCTAGAATTAAAGTTTCCTCTATAACATTGTTTCCAAAACTATTCCTACCAACAAAATTCACATCCATAGATTCATTATTACTCTCAATCAAAGTAGACAAAGGAATATCATTGGGATCAAGAGGAGTATTTTTAGTAGAAAACAACTTCATAAGTCCATCCATCTTTCCACTCAAAACATTTATTTCTTCTATAGCATGCACTTTTTTACTAGAAGATCTTTCGGTGTGCCATTGAGAATAATTAGCCATAATATTATCAAGAAGTTTTGTAGCATCTCCTAACGTGATTTCCATAAAAGTGCCTCCCGCAGCCGAATCTAAAATATTTCTAGAAGCAAAGTTCAAACCGGCATAAAAATTTTGTATGATCATCCATAAATTCAAACCATGAGTAGGGCAATTGCGAATCATCAATTTCATTCTTTCCCAAGATTGGGCAACATGCTCATGATCAAGTTGTTTAAAATTCATAATATCGTTCCTAAGAGTGATAATCTTAGCGGGAGGAAAATACTTACAGATAAAAGCATCTTTGCACTTGTTCCAAGAATCAATACTATTTTTAGGCAAAGACGAAAACCAAACTTTAGCACGATCTCTAAGTGAAAACGGAAATAACTTCAATTTAACAATATCATTATCCGTATCTTTCTTCTTTTGCATATCACACAAATCAACAAAGTTGCTTAGATGAGTAGCGACATCTTCACTAGGAAGGCCGGCGAATTGATCTTTCATAACAAGATTCAGCAAAGCAGTATTGATTTCACAAGACTCAACATCATTAAGAGGAGCAATCGGAGTACTAAGGAAATCATTATTATTGGTATTGGAGAAATCACACAATTTGGTATTATCTTGCGCCATGGCAACAAGTAATCCAACACACAAGCAAACAGAAAAAGGGCAAGCGAAAAACAGAGAGAGAGATTGGGAAAGAGAGGGCAAATAAAATGGCAAGGGTGAAGTGGGGGAGAGGAAAACGAGAGGCAAATGGCAAATAATGTAAATGCGAGGGAGATGAGTTTGTGATGGGTACTTGGTATGTCTTGACTTGAGCGAAGACCTCCCGGCAAGGGCGCTAGAAATCCTTCTTGCTACGTCTTGATCTTGCATTGGTTTTCCTTGAAGAGGAAAGGGTGATGCAGCAATAGTAGCGTAAGTATTTCCCTCAGTTTTTGAGAACCAAGGTATCAATCCAGTAGGAGGCTCCACAAAAGTCCCATGCACCTACACAAACAAACAAAGAACTCGCAACCAACGCAATAAAGGGGTTGTCAATCGCTTCACGGCCACTTGCGAAAGTGAGATCTGATAGAGATAGTATGATAAGATAAATATATTTTTGGTATTTTATAATATAGATGCAAAAAGTAAAGATGCAAATAAAAGTAGATTGAAAGCTTATATGATAAAAGATAGACCCAGGGGCCATAGGTTTCACTAGTGGCTTCTCTCAAGATAGCATAAGTATTACGGTGGGTGAACAAATTACTGTCAAGCAATTGATAGAAAAGCGAATAATTATGAGATTATCTAGTCATGATCATGTATATAGGCATCACGTCCGCGACAAGTAGACCGACTCCTGCCTGCATCTACTACTATTACTCCACACATCGACCGCTATCTAGCATGCATCTAGAGTATTAAGTTCATAAGAACAGAGTAACGCATTAAGAAAGATGACATGATGTAGAGGGATAAACTCATGCAATATGATATAAACCCCATATTTTTATCCTCGATGGCAACAATACAATACGTGCCTTGCAACCCTTTCTGTCACTGGGTAAGGACACCGCAAGATTGAACCCAAAGCTAAGCACTTCTCCCATGGCAAGAAAGATCAATCTAGTAGGCCAAACCAAACCGACAATTCGAAGAGACTTGCAAAGATAACTCAATCATACATAAAAGAATTCAGAGAAGATTCAAATATTTCTCATAGATAAACTTGATCATAAACCCAGAATTCATCGGATCTCGACAAACACACCGCAAAAAGAGTTTACATCAAATAGATCTCCACAAGACAGGGGGAGAACATTGTATTGAGATCCAAAAAGAGAGAAGAAGCCATCTAGCTAATAACTATGGACCCGAAGGTCTGTGGTAAACTACTCACAACTCATCGGAGGGGCTATGGTGTTGATTAGAAACCCTCCGTGGTCGATTCCCCCTCCGGTGGAGCGCCGGCATAGGCTCCAAGATGGGATCTCGCGGATACAGAAGGTTACGGCGGTGGAAATTGTTTTTCATTGGCTCTCTGGATGTTTTCGGGGTACGTAGGTATATATAGGAGGAAGAAGTACGTCGGTGCCCGCTCATGGGGCCCAGGAGACAGGGGCGCGCCCAGGAGGGTGGGCGCGCCCTCCTATCTCATGGCCGCCTCGTTTGCTTCTTGACTTGCACTCCAAGTTCTCCAGATCACGTTTGTTCCAAAAATCACGCTCCCGAAGGTTTCATTCCGTTTGGACTCCGTTTGATATTCCTTTTCTTCGAAATACTGAAATAGGCAAAAAAACAGCAATACGGGCTGGGCCTCCGGTTAGTAGGTTAGTCCCAAAAATGATATATAATATGTAAAATAAAGCCCATAAACATCCAAAAGGGGTAATATAATAGCATGGAGCAATCAAAAATTATAGATACGTTGGAGACGTATCATGATGTCAACAATAATAACTCATGCCCACCCATATCCAACTGGATATATGTGCCTAGATCTTTCCTCACCACATGGTGCTTACCAAAAGAGAAAATAAAAAGGAATAGAGAGAGATACTTTGACTCTTGCATAAAAGTAAATACATAAAAGTAAAAGATAGGCCCTTCGCAGAGGGAAGCAGAGGTTTCCATGCTCTTTTTGGTTGTTGCTCAATCTCTTAGTGCAAAAGAATGTCACGTTATATTGCCCCTTGTGATGGCAACCTTTATTATGCAGTCTGTCGCCTTTATTATTTTGCCATCACAAGTTCGTACAACGCTCAATTTTCTCTTACACTAAATGTTCTAACACATTTAGAAGCAATTTTTGATGCCATATTGCACCAATAACAACTTACTTGAAGGGTCTTACTCAAACCATATGTAGGTATGGTGGACTCTCAAAACAAGATTTGGGTTTAAGGGTTTTTGGATGCACAAGTAGTATCTCTACTTAGTGCAAATTTTTTAGCTAGAAAAGATATTGAGCAAGCACCATATGTTAAAGGATCTATGACAATATAACTTCTATACCAATTTGAACAAACATAAATCATTACGTTGTCTTCCTTGTCCAACTTCAATAATTTTGGCATATAATATTTTGATGGGGGCTCACAATCATAAAAGGTGTCCAAGATAGTGCGAATCTTCTCTTCCCTTATTAATTCTTTCATGAATTGCATCATTGACCAATGCTATGTTTGTCAGTCCCCAATAAATTTTACTACTTATACTCTTCCTTATGTGATGTCATTACTTACCATAAGACTAGCATATGATCTTTTCCATTTATTTCCTTTCTTTTTATTGAACATGAAAATAAAGAAAGCAAAACTCAACCTAACTTTATTATATATCTCGCACACGATTACAAGGATAGATCACGAAGCAAGCACTTGAAAAGAAAGGATCATAATAAACTTTTATTCAACTAAATCGAAAGATAACTAAGGATCGAACTAAGATAAATAAAGGCAAAAGATAGTGATGGTGAACGATATCAGGACGCCTCCCCCAAGCTTGGCACAAGCCAAGGGGAGCGCCCATACCCGATACTCAAGTCTCATTTGGTGATGAAAAAGGTGGTGGTGGTGATAAGGTAGTAGCGATTTTATCTTCAGGTTTCCATGGCAAAGGCTCACCATCATAAGAGGAGGAGTGAGTCTCTCGGGTCCTGCAACTAGCAGCCAAACTCATACCTTTAAACCTTGCCTCATATTCAAAGACTTGGTTTTGGAGATCATAGATTTGGCTTTGTAGAAAGTTGATTTGCTCGTTGAAAGTGAAGACGATGTCCTTCATGGATTTGCCATCCACCTTGAGATCACGGGTGTAGTCCGCTGATACGTCTCGTCGTATCTATAATTTTTGATTGTTCCATGCCAATATTATTGAACTTTCATATACTTTTGGCAACTTTTTATATTATTTTTGGGACTAACATATTGATCCAGTGCCCAGCGCCAGTTCCTGTGTGTTGCATGTTTTATGTTTCGCAGAAATCCCATATCAAACGGAGTCCAAACGGAATAAAAACGGATGGAGAATTATTTTGGAATATTTGTGATTTTTGGGAAGTAAAATCAACGCGATACGGTGCCCGAGGTGGCCACGAGACAGGGGCCCACGCCCACTCTAGGTGGGCGTGCCCCCCACCCTCGTGGGCCCCTCATAAGGCAGTTGATGAACTTTTTTGGCCGCAAGAAAGCTAATTTTTGGAAAAAGATCTGGGGGAAGGTTTCAATCCAATCGGAGTTACGGATCTCCGGATATAAAAGAAACGGTGCCAGGGCAGAATCCCAGAACGCAGAAACAGAGAGAGACAAAGAGATATATCCAATCTCGGAGGGGCTCTCGCCCCTCCCACGCCATGGGAGCCAAGGACCAGAGGGAAAACCCTTCTCCCATCTAGGGAGAAGGTCAAGGAAGAACAAGAAGAAGGGGGGCTCTCTCCCCCTTGCTTCCGGTGGCGCCGGAACACCGTCGGGGCCATCAACATCACTGCGATCTTCACCAACACCTCCACCTTCTTCACCAACATCTCCATCACCTTCCCCCATCTATATTCAGCGGTCCACTCTCCCGCAACCCACTGT
This sequence comes from Triticum aestivum, assembly GCF_018294505.1. Taxonomy (NCBI): domain Eukaryota; kingdom Viridiplantae; phylum Streptophyta; class Magnoliopsida; order Poales; family Poaceae; genus Triticum; species Triticum aestivum. The sequence continues at coordinate 193,197,929 of NC_057798.1, read as the reverse complement.
ATCCTCTACTTGAACATGGTGCTTTATGCTTCATATTATTATCCAATGATGTGTTGCCATCCTATGATGTCTGAGTATATTTTCATTTTCCTACCGGTGATTGATGAATTGCTATGATTGGTTTAATTTGCTTGTGGTTATGTTGCTTTCCTATTCTGCCCTCTGTGTCGCGCAAGCGTGCAGGATTCCCGCTGTAGGGTGTTGCAATACATTCATGATTCGCTTATAGTGGGTTGCTAGAGTGACAGAAGCTTAAACCTGAGTAAGGGGATTGTTGCGTATGGGATAAAGGGGACTTGATGCTTTAATGCTATGGTTGGGTTTTACCTTAATGATCTTTAGTAGTTGTGGATGCTTGCTAGAGTTCCAATCATAAGTGCATATGATCCAAGAAGACAAACTATGTTAGCTTATGCCTCTCCCACATAAAACTTGCTATCGGTCTAGTAAAGTAGTCAATTGCTTAGGGACAATTCCAGAACTCCTACCACCACTTTTCCACACTCGCTATATTTAGTTTATTGCCTTTTTATCTAAACAGCCCCTAGTTTTTATTTACGCGTTCTTTATATTCTTGCAAACCTATCCAACAACACCTACAAAGTACTTCTAGTTTCATACTTGTTCTAGGTAAAGTGAACACTAAGCGTGCATAGAGTCGTATCGGTGGCAGATAGGACTTGAGAGGGTATTTGTTCTACCTTTAGCTCCTCGATGGGTTCGACACTCTTACTTATCGAAAGAGGCTACAATTGGTCATGTATACTTGCGGGTTATCAAGACCTTTTTCTGGCGCCGTTGTCAGGGAGTCATAGCGTGGGGTGAATATTCTCGTGTGTGCTTGTTTGCTTTATCACTAAGTAATTTTTATTTGCTGTTCTTAGTTGTTTTCTATCTTTAGTTATGGGTAGGAAATGCAAAATACAAAAAAAATTAGTTGTACCTACTGAACCAAAGGTTGAAGAACCACTCAAAATCTATCACACTACTGAAGCTTTTTACTTGGATCATCTTCGATCCCTTTATGCTCGTGCTGAAACCCCAACTAGATTAGTTGAGGGAAAATCTTTAGATGAGCATGATTGTTATGTGCGACACCGTATATCTGAAAAGGGGAAACTTTTACTTGATCAAATTCATTGTTTGCAATGTTATGCTTGGACTTTACTTGGTGTGCATGAATTGTTCTTTTATGACATGCCGATGCATAGAAAGAGAGTTAGACTTCGTCATTGCTTAATATATGTTACTTTGTGCTCACTACTAAATTACAAATCATTGTTAATTAAAATTGGCTTTGATATACCTTGGGATCCGGGTGGATTCATTACTTGAGCACTATATGCCTAGCTTAATGGCTTTAAAGAAAGCTCTGCCAGGGAGACAACCCGGAAGTTTTAGAGAGTCATTTATTTCTGTTGAGTGCTTTCATATAGTCTAAAAACAAAAAAAATAAAGAGGGGAACCCATAAAAAATGTTTGCGATTTAATTACCTACTATACCCTCGTCCTGGTTTATAAGTAGGATTTAAGTAATAAAATACGAATGCATGTCGCCAAAGATTATATAGTTGGATTCGTATTTGAACATAGTTTCCAATTATATAATTTTTATAACATGCATTAACATTTTGTTGGTTAAATTTGAGGGCAAAGTATGGCACAGAATATTAAGGGGACTATAGACCAAGATGGAGGTGAGTAGCACACGACCGCTCTCTACGCAGCGACGCAACTGTTGGCCAGCTTGTAGGCGACCATTTCCTGCGTGTTCAACTGCTCTATGTGTGTGGTTGCTTGCGGTTGAGGCGGCTGCGACGTACTCTGCTCGCGTCCCGCCGCGCGCGCTCTGCTCTCGCGTCCCTCCGGGTGCTCTACCCTCGTCCCTCCACGCGTGCTACTAGTGTTTGGGGCCGGCGCACGTTCATGTGCATGCGGTTGCGCTGGGCGCGGCGCGACAATGCAGTTACCCGCTACAAAAACTGCCATGTGGACGCGCCGAGAATCCAGGCCGCCCAGCCCCCTTTTATTCCTGTGACCATTTACCTTCATCTCTCGCGTCACACGACACAATAAGCACATCCACGATGACACATACAGAGAGGACATCCAGCGGTTCCAATGGCGCTCCCCGACGACAACAACGGCGGGCAGTTCACCACGCTCACGTGGTGGACACCCACGTGAGGGGGAAGGCCCTCTCGGTGGTGTACACGAACGATCCGGTCTCAGTGGAGAGCTCCATCCAAACTATGGAGAAGTTCCTTGCCGAGCACAAGAACCAAGTGGTCGGGTTTGACCTCGAGTACACCATCAGTCGTGCCGGGCACGATCAGAAGGTTGTTGTCGCCCAGTTGTGCCTGCGACATGACGTCCTCATCTACCACTACCACCTGGCCACAAGGCCTTGCGAGCATTTCTCCAGGTTTATCAACATCTCCGACTACAATTTCGCTATGGTGGACACCACCAACGACCTAGAAGCGCTCAAGGTTTCAGGCTTGAAATGCCCGAATCTTGTCAACATCCAGCACCACTACAAGGTCTGGGGCAGCGACAAAAACAAACTGAACTCCCTGGTTGACCTCGCCTCTGCCATCATCGACCCCTACTACATGAAGATTAAGAATGAGAGCAAGAAGGAAAGAACGCCTGGCACGGTGTGTGGCATGAGAGATTGGATGAACAACATGTCAAGTACGCGGACAAGGATGCATACACAAGCTACAAGATGTACATGCGAATAGTTGACAAGAAGTGTCTTCTTCCTGCCCCAGACGAGGGATCGAGCCATAGAGCAGTGGCGGGAGCGTCACAAGAAGTAGATGACTAGACGATCGTTTCTCCTACTTTAGAATGCATGCAATTGTTTATTGAGGTGTGTGCGAATGATTTGTATAGTCACTTATGTAATTGGATGTTTATTTCAGTTATATATATATAACATGTTATTCTTCTATAGATAGAGCAAATCACACGGCTTATTAGCAACAATCGTCTGTGTTATTATTGGTCTTCGCACACATTTATGATTACGGACCTATTTGTCGCGTATCAGACACATCTTCAGTTGAACCGTTTCCATTGTGTTGCCTAATCACACACAGTTCATCCTAGTGAACCGTATGTTGTATATCGCACACACCTTCATCTGGCTGCCCGTTCTTTGTTCCTCCTCATCGCAAATAGTTAATTGAACTGAACCGTATGCCCTGCATCGCACATGCAACTAAAATCTGAACCGTGTTTGATGCATCCGTCATCGCAAACGTTTTGCACCTTTTTGACGGGTTTTTACACCACCGTTTGCGATTATGGCATCACACATAGTTTCGTCGAAGGGTCTTTGATTCGACTGTCGCATTTGGACCATCCTGCAATAGTGACATGAACTCCGCAAACTACGATCATCACTGGGAGTGGTCCCGACTATTGTCACTCCTGGTTGCCGGATCATAACACGTAGTAGGTGACTATAACATGCAAGATAGGATCGAGAACACAAATATATTCATGAAAACATAAAGGGTTCAGATCTGTAATCATGGCACTCGGGCCCTAGTGACAAGCATTAGGCATAGGAAAGTCATAGCAACATCAATCTTAGAACATGGTGGATACTAGGGATCAAACCCTAACAAAACTAACTCAATTACATGGTAAATCTCATCCAACCCATCATGGTCCAGCAAGCCTACAATGGGATTACTCACGAACGACGTTGAGCATCATGAAATTGGTGATGGAGGATGGTTGATGATGATGATGATGATGGATTCCCCTCTCCAGAGCCCAAAACGGACTCTAGATCTGCCCTCCTGAGGAAGAATAGGGCTTGGCAGCGGCTCCGTATCGTAAAACGCGATGAATCCTTCTCTCTAATTTTTTTATCCCCAAAAGTGAATATATCGAGTTGGAGTTGAGATCGGTGGAGGTCCAGGGGGGCCACAAGGTCGGGTGGTGTGCCCCACGGGGGTGGGCGCTCCCCCCACCCTTGTGGCCAGTGTGTGGGCCCCCTTCACTTGATTCTTTCGCCAATATTTTTTATTAATTCCAAAACTTATCTCCGTGAAGTTTCAGGTCATTCCGAGAACTCTTTATTCTGCACAAAAATAACACCCTGGCAATTCTGCTGAAAACAGCGTCAGTCCGGGTTAGTTCCATTCAAATCATGCAAGTTAGAGTCCAAAACAAGGGCAAAAGAGTTTGGAAAAGTAGATACGACGGAGACGTATCAGAGGTATAAATCAAGAAGGAGCATCAAGTGTTGATGGTTAGAAAGACCAGTAGTTTCTAGAAATGCAAGGGAAAGAAAGGGAACTTGAAGAAGAATGAAGAAACTGATACATCTCCAACATATCAATAATTTTTTATTGTTCCATGCTGTTATATTATCATGCTTGGATACTTTACAATCATTTTATAGCAACTTTATATCATTTTTTTGGGACTAACCTATTTACATAGTGCCCAATGCCACTTGCTATTTTTTGCTTGTTTTTTACTTTGCTAAATATCCCTATCAAACGGAGTCGAAACGCAGTGAAACATTTTGGAGATTTTTTTGGACCAGAAGATAACTTGGGATCCAAGGAAACACCTGGGGGGAGGCCCGTGTAGCCCACAAAACACCAGGGCACGCCAGAGGCGCCTGGCGCGCCCTGATGGGTTGTGGGGCCCATGGAGGTCTCCTCCACCGCCTCTCAGCTCTATAAATACCCAAATATCCCAAAACCCCTAGAGGAGTCAACGAAACACAATTCCAGCCACCGCAAGTTCCGGAACCATGAGATCCAATCTAGAGCCCTATTCCAACACCTTGCTGGAGGGGAACACGATCACGGAGGGGTTCATCATCCTCATTGGTGGTCCTCCGATGATGCGTGAGTAGTTCACCATAGACCTGCGGGTCCATAGGCAGTAGCTAGATGGCTTCTTCTCCCTTTTTGATTCTCAATACAATGGTCACTTGAAGATCTATTTGATGTAATGACTTTTTGCGGTGTGTTTGTTGGGATCCAATGAAGTTCAAGTTTATGATCAGATTTTTATCCATGAATATTATTTGAGTCTTCTTTGATCTCTTATATGCATGATTGTTGATAGCCTCGTATTTCTTGTCCGAATCTTTGGTTTTGTTAGGCCAACTAGATTGATTTTTCTTGCAATGAGAAGAGGTGCTTTATTATGGGTTCGATCTTGCGGTGTCCTCACCTAGTGACAGAAGGGGTAGCGAGGCACACATGTATCATTGCTATTAAGGATAAAAAGATGGGATATATTCCTACACAATTAGATCTTGTCTACACCATGTCATCGTTATTATTGCATTACTCCATTTCTCCATTAAATTAATACACTAGAAGCATGCCTGATAGCGGTCGACGTGTGGAGTAATAGTAGTAGATGCAGGCAGGAGTCGGTCTACTAATCTTGGACATGATATCTATATTCATGATCATTCCATTGGATATCATCATAATTTTTTGTTCTTCTATCAATTGCCCAACAGTAATTTGTTTACCCACCTGTGCTATTTTCTCGAGAGAAGCCACTAGTGAAATCTACGGCCCCCTGGTATATCTTTTATCATATTTGCTTTCCAATCTATCTTTCGCTGTATTCCTTTTCAGATCTATTATTCCAGAAACCCAAAAATACCTTGCAGCACTTTTTATTTACTTATTTTATTTCGTGTTTTATTCAGATCTATTTATCCAAACTCATACAAATCTATCTATCTTTTTACTGAAGAGGGATTGACAACCCCTCTTACGCGTCAGGTTGCAAGTATTTGCTCTTTGTGTGCAGGTATCGTTTACATAGTGTTGCTTGGTTCTCCTACTGGATTGATACCTTGGTTTCACAACTGAGGGAAATAATTACGGTAGCTGTGCTGCATCATCCGTTCCTCTTTGGGGAAATACCAACGCAGTCTCTAGCCACGTCAAAGGAATTTCTGGCGCCGTTGTCGGGGAAACATCATCAACATCTATCAGGTTCCCAGTCAGAAATCTCGTCTCCTTGCAATTTACTTTATTTGTCAGTTGCCTCTCATTTTCATCTCCCCCACTTCTAAAACGTTTTTGCAAAAGTACACAAATATTTGCCCTTTTATGTGCCTTCTTTTTTGTTTGCCTTTTGCTTGCTTGCTATCTTTGCTTGTGTTACCATGTGCCTTATATTTGCTTGCATCTTCGCTTGCTAAAATTCTATCGATATGGATTATCATCCACTTGCTAATATTTTTAAAAGATCCAATTATGATGAACCAATCTCTTGTGAGTTGAGTGCACTAGATTATCTTTATGAAGTTTTTCTTGAAATTCATGAATTTGGAAATTGTGATGAAGTGATAAAAGAAGAAATTTATGAAGTGATTCACGATGATTCCTCGAATGAAAAGCTTGATTGCAATGGTGTTATTATAAATTCTATCAATGCTGATTGTGCTAATAATATGCAAAACCCCAAGCTTGGGGATGCTAATTTTGATATGTCTACTACTTATTGCAATGATCATGATTGGGAATGTTTCTTATGATCTTGAAAATTTATTTAAGCCTCATGATGAATATGATATTGATAATAATGTTTGCAATACTATTGGAAGTGGGTTTGGAAGAGCGTCAACTTTAGGGAAAAACAATCCCACATATTTGGAGAGTGTTCAATCTTATGATTTTTTTGTGAAAGTTGGTTTGGAGAGGTCATGACTTTAGTTGATTCTAATCCCACTATCCTTGAAGATTATAAAACTTTTATACATGTGGATCCTGAAGAGAAAATTTTATGTGATAGCTATATTGTTGAATTTGATTATGATCCTACATGTAATTATTATGAGAGAGGAAAATATGGTTGTAGAAATTTTCATGTTACTAAATTACATCTCGTTATATTGAGACTGCTATTGTTTCTTTCTTCTTCCTTGAATATGCTAGTTTTTGCTTGCTTTGATAATTTTTTTCTTATAAAATGCCTATGCATAGGAAGTATGTTAGAATTAAATGTGTTTGTCACATGCTATATGATGCTCTCTTTGTGCTTCAAATTTTTGTATTTTATGTGAGCATCATTAAAACTATCGATGCCTAGTCTTTAAAGAAAAGCGCTTGTTGGGAGGCAACCCAATGAATAAAATTTATTTTTGCCTTTTTCTTTCTGTTCTTGAGTGTTTGCACAATTATGCTACTGTTATAATTTTGTTTTTGTGTTTTCGTTAGTGTTTGTGCCAAGTAAAGCCTTTGGGGTCATGTTGGGTGACAGTTGATTTGATCGTGTTGAAAAACAGAAACTTTTGCATCTAGTAACATAATTGTTTAAATTCACAGAAGCGACTAAAAATTCTGAATCTTTTACACAAGTTTGATATGAAAATTGCCTCTGGTGTCCTAAGTTTTTAGAATTTTTGGAGTTACATAAGTATGGTTAGAGTTCAAATTACTATAGACTATTCTGTTTTTGTTAGTTTCTGTTTTCTTTGCATTGTGTGCTTATTTTGATGAATCTATGGATTGTATTGAAGGGTATAAGCAATGGTAAAGTTAGAATACAGTAGGTATAATGAAATAATAAAATATGAATGGGTTTGCAACAGTACGTAGAGTGGTGATTTGCTTTATTGTACTAATGGACTAGATCATTGATGGCGCATGTTGTTGCGCACGTCTATTTGCACTATGAAATGTTCGGAGTTGGTGCCTTACAATATGTTTAGAGTACCACCATAGCTTCTGTAGGTTAAAATTCAGGGAAACTAAGAAGGTCGAAGGGTTTGTGTAAACAATCTCGAGACGAAACAAAACAAATATCACAAGAGCAAGTTTCAACAATAAGAACTGAGATCTCACCAGAAATCTTAGATATTTGCATTTCTAAAATCATGGCCATCATAAGAACCAAGTTTTGTTACCGATTACAACCTTGGAGAACAGAATACCAACCATAATACTTACAAAAATTATGGTGCATCACATTCTCAAAGATGAAATTATACCCAACTCAAAAAAAATTATAGATACAATATGATATGTTAGAATAAATAGCACCATATTGCAAACTTGGAGATGGGATACACAATCTGACCTAAAAATTAGCATTCCCTGTAATCACTATTATTATCAAGAGTAAATTCGTGATGGTGGTTCATAGTAAAAAACTCAGAATGGCGACGATAGCAACATAAGTTGAAGATGATGATAGACAGAGTATAGTGTGTTATATAATTCGTTGACTCCAGCATATATAGCCATTAGCTTTCATTCAATAAAAAAGGAAAAAAATTGCTCAAGCTCGGGCGAGGCAAAGAAAAATGCAGGAAAACAACAGAGGGGCATGTTGCCTCGCCCATCCATTTTTACACTATAATACTCCCTCCATCCCAAAATAAGTGACTCAACTTTGTACTAACCTTAAGTGACTTATTTTGGAACGGAGGGAGTAGTATAGAAGATCATACATATATTTTTATTTTACTTATAGGGAAGGAGATCGTACATATATTGTATAACCTAAGAGGTAATTTGATCAGTTTGCAATGAAGTATACTGGTCGTAATCAAAGAGGGAGTTTGACCAGATTGCTATAAAGTAGTGCACCCATAGGATTTTTTCTTCTTCTTAATTAGATCTAGTGGGCTTCAAGTTGGTTTGAGCTTATGTCTGAGTTATAGAGTTTTCCGTTAGGATGGCTGATGGTAAAATATGTGTGCTGTGAGCTTGTGGCCACCATTTAAATATACACAAAACACTGAAAATGTAGAGAAATGGTATCTAACCCATTGCTATATTTTTTCTATTTTTTAACTTTAGAATGCAATGTTAAAGATATAAAGTTATGTGACTATAAATGTGACTGCAAAAATAACACTCTAAATCCAACATAACCAGTTACAAGCACGACCTTTGTTAAACATTACCGAAGTCATAGGTATAACTATGACACCATCACCGAAACCACATAGTTATCATGTAAGATACCCATGGAGGAGCATGGCACGCCTACACTTTCAGACTATATCAAAGGTATAAAGTTTTGGCATCATGTTGTAAGCATTTCGATGGTCACCTGAATGAATCATGACATTATCACTTTTAAAAGGAAGACCTCGAAAAGAGAATATATTACTAATAGATGCATGTGAAAAGAATCCCATCATCTTACCCGGCTTACAAGTATTTTGACCCATTATTCATCAGCTCGTTTAGTATATCAAAAGAATCCAGCTCGCTAATAGCCGTTGTCAACATAAGCAACATTGTACCTCAAATGCTTGATTACCTGAAATGATGCATGTTGTTAGATTCTTGAGAAGTTTCTGAACTATAAGTTAGAAAATGCACCACCAAACCAAAACCTCGGCAGTTCTTTGATCATTTGGTTGAATGACAATTTTATAAAAACCCATTTGTAACACACATTTTATATGTTGAATAACTGATAAGATCTAATAGTTGGATCAATCAACTCTGTTTGCCTGCTGTATCCATTTCTAGAACTATTTATTATGTTTGTGCATAACACATATTTTCCTTTCTTAGGACTATCTTATCTTTAAGGAAGGCTATGCCACACATGTTTTATGTTTTCTTTTCATGAAATGGTGAAGGTAGTATGCCCAAAGACACCGATAAAGTCATGGTTTACTTATCATGACTCCTAAGCTTATGGCTAAGTGCATGAACTCATTTCACACCGATTTTATTACTATTACAAAAGATGTCACAGGGAGGTCTGAGTTCTGAACCCCCTTGGTGGTCGGCATGCCACACATGCTAGCGCTCACTAGTCTTGTTTTTTCTTCTAATAGCTGGAGCCAGTTAAAATACACATTTCTAATACTTATGATCTAGTTATAATAGTGTAATCTGTAATTCATCTTCTTGCAATAATCCACACAGACAACCTCTTTTTTTAGAGAGAAGACTATTTGGGGGCTCACCCCACTGCCAAACTTGATAACCAAAGTATTGAAAATAAAGATTATACAACATGTTGAGGCCAGAGAATTGTAGGAGTGTGCTTACTCTGGAGCCAGCAAATGATGTGAAATATGAATCGTCGGCAATTAAAACATCAACAAGCTTCATTTAATGTTTGATGCGGAGCAACAATATAATCTTTACTATTCGATACAGACCAACAATATAATCTTTACTATTCGATACAGACCAACAATATAATCTTTACTATTCGATACAGACCAACACTATAACCTTTACTGTTTGATATGGTCACTTCAGAAATTGTTGGAATGTCGTTTGTGCATCTGCTTCATACGCAACAACAATTACAATATAATCTTTACTATTTGATACTTGAACTGAATATTATGTGTTTTATTACAATATACGCAAGTCAACCAAACAATATTCCCTCTCCTCTTAGATTAACATTACATGGAATTTGCATGCGTACCTGGATTAGCTCAGAAGCTATTTTGGTGGACTACTGATAACACTCGAAAGCAACGCGTGAATGCCCAACTGCGTCATGTTCATTGACACACTAAAGAATTTACTTTAGTAACCTGAGTGATGGCATGCTTAGGATCCAGTAATAATACTAGCATGAAACGAAAATAAAGGCATTGGAAAAGCAAGAGGTAGCTCCCCCACCACTCAAACGACACACTGTTGCTACCATATCAAAATAACCTCGACTTGAAGTTACCTGAAGAGCTAATTTGTAAGCAGTAGAGGGGAAGGTGTAACCTGGAAGTTACAGGGTATGGATTTTCAGATGTGAAACAGTCCCTGCTACTTCTTGAGCTTGCGTTGGTTTTTACCTTGAAGAGGAAAGGGTGATGCAGCAAAGTAGAGTAAGTATTTCCCTTAGTTTTGAGAACCAAGGTATCAATCTAGTAGGAGACAACACACAAGTCACCAAATACCTGCACAAACAATCAAACAACTTGCACCCAATGCAATAAAGGGTTGTCAATCCCTTCACAGTTACTTGCAAAAGTGAGATATAAAAGAGATGGACAAATGGTAAAGTAAATATTTTTAGTATTTTTGGTTTATAGTTCGGAAAGTAAAAGATTGCAAAATAGTACTCCCTCCATTCCTAAATATAAGTATTTTTTAGAGATTCCAACAAGTGACTACATACGAAGCAAAATGAGTGAATCTACACTGTAACATATGTCTACATACATCCATATGTTGTAGTCCATTTGAAATGTCTAAAAGACTTATATTTAGGAACGGAGGGAGTAGATCGGAAACTTATATGATGGAGAATAGACCCGAGGGCCATATGTTTCACTAGAGGCTTCTCTCAAGATATAAAATATTATGGTGGGTGAACAAATTACTGTCGAGCAATTGATAGAAAAGCGCAAAGTTATGACGATATCTAAGGCAATGATCATGAATATAGGCATCATGTCTGTGTCAAGTAGACCGACTCCTGCCTGCATCTACTACTATTACTCCACACATCGACCGCTATCCAGCATGCATCTAGAGTATTAAGTTCATAAAGAACGGAGTAATGCATTAAGCAAGATGACATGATGTAGAGGAATTAATTCAAGCAATATGATGAAAACCCCATCTTTTTATCCTCGATGGCAACAATACAACACGTGCCTTGCTGCCCCTATTGTCACTGGGAAAGGACACCACAAGATTGAACCCGAAGCTAAGCACTTCTCCCATTGCAAGAAAAACCAATCTAGTTGGCCAAACCAAACCGGTAGTTCGAAGAGAATTACAAAGATATCAAATCATGAAAATAAGAATTTAGAGAAGATTCAAATAATATTCATAGATAAGTTGATCATAAATCCACAATTCATCGGATCTCGGCAAACACACCGCAAAAAAGTATTACATCGAATAGATCTCCAAGAACATCGAGGAGAACATGGTATTAATAATCAAAGAGAGAGAAGAAGCCATCTAGCTACTAGCTATGGACCCGAAGGTCTATGGTAAACTACTCACGCTTCATCGGAAGGGCAATAGTGTTGATGTAGAAGCCCTCCGTGATCGAATCCCCCTCTGGCAGGACGCCGAAAAAGGCCCCTAGATGGGGTCTCACGGGTACAGAAGGTTGTGACGTTGGAAAAGTGTTTTTGTGGCTCTCTCTGTTGATTTGGGGATATATGGGAATATATAGGCGAAGAAACTAGGTCAGGAAGTGCACAAGGGGCCCACAAGGGTAGGGGCACGCCCTCCATCCTTGTGGCCACCTCGTGGCTCTTCTGACTTCATCTCCAAGTCTTGTGGTCCAAGAAAAATCATCGCGAAGGTTTTATTCTGTTTGGAATCCATTTGGTATTCCTTTTCTGCGAAACTCAAAAACAAGGAAAAAAATAGGAACTGGCACTAGGCTCTAGGTTAATAGGTTAGGCCCAAAAATAATATAAAATAGCATATTAATGCATATAAAACATCCAAAACAGATAATATAATTGCATGGAACAATCAAAAATTATAGATACGTTGGAGACGTATCAGTCCTTATATCCACTCTAACTCCCGCAAAATTTTTGGACAATAAGCAAATTAACATTTGACATGCACTAAAATTGATACTCTCGTGATATATACTTAGAAAACAAAGAGGTAGATAATTCTTCATGTTGTGCTAAAATTCTACCTTGTGTCCTCTAGAATCTGAACCAGAGGCAGCAACAGTTCGTCCTATCGATTATGGATTGGCACAATCGGGTTCGACATGGATGGATCTGCATAATATGGAGGTTGTAAGAAAGATCGAACCTATAGCAAGAAGGCGGCATGGATAGTGGACGATCTCCTCGCGCGGGGACCACCGCCGCCGCCGTAGTCACAGGCCCACATCATCATTGCCTCTCCTCAGCTCCATTCTGAAGGTCGCCACCGCCGCTGCCATTGTGGACTCATGTCGGACATGGTCATGGTCATCGCCCCTCCATAGCACATCAATCTGTACTAAGAGCACCTGCATTCAGTTGGGACTTGGGAGTAGAAAATCAGCATCAATAAAAGACGAATCCCAAATTCGATGGAGAATGACCTTGGAGAAGACAAAGCAGAGAAGACCAAACAGCAAAAAGGGGTGTGGATTGAATAGCCGGACGAAGGAGACTATATGGAAGCGAAACAACACAGATCGAGATGGTAACTGACCTGCAATTATCCATCGCAGGCGAGTGACGTACAATGCGCATCATTAAAGTCTTGTAGCTTCGATCTACAGTGACCCTCGCTTCTCCCATCATAGATCCTCTCACCCGAGCCGCATGGACCAGGCGCAACTCTGGACTGGCGAGGCATCACACGCTCACCTCGTACCTACCACTTCACGTCTGTGGTTGACGATTGTTTACTGCTCCCAAACAACAGCAGATCGTTGATTTTGTCGCGAGAGCATCGTCCTAGTTTGTTTACCGCTCCAAAAGGGGTCGAAGGTGCATCCGACGGCCAAGATAGCCCAGGACTGCCAATCTGATGGTAGAAAACGGTGATAGTGTGAGAGGGCTGGAAGCGTGCTTGGTTGTAATGTTTCTAAATCTCACGAAGGTTTTGTTAAGTTTTGTGTGATTGAAGTTTTCAAGTTTTGGGTGAGATCTCGATGGATGAAGGAATAAGGAGTGAAAAGAGACTAAGATTGGGGATGCCCATGGCACCCCAAGTTAATATTCAAAGAGAACCAAGCAACTAAGCTTGGGGCTGCCCCAGAAGGCATCCCCTCTTTCTTCTAACAACCATCGGTAATTTTACTTGGAGCTATATTTTTATTCGTCACATATCATGAGTTTTGCTTGAAGCGTCTTGCATTATATGAGTCTTTGCTTGTTGTTCTTTTTAGTTTGTCACAATTATCCTCGCTGGACACACCTATTTGAGAGAGCTAAAATTATGCTATGATTTGTTAGAATTGCTCTATGTGCTTCACTTAAATTTTTTGAGCTATGGAATTGCTCTAGTGCTTCACTTATATCTTTTTGAGCATGGTGTGCTTTAATATTTTTGAGAAATACTCTCATGCTTCACTTACATTTATCTGAGAATTAGTAATTTTTTGAAGAAATTCTCTCATGCTTCACTTAAATTATTTCAAGAGATGAAATTTTTTATGCTCATGTTCCTCACTTAAATTTGTTTGAACTTATCAAAAGCAATTGCAACATATGAAATTAGTCCCAAAGTGATAGATATTCAAGAAGGACATAATAAAAACTTTAATGAAGATCATTGGACAAAAAAAACTTGATTCTTTGTAATAGTTTTGAGATATGATGATAGTAATATATATGTGAGTCATGTTGGTAAGTAATTATGCTTTAGTAAGAATATTGGTGTTAAGGTTTGTGATTCCCTATGCAAGCACGAAAGTCAATAGTTATGCAATGAGATTACATCCTACCTGTGGTGCATTATTCGGTGTTAGTTATGCTCAATGCTTGTTTGTGTGAATTTTCATTTCTTCGTTGGTTGCTTCTCAATCTATTTGCTAGCCTCCATTTGCGCTAAGTGGGAATACTACTTGTGCATCCAACATCCTTAAACCCAATTTTTCCATATGAGTCCACCATACCTACCTATATGTGCCAACTCTAATTTTCAAAATGAATTTCCTTTTTGTGTGCCCGTACTGCTCATGAAGCGGAAAGGGGTTGCCAATATTTTTCCATGCTAGATGTGTTCTATCAATATGAGTGTTTATTCACTTGTAATTGCACGAGAGTATGGCGGTAATAGGGATGCCTGTCGGATTTAGGGTTCCGGCAGACCCCTGAGGTTCGAACACTGGGGTGCGCGCGGAGATTTCGCCCTCTACCTACCTGTTCCTTGCCGCCTCGTTGAGATCTAAACTACGAAAGGAACAACACAAGAGACACAGAGTTTATACTGGTTCGGGCCACCATTGTGGTGTAATACCCTACTCCAGTGTGTGGTGTGGTGGATTGCCTCTTTGGCTAATGATGAACAATACAAGGAAGAACAGCCTCGCGAGGGTCTGTTCTTGACTGGTGCGATGAACTGCTAGGAGGAGTTCAGTCGCTCTCTCTACTGGCTTCTTGGCTAGGATTCAGATGCCTCTATCTCAGTGTGTCTTCCAGATGCTGGATACCTCTACCCTGGGGGTGGCTAGTCCTATTTATAGGCAAAGGCCCTGGGCCTCTTCCCAAATATTGAGCGGGAAGGGCGCCAACAATTGACCATTTTGAAGGGGAACATCTGGTACACTTATCCTGACTAAAGTTGGTCCTCGCCTGTCAAAGGCTCTGGTGGTGACGCCTTCTTGGGCTCCATAATGACTTCCATCCTGCCGTTGGGCTGGTCTTGGTCTTGTTGCACCGAAACGGATGCCTTTGCTTGATACTCTCGCCTGCGCTTGCCCCCTTTGCACCAAAGAGGAAAGGAGGATATTGCGCAGGCTGGCGCCCGACTGGCGCCCTTGGTCGTCATGGCTTGCGTCATGGGCACCTCGCGAGGTACCCCACCTTGATCTCTCCGCCTCCTCACGAGCTAGCCTGATGAGGCCGCGCCTGAGGAAGCCCCTTGTCGTCCGCCCCGCGAGGCTTGGCCCCTCGCGAGGGTCTTGAGCTTGTGTTGATGAAGATGGGCCGTGTTGGGCCCCCTTTGAGCCACGCCACGGGCCGCAGGCAGGCAAGTCTGGGGACCCCCGTTCCCAGAACGCCAACAGTAGCCCCCGGGCCCAAGGCGCGCCCGTACTTGGCCGAGCGGAGAGGCGAAAGGGCAAGTGCGAAGCGCCATGGGCCCTAACAGCCTGCGGCCTTGGGCGCCGTGTGGCGATTGATTGGACGTGGGCGTCTCCACTTCCCCATGACGCCTCGGCAACTGCACGAATTGACAAGTCCCTGCATGCAAAGCGGGTCATGATTACCTGTGATCGTGGAGGTCGACGGTTGGCCTCCTCTGGCTTTAAGTACGGCACGGCGCATGCCCTTCTAGTCTATATCTTCTTGCTTCTCCTTCTTCCCGGTCCTTGCTCCATCTTGCTGCAATGGCTCCGATCCGCCCGTTCTCTACGACAGAGAAGGGAAAGGCTCCCCGAGAGGATCCTGACCCGCTTCCACCGAAGAAACGGCTAGCCCTCCGCCATCGGGGTGAGGGCGCCTATCAGGAAGTGTCGAGGCCCTGGTGCGAGCGGCCACCACCAGGGTTCCCGCTTCCCTTGTACGCCCACATCGAGGGCTCTGAAGGAGTCGATGCCGATCGCCACGGGTGGCGCCGCCGTCGGTGCTGGCGGGTCACAAAGGTGTGCATCTATCCCCCTGGAGTCCACGCCGAGGGCTCCTCCCGAGAGTTCGTGCTCTACGCCGCCATGCCTCCTCAATCTTGGATTCGCCTTCCTCCTTTCTTCGCCTCCGTCATCCCGCAGGGGCAACTCTTGGGGCTCTGGCTACAGCACGCCGGCTGCAGCACCCTCGCGACCGGGGTAGAGGTCGCGGTCGTTGCCCCGGGCGAGGTCTTCATGACTTGAGGCTGGGGCGAGATCGCCCGGGTCTGCGGGACAAGGGGCGCCCTCGCGATCCACCTGGAGTACGACGGTGCTTCGGTGATGTTCTTCAAGGTCTTCGATGCGGAGGGTCGCCGACTGGAGTGCTGCCCTAAGAGAGGTGGTCGGGACCCCACTACGGCGAGGCTGAGGCCAGCCAACCTCTCCTTTGGCAGCCCCTCAGGCGGTGGAGGCGCCGGAGGGTCCAGCGACTCCGACGAGTTCTTCGCGACTCCAGAGACGAGCGACGACAGCTACGAGCCCCCGAGCCTGCGCCGCTCCCAGAGCAGGGCGGGCTCGTCAGGCCGCCGCCGCCCCTGATCTAGATGGGGTTGGCGCTGGTGGCAGGCGGCCCACTGTTGATGATGGCGTCTGCCGCGGCGGTTCCTGTAGTTAGGACTCCTTAGGATACACGTCTTTTGTTCCTGCGAGGAGCCAAGAATGTACCCCGTGGGGGCTTGTAAGGTGTGTGTAGCTCCGTTTGTCAATATGATCCTCATCGTGAAGCAGTGCGAGATGCTTATTCCGTCATAGCTTGGTTTCTTCCTTTCGGACCTCACGAGGGCTTGTCGCTCTGTGCTGACAGGTCCCGGTCCCAAGGCGGCTTCAGCCGTCGCTGGTATGCCAGGTCGCGATGTCGTGGTCAAGGCCAGGAGGTCAGCGGCCCGGGGTCCAGTAAGAGCCCCTGAGTCGCGATGCTCAGGAGGTCCCCTTTAGCGCTCAAGCAGCCATCGTTTGGTGAGAAAGGAATGTGACGTTGCTAACACGGGATTGCATTGGGTGCGGGGATGGTGCTGCGATAGCTAGTGTTTCCGGAGAGTGACTTATCTCAAGAACCAGGGACCGCTCCCTGGTGTATCGCCGGGTCCATGCATCGGCATGCGAGGGGTTGCTTGGCGAGGGCCTCGCGTGCCTCTCCCCTCTCGCCTTCGCTCCCCTTTCTGCTCTACGTCCTCGGGCCCCGGCCCTCGAGCGAGTCTCAGCCGTCGCTGGTATGCCAGGTCGCGATGCCGTGGACAAGGCCAGAGGGTGAGGGCTGGAGAGCCAGTAGGAGCCCTGAGTCGTGATGCTTAGGTACCCCCCTTTAACGTGCAAGCGGTTTGCACGGACGAGAGTGAAGAAGACACTGTGAGGGCCTCGCCTGACGCTGTTCCTTGAAGTGATCCTGCAGGCTCATCACAGAAAGAACGAGAGTTCGCCGTGACAATCGACAGTCATCCGTTAGTTGCTTTGGAGAGGCGACGAGGCACAAAAGGCCTGGCGAGGTGTATTGGGGCACCTGTGAGCCAGCGCGGGACTCACGGGGCCCTACCCCAAAGCGGGTTGCGCCTAGCGCTAAGCCTTATCTTGGGGTGTGTTCCTGCAAAGTTGGTTAGATGCCGAAGCTCTACGTCCTCGGGTCTCGGCCCTCGAGCTGGTCTCAGCCGTCGCTGATATGCCAGGTCGCGTTGCCGTGGACAAGGCCAGAGGGTGAAGGCTCGAGATCTGGTAGGAGCCCTGAGTCGCGATGCTCAGGTACCCCCCCTTTAACGCGCAAGCTTGGTTAGATGTCGGAACTCAACATCCTCGGGTCCCGGCCCTCGAGCTGGTCTCAGCCGTCGCTGGTATGCCAGGCGCGATGCCGTGGACAAGGCCAGAGGGTGAGGGCTGGAGAGCCGGTAGGAGCCCTGAGTCGCGATGTTCAGGTACCCCCCCCCTTTAACGTGCAAGCTTCCGACATCCAGGAAGAAAAGGTGCCACGAACAGGCACCAAATAACAAGCATGATGGGTCGAAAGCATAGCCCTAAGATAAACGCAAAAAGGGTACACGCCGCTGGGTCTGACCCGAGCGACTTGGGGATAATGCAGCCCGACGGGCGCCCCCAACAAGGTAAGCTAAGAACACGAGCAAAATGGATACACTCCATAGGGATGGACCCACGCGGCCTGGGAATGATGCAGCCCTGAGGGCGCTCCCAGCTGGAAATGAAACTTGAAAGATGTCACCTGATGATGTTGAAGACAAAGGGGTGTTGGTGTAGCAGACTCGGCGGGCTGCGGGAGCCGATCCTCACAAGCCCCCATGCTCTAGGGCCTCGGGAGGCTCCGGAGGCGCTGGTGGATCCTCGCGGACCATCTCCATCTCCGCCAGGGCTGCGGAATGCCTGACCTCTTGACCTTCCAGGATGCCCCTCATGAGGTGCTAGTACGTGGCAGCCGCGTTCGGCAAGCCATAAGGCATGCGAACGTAGCTGTGGGGTGGACCTTCGCAGTGCCCCACCTGCGAGGGCCAGAGGCACTCCTGAGATGCGGCTCGGTTGAGCCCTGGTATGTCAATGCACATGCGCAGCCCACCATCCTCGCCTGGATGGGGGGCCACAGCGGGTAAGCAGCGGCTGCCTCTCATGACTCTTGACTCCTGTAGCTCCTGAACGGCCTTGCTGACGAACTCCTGAGGGTCTGGCCCTCCTTGCCTTGCTCCTTCTCGAGGGAAACGTGCTTCGAAACACGCCTCCAAGTGGTGCCCAAGCGCCTCCCTCGTGACCTTGGCGAGGTCGGCGGCCCTCTAGGGGAGAGCCCTCGAGCCCTGCCTGAGGAGGGCGCCGGGCGCGCTTTCCTATGCGATGGAAGGAGGTTCCCCCCGAGCAGGCGTGGGCCCTGAGGGGCCTGCCTCCTGATGGGCCGGGCCGAACGATGTCTTCTTCTTGGGGGCGGTCTCGGGAAGCCTCCTGCTTCCGCGATCCGGGTCTTCCAGTGACGCGGCCTGAAAGGCTCGTCCTAGGGAGCACACCGCGTCTCTCTCTTCGCAGGGCACCGTGATGACTCCACCACTCCCTGGCATCTTGAGGATGTTGTAGCCATGGTGGGTTACGGCCATGAACTTGGCTAGCGCTGGGTACCCGAGGATGGCGTTGTACGGCAGGCGAATGTGGGCGACGTCGAAGTCGATGAGCTCGGTGCGGTAGTTGTCGCGCGCCCCGAAGGTGACAGGGAGGCGGACCTGCCCAATCGGGACCGTGGAGCCGTCGGTGACTCTGGAGGAAGGCTTGGTTGGCTGAAGCTGATTGTAGGGCACCCGGAGATTGTTGAATGTTTCCACGGACAGGACGTTGAGCCCTGCCCCACCATCGATGAGGGTCCTGGTGACTAGCACGTTGCTGATGATTGGGGAACAGAGCATTGGGAGGACTCCGGCGGTGGCCGCGCACTTGAGCTGGTCTGCTGAGCTGAACATGATGGTGCACGCCGACCACCTGAGGGGGCGCGTGGCCTCGAGCTTGGGGAGGACTGCATTTACTTCACGGGTGAACTGCTTGAAGATGCGTTGAGAGGCTGGGGCTTGAGCTTCGCCCAGGATGCAGGCGATCGCACGTGGCTCCTGGAAGCCCCCAGCCCCCTCGTCCTGATGACGGTCCTCATTTCTCCTTGGCTGCGGCGGCAGTGGAGGGAGGCCTGCGTTGCCTTGTGGGGGGTCCTCGGAGGCTGATCCCTCCAGGCTCCCTCGCGAGGCGGGTCCTGCGAGAGATCCTCGCGAGGTTGGTCGCACCACCCTTGGCGAGGGCCGCAGTCTTCCCAGCGTCCTGCGTTCCTTCCTCCTCCTCGGCCGTAGCCCCGGTCGCTGCGGTCGGGATGTCGGCCGATCCTTCCTTCTCGCACGGCTCGGAGCTCTTGGCATTCATTGGTGTTGTGGGTGTTGAGGTCGTGGTACACGCAGTACCGACTGCCCTTGGAAGATTCGGGCTGGTCTCTGCCCCTCTTGGTGTCTGGTTCTGCCGCGAGCACGGTAGCCCCCTTGCGCTTCACATCCTTGGCCTTGGGTTTCTTCTCTTGTGGGTCTGCGGCAGGCAGCTCGAGGAGGGAGAGACGCCCTTCCTCAGCCCTGTCGCACTTGGTCGCCAAGTTGAATAGCTCCAAGGAAGTGCACAGGTCTTCATGCATCGCCAGCTCCTCCTTCATCTTGACGTCGCGCACGCCGTCAGAGAAGGCTGAGATGATGGCCTCCTCGGTCACCTTGGGAATCTTGAGGCACGCGTTGTTGAAGCGCTGGATGTACTTCTGCAGGGTTTCCCCTGGTTGCTGCTTGATACGGCGTATTTCGCTCACCGCGGGTGGCCGGTCGCGTGTACCCTGGAAGTTGGCGATGAAGCAGGTGCGCATCTCTTCCCAGGAGGAGATCGTGCCTGGAGCCAGGTTCAGGAGCCAAGTGCGGGCCCCGTCCTTGAGCGCCATGGGGAACTAGTTAGCCATGACCTTCTCGTCTCCGTTGGCCGCCTCGATGCCCAGCTCGTAGAGCTGGAGGAACTCTACGGGGTCAGACGTACCGTCGTAGCAAGGAGGTAGGTCTGGCTTGAACCTGCTGGGCCACGCGACGCTACGCAGCTCGGTGGTGAAGGCGCGGCAGCCCGCCGTGGCCACGGGACACCTTGGGTGACGAAGAGCTTGGTCCTACGGGTCCCCATGCGCTGCAGCTAGGAGCAGCGCGGGGTCTTGACGTGCTGGAGCAGGGGCGTGGTCGCGACGAGCCGGAGCGGGGAGCGCTCGGGCAGCTTCTCGCGGGCGAGGGACTTCTTGGCAGCACTGCTCTTGCCGCGCTGGCGCGTGACGAAGCGGGTTCCGCACAGGGGCCATGCGCCTTGGGGCCAGGGCGCCTTCTTGAGGAGGAGGCGGCTGAGGCGCCCCCGGAGCTTCGTCACCCGCGCAGGACGGGGCACGGTGCAGCGAGAAGGACGGCGCGGGGGAGCCCCCTGCGACGCGGACGAGCTCGGCGACTCGATCGAGCCATTCTTTGTAGACGTCATCGACGGGACGGTAGCGCAGGAGCTCGTTTGCCGCGATGAGCGCAGCTCGAGCCTCCATGGCCGCGCGGGGCGCGTGGGACAAAGAACCAACTGGGGTGAGCGAGGGTGTAGCAGCGCGGCCGTCACGCCTCATGGATGGATGTCGGGACGATGCTTGCTGTTCGTTCCCCGCCGGGCCGGTGGCGGTGTTGACGGCAGGTGATGGGGAACGACGCGGACGCCCGCCGACGGGAGCCGTCTGTCGGTGTACTAGAGTAGGGGTACCCTAGTATCCCGAACTTGTGCATGGGCAGTTGCAGCACCCCACGGCAAGGCTTGCCGGGTGACCGCCAAGGTCCTCCATGGTTCCTTTGGAGCCATTCAAGAACAAAGTATTCAAGCTAAGGAGACAAGGCCCCGGCAAGAGGAGCTTGCCAGGAAGGCCAACCAAGGCATCTCAAGGAACTTGCCGCGACGCGCCACGCGTCCCGGCGAGGCCCGGTGAGCGACAAGCTTCCGGACGCGACAAGACAACGACCGCGGCAAGGCGCTTGCCGCGGCAAACTACCACTCTGTACCCGCGCTCCAGCACACCCACCAACGTGTCGCCCTGGGACCTTTCCAGGCGCGCGTAGCAAGAGGCTGTGCGGCCAGCAGTGCGCGGTGGCAAGCGACGCTGACAAGATTGCCATCGTGGCAAGCGGTGGCGTCCCTGACGGTCCCTTTCTGCACTATTTGGGCGACGTAGATGGGCATTTAATGCCTTTGTCCCCTGCCGTTAGGGTTAGGTATGATACACTGTACAGGTAGTTGTACCAACCGCAATTCTTTTTCCATTTTTACCCTTGTCTACGTTGCCACCTGTCGGAGACCCCTTTAGCATATAAAGGAGGCCCATGCGCAACATAGAGGGGGGTTCGAAGGCAGAAAAACACTCACGCTCGGTCTCGTTAGCAGCTGGTGTGTACTGTAGCACTCAGCGCTCCCAAGCAAGAACTCAATACACTCAGACATGCAGCAGTAGGAGTGTTATCTCTCCGGAGAGCTCCGAAGCTGGGTAAACGGCTCGTGTGCTTCGCCTCGATCCGCTCTTCGTGCGATCTCCGCCCCCCGCCGAACCGAAAGGGGCTCGGTCCGCCAGTCCCATAGGTGTTCGTGGATCAGTTTCCCCGACATCTTTGGCGCGCCAGGTAGGGGGCGTCGAGGTTGTGTGAACCTGATCCGGCGTTCACACAAGCTATATCTTCATCTTCTTCATCGACATGCCACCGAAGAAGAAGGCTTCGGCGGCAGCTGTTCCGTCCACGTTGATCCCACCACCACCGGAGCAAGCGGGTGGTGGGGTAGACGCTGGCGGAAGAATGGGCATCGACGAGGGAGCTCATGGTGCTGCCAGGTCCAAGGACAAGGCTGCGCAGACCTCGGCGTCCGTACATGCACCACGCCCATCTCAGGAGGCGCAGGACCGACAGCGTCATGGTATTCGCAGGGCCATACGTTCGTTGGACCAAGATCGAGCTGGTGGATCTCGGGGTGCTCAAGACCAGCATGCACGCCAATATGCTGACACGAGCGAGACACGGTCGCCTGGACGGGATACTGCTCCTTCTAACATAGTTAGAAGTCCGAGCATATCCCGCTCCTCGTGCAGTTCGCCACTGCCGCCCACCACACCAGCAGAAGCTTTGGCGCGAGCTCAACTGCTCCTGGATTACCCTCCAATGGCAGACAAGATCGATGAATGGAGGGCCACCATTCGGAGTCTCATCGGCTTCGCCAACGGCGACACTCCGCGGCAGCCGAGTACATAGGACTGCCAGGCACGAGCCGATGGCGACGAAACCGGCGGGGGTGCAACCACCATGCACTCTCCACCCCGAAGGCCAAGATCGCCGACTCGCCAGATCCACCTGGACAGCGACTCCACCACATCATCAGATCCACGAGCTCGTCGCGATCAGCGCCAAGTTCTTCACGAACGACAGCAAGAAGACGCTCGTACTCGCATCGAGCGCCAAAGAGAAGCGCGGCATCAATCGGACCAGCGCGCTAGGCCCTCTGTCGACATGCATGCACCAGGGGAACCAGGCGACTTGCCGTACGCGGTAGGTTGCCCTACGTTCACTCGTGAGCTGCGGCAAGTCCAGTGGCCCAGCACGAAGAATTTCAAGCCAGACATACCAGAGAAGTACGACGGCAAGTCGCATCCGTCGGAGTTCCTCAGCATCTACACCATCACGGTGCAAGCTGCCGGGGGCGGGACGACAAGATCCTGGCCAACTACGTCCCGCTGGTACTCAAGCCCAATGTCAGATCCTGGCTCATGCACTTGCCGGACAACTCCATATCCTCCTGGGCAGACCTATGCCATCAGTTTGTCGGCGCCTTTACAGGCGGCCACAAGCCTCATGGCCAAGAGAGCGACCTTCATCTGCTCGCCCAGAAGGAAGGAGAGCCCCTGCGCAAGTACATTCAGAGATTCAGCCGCGTACAGCACAACATCCCAGATGTCCACCCTGCCGCGGTAATCAGCGCGTTCCATCAGAACATGTGAAACCGTAGGATGCGGGAGGATATGGCGATGTGCAAGATCAGAGACGTTAGTGAGCTATATGCCCTGGCCCACAAGTGTGCACGTGCTGAGGAAGGGAGGAAACTCCCCGGAGAGAATACAGAAGCAGGAGGATCTGATAGTGAGGAGGCTGCCCCGGCAAAGAAAAACCGGCGGCGGAACAACAGGAGAAGAAAGGCAAAGATGTGCTAGTCGTTGAGCAGTCCGGCAACGGAGGTGGCGCCAAGAAAGCCAAAGCTGGTAGCTCCGGCGAGGAGATTGCCGCAGGCACCAACTACCAGGCTGTGGCGGTCGCCGACAAGCAGGACGGCACCAACAAGCAGTACTGCAAGATCCACCGCACCAAGGGCCATGACCTCCAGAGCTGCAAGAAGGTCGAGCAGCTTGTCGAGCAGCAAAAGGCTGAATACGAGCGACGCGACAAGGAGAAGGCCCAGGAAGGTGCTGGAGGACCCGGCAAGAAACGCCCCGGCCGAGGAGGACGCCGCGGCAAGGCCAAGCAGCGGCAAGGAGACAGACCTCCCCACGGCCGCGACAAGGATGAAGATGACGACGATGATGAAGATCAAGAAGACCAAGTCCGGCAAGAGTTCTGATGCCCACTCCGGCAAGCGCACCTCTTCGGAGTGCTGCGCTACCGTCGAGGACGCACCATCGAGCTCCACCGGCAAGTGTAAGAAGACAATGGCAGCTCCACCAGAGACCAAGAAGGTGTCCGCCAAGGAGGATGGCACTGGTGGTACCTTCACCATCAGTGCCACTCTCGACCCTAAATAGGAAAGCGCGCTTGTTGCTTTCCTGCGGGCGAACATCGACGTATTTGCGTGGCAACCGTCTGACATCCCCGGTGTTCCCAGGAAAATAATCAAGCACCATCTTGCCGTCTGTCCTCATGCGCGGCCCATCAAGCAGAAAGTCAGGAAACAGGCAGTGGAGCGCCAAGAATTCATCGCAGAAGAAATCAAGAAATTGGAAGCAGCAGGCCTTGTCAGAGGAGTGCTCCATCCTACGTGGTTGGCCAACCCTATAGTCGTGCGCAAGGCAAACGGGAAATGGAGGTTTTGTATCGACTTTACCGATGTCAATAAAGCTTGTCCCAAAGACCCATTTCCCTTGCCGCGCATCGACCAGATTGTTGACTCCACGGCCGGATGTGACTTGCTTTCATTTCTTGATGCATACTCAGGATACCATCAGATCTTCATGGCAGAAGAGGATGAGGAGAAGACCGCATTCATCACCCCATGTGGCACATACTGTTTCGTACGGATGCCTTTCGGTTTAAAGAATGCTGGTTCAACATTTGCAAGGGTAGTCCATGACGCTTTTGAGCCGCAAATACACAGAAATGTGGAAGCCTACATGGATGACATAGTGGTCAAGAGCAAGGACAAGGCGACTCTGATTCAAGATTTAGACGAAACCTTTGCAAATCTGCGCAAGATCAACCTCAAGCTTAACCCCGAGAAGTGTGTGTTTGGAGTCCCCTCCGGCAAGCTTCTCGGGTTCTTCGTGTCTCAGCGGGGAATTGAAGCCAATCCCGACAAGATCAAGGCCATTGAGCAGATTGAAGCACCAAAGCGCGTCAAGGATGTACGAAGACTTGCCGGTTGCGTAGCTGCTCTCAGCAAGTTTATCTCTAGGTCTGCTGAGCGTGCCCTGCCATTTTTCAAAATATTGAAAAAGGCAGGCCCAATGAAATGGACTCCGGAAGCGGAGGCTGCACTGCAGGACTTAAAGAGATACCTGTCCTCCACTCCAACACTTGTCGCACCTAAGCCACAAGAGAAGTTGCTCCTATACATAGCGGCAACCAATCAAGTGGTTAGTGCTGCGTTAGTAGCGGAGAGGGAGGCGGATGATGAGCCAGCAACCACGACAGATGCATCCGGCGACAAGCAGGGGACTTCACCGGCAAGCTCTGGTCCCGACAAAGATGGATCTGCACAGGCGCGTGAGAAGATGCAGAAAAGAATGGTGCAGTGCCCAGTTTACTTTGTCAGTTCCCTTCTGTAGGGGGCTAGGTCAAGGTACTCTGGTGTGCAGAAATTGCTTTTCGGCCTTCTCATGGCCTCGAGAAAGCTGCGCCATTACTTCCAAGCACATGAGATCACAGTCGTCACTCGTTTTCCGCTGAAGAGGATACTGCAAAATCCAAAAGCAACAGGCAAGATTGTCGAGTGGGCACTAGAACTGTCAAGCTTTGGCCTCAAGTTTGAGAGCACTTCAACTATCCAAAGCAGAGCATTGGCGGAGTTCATAGCAGAATGGACGCCAACACAAGATGAAGAAATTCCAGAAACAAGTATCCCCGTCAAGGAAGCAAGCAAAGAGTGCCTGATGTACTTTGATGGTGCCTTCTCGCTGCAAGGCGCCAGTGCGTGCGTGCTACTTGTTGCACCCACCGGAAAGCACCTCAAGTACGTAGTCCAGATGCACTTTCCCAAGGAGCAAGCAACGAACAATACCGCAGAGTATGAAGGTTTGCTTGCCGGTCTCAGGATCGCAGCAGGCCTTGGGATCAAGAAGCTCATTGTCAGGGGTGACTCACAGCTTGTCGTTCGCCAAGTGAACAAGAATTATCAGAGTCCGTTGATGGAAGCTTACGTTGATGAAGTGAGAAATCTAGAAGAGCACTTTGACGGCCTACAGATGGAACATGTTCCAAGAGCTCAGAACGACATTGCCGATGGCCAGTTGAAGTGCGCCGCACTTAAGTTACCTGTGGAACCAGGGATCTTTGTGCTCAAACTGACTCAACCGTCTGTAACGCCATCAACTGGACAGAGCAAGAAGAGGAAGTTGATTTCCGGTGACTATTTTCTGGCAGAGCTCCCCGAAGCCGCCGCCAAGAAGGTCCTCAAGATCAACACCGAGGGTGCTGAGGAGCAGTCTGCTCCGGCAAGCCCTATGGTTTGTTCCATTGAAGTAGATGCTCCCGACAAGTTTTGCTCCGGCAAGCTTGCCGGGGAACGTCAAGCTCCGGCTGAGCCGCAGATTCTCGCCGTAGAAGCGGATGTTCCTGCAGCAGTAGATGTGCCTTTAGTCCTTGTTGTCGAGCCGCAAGCTCCAGCATGGGCACAGCAGATTGTCCGTTTCCTTCAGACAGGCGAACTTCCCGAAGAGCAAGAAGAAGCGGAAAGAGTAGCCCGGCAGTCAAGTATGTACCAGTTTGTCGACAACACACTGTACAGAAGAAGACTCAACGGCGTGAAATTGAAGTGTATTCACCGGGAAGACGGACAAAAGCTATTGGCAGAGATACATGGAGGCATATGTGGTCACCACATTGGCGCAAGAGCAGTTGCCGGCAAAGCGTTCCGGCAAGGTTTCTTTTGGCCGACAGCCCTCCAGGATGCAATTGCACAAGTAACCAAGTGTGAAGCGTGCCAGTTCCATTCCAAGCAGATATACCAGCCAGCTCAAGCTCTCCAGACGATCCCTTTATCCTGGCCATTTTCGGTCTGGGGGCTCGACATCCTCGGCCCCTTTCCCCGAGCTGTCGGGGGCTTTGAGTACTTGTACGTTGCAATCGACAAGTTCACAAAGTGGCCGGAAGTGGAAGCAGTGAGGAAGGTGACAGCACAGTCAGCAGTCAAGTTCTTCAGGTCGATTGTTTGCCGCTTCGGGATCCCTAACAGGATCATCACTGACAACGGCACGCAATTCACGAGCCGCACCTTCATGCAGTACGTCCAAGATCTTGGCGCCAAGGTCTGCTTCGCTTCTGTTGCTCATCCGAGAAGTAACGGTCAAGCGGAGAGGGCGAATGCTGAAGTGCTGCGCGGGCTCAAGACCAGGACTTTCGACAGGCTGCGCAAGTGCGGAAAGAACTGGATTGAGGAGCTGCCGGTGGTTCTTTGGTCGATCAGGACGATGCCAAATCGAGCCACTGGCCAGACACCTTTCGCTCTAGTCTATGGAGCAGAGGCAGTTCTCCCCGCGGAACTCGTATACGGGTCACCTCGAGTGCTCGCTTATGATGAGCTTGAGCAAGAGCAGTTGCGACAAGATGACGCGCTGCTCCTTGAGGAGGACCGTCTTCAGGCCGCAGTACGAGCTGCTCGATACCAGCAAGCTTTGCGCCGCTACCATAGCCGCAAAGTTAATGCCAGAAGTCTCGAGGAAGGCGACCTTGTTCTTCGGCGTGTTCAGTCCGCCAAGAATTCCAACAAGTTGACGCCGAAGTGGGAAGGCCCTTACCGGGTGAAACGAGTCACTAGGCCTGGCGTTGTCCGCCTTGAGACCGAAGATGGCATTCCGGTGAGCAACTCCTGGAACATTGAGCATCTTCGTAAGTTTTACCCATAGGGCGTGGTTGCCGGAACGTGTTCCGGCAACCACCTTTTGTACAAGTCTTGCCGATGTTGCACGTAATCCTTTGTACGAAGCCGGGCGCAGACCCCGTGCATAAGTAAAGCTCATGTGCTCCACACATCTTGTCAATTTCATGCTTTCTACTTTGCATGCGTTATCTGACACTTTGTGCAGCGCCTACCCCCGGTAAGCAATAACGAGCCATAAGGCTCCATATCTTTATTTTCTCTTCTTTCTCTTTCTCAAAGAAAGGAAGGTTCCCTCGCCCACAAGTTTGCCGGGGGGAAAGGAGAAGATAATGGTGTGGACCAAGCATCGTTCGAGGAAGTTTCGCCTTACCGGGAAGCAAACGACAGAAAAGCTAAGTTGCTAAAGTTTGAGCAATCAGTTTTAAAAATTTTAAGTTATCTTCCTCGAACGACCGTGCTTTGTATGGAAAACCTGTGCGCGGAGGAACCAACTCGTAGCTAGTTGCGCCCTTACTTTGTTTCGAGTCTGCTCAACAACTTAAGTGAGCTGCGACTAGTTGCGACAAGGTTTCTTGTCGGTAGCGGCACCGCCAGCAGGCTGCTGACGTCCCGCACTCAGCGCTCGCGGCTAAGGTGCCTGCGCCGACAAGTTCCCTAAAAGCGTAGGGCAAAAACATACAAAGGAAGGAATCAAGTAAAGGAAATAACATAGCAATCGCTACCCAAAATAGAGTCATATTACAAGATAGCTTGTCGCAGCTCTAACAGATTGTTCTCATAACATGACCAGCAGCGACAAGAAAAAGAGAAAACGGGCGGCCTAATCTACGCGATCGCCCTCAACCCTCTTGATCCCGCTCACCTTGTCCACAATGGGTGCGAGAAGGGTCTTGAGTGCTTCCAGATCAGCATCCCGCTGCAAGGTCCTGAGGACGTTGGTGAGGTTGAGGCCTGGGTTGCGGAAGGCCACCTTCACCAGCACCTTTTGAAGAGCTCCCGCTCAGATCTTGCGCGACTCGTCGGCCAGCTGCTTTGGGATCTTCTCCCGGAGTCGCTGGAGGGCCGTCGCCACGCCTTTGAAGAACAAGCTGAGCTTGGCGCTGGGTTGGAGGTGCTCATCGGAGGAATACCCGAGATCCTCCATCCCCAGCTGCGCCAGCTCCCTGTCGATGGCTGCGGCAACATCCACGAGACCCTCAGTCCAGTGCTCCACATTCTCCCTAAAAGCGTTCTGGGCGGCAGCAGCACTCGCCAGCAGCGCCTCGTCGGCCTTGATCTTCTCCTTCAAGGCCACCTCCTGCTCCCTGGCACCGTCCAGCGTCTTGGTCAAAGTAGTCAGCTTCAACTCAAGATCTGCGTTGGAGTCCTTGGCGGCGCTAAGCTCCTTGCTCCTCTCGGCGAGACGACCCTGCAGCTCGCCAAGGGTGTAGGCGTCCTTCTCGCGCTCACGCTTGAGCGCAGCAAGCTCCTCGCCGCTCACCTTGAGATCGGCCTCCAGCTGCGCCACCTTCGTCTCCAGCTCCTTCTTGGCGGCCTCGGCAGCTGCGGCAGCATCCTCTGCTTCCTTGAGAGCCCCGCCGAATGTTTGCTCGCGTGCGCGGCAAGCTCCTCCTCGTGGCTGTCAAGGTTAACCTTCCGTTGCGCCAACTCGCCTTCCTGCGCAGACAGCTTCTCGGCAGCAAGCCGCTGTTGCTCTTCAACTTCAGCCTTCTCAAGGAGGAAGGCTTTCCGCTCCTCGGCGAGTCACTCCCGCTCCTCTGCCAGGGACCGGAGAGCTTCCTGGTTGAGGCCCCGGAGCTCCTCCGCGCGCTTCTCGATGTCTACTCCCGCCTTCACGATAAGCGCTTCTCGGGATACCAGCTTGGCCTGTCGGGCGCGATAGAGCGACAACAGCTTCCGCAGCAGCTGCTCCTCCTCAGGCTCGCCGCTGCTGCTGCTCGGCGCGTCGACCAGCGTCAGCCCAGCGAAGGCGAGCAACTCTTCATCAAAGATTTCTCCTTCGATCGGCGCCCTGGAGCTCGACGCCCAGGGGAGCTTGATGAAGACGCCATCGCCGGCCTTCAAATAGGCGCCGGGCTGGGGCTCTTCGGAGCCTGACGCTGCAGCAGCGGCGGAGGGATCGGTGGTCGGCGTAGCGCCTGACGCTCCTGCGGCCTCGGGGCTATCAGTGCGATCGCCGGACCCCTCGCCAGCTTCTACGGCGGCAGCTTTGGCGGCCTCTCCGCCGACGGGATCATCAGCGCCGGCTTCTTCTTCGGTGACAGCGGCGTTGTCGGTATTGCCGCGTGCGTTCTCCTCGCCGGCAACCTCGGTTTCCATCGGCTCCGTGGCAGATGGACCTGACGACCGGAAAAGGGAGAAAAGTCAAGCAAATATTCAAAAAGAAAATCAGAAGAAGAAGAACCCAAGGGAAGTTTTCAAGCGAGAGGATTTCCTGTACTAGGATCTACAGTCGTGGTCTCCGCCATCGGGGGGGTCGCTGGTGCTGTCCCTTGCCGGAGAACTGTCCCTTGCCGGAGACTTCTTCCTTGCCGGGGAATCCTCCCTTGGCGGTGTAGTCGAAGCAGATGGCATGTCGGGAGCGGCTTCCGGGCACTCCTGGTGAGACTGCTCTGCTCCTACGCAAACCAATAGTCAGATGTCAGCAAGGAAAGAGCACCCATGCGTGCATAACAACATGAAGTAAACCATATACTTACGCTGGGGGCTGCGCTGGGGGCTGCTTTGGGGAATAGTTGCCGGGTCCGGCAAGGTGGTCTCAGACACACCCCCTGCTGTCGCGATGGGTTCGTCCTCGATGACAATCACCGGGACCTTGGCTCTCTTTGCCGCTCTCTGGGCCAGAGTCCTGAAAAGGAATAGGTATGGAGTAAAGCAAATCAGATACAAGACAAAACAGCAAGAATTGGAGAACTACAAGTACAGCAAAGAATCTTACTCTTCCTCTTCCTCGTCGGAGCTGAGCGCAGAGAGGTCGAAGTCCGGCCCACCTTCGGCGCGACAAGGCGAAGGAGTAGGCTCCCTTAGCCGCTTGGCGGGAGCAGAAGCGGTGGTCCGAGAGGGCCCTGCTCCAGTTGCCGCAGCGGCATGAGGTGCTCCCGCGGCAACAGTGCTTGCCACGGTGGAGCGCATCGCGCGGCGCGGTGGCTGTTGACCCGTCTGCCGCCCCGCTATGTCCACGGCCTTGCGGAGACGCCTTCTTGGTGGAGCTGGGGGCTCCGCTTGCGGCGAGCTGTCTGAAGGTGAGAAAGAGGAGGAGTCGATCTTCAACGAATCGCTCGTGCCCTCAGCGGGCTCGCTCAACTCAGCTTCAGGCCCGACAAGCTCTCCCTCGCCGGCAAGCTCCTCTCGCTCGGCAAGGCTTTCCGCCTCTGCTGCCTCTGCCTCCTCCACGGTGAATCCAAACTCGCCCGCGGCAGCGGCTGCCGCCGCCTCTTCCATCCTAGTGGCGATGCGCTACATCTCCGCATCGGTGGTGTCGCGAGTAAGGATCTTCTGTTCATCGGGGCGGACCGGCACTTCTACCAAGCCGTCAAAGAACTCCTGCACGACGTCGTCTGCAGGCTCTTGCCAAGTTGGGACAATTCCACGCGAATCACACAGCGGCATCATTGCACGGATGCGGTCGAGCGAGGAGTTGTTACACAGTGGAACGACGCCCCTCGGCAACATAAACGCTTTGGGATGTTGAGGATCACGCTTGAACAGTTCCAGGAGCATCGCATCCAGTTCCAGGACAGTGAAGTTGAAGTTGAGGCCCGGGCGCAGCCTCATGATATCCGCCGCATTCTGGAACTCCCAGGCGGGTCTCCTCCTCTCCTGCAGGGGGGCGATGCGACGGTGAAGAAAATCTGCACCAACGGCGCCTACGGTGAGCCCGGCGAGCCTGAGGCGTAGGATCCGGGTGACGGCAATCTTCAGCCTATCGTCTTCTGGGGCCATGTTGCTCCAATCGTTGCCGCGCGCTACTGGGGCTTGGCGCTGGGCGGTAAATGGCTGCAGGTTCTCCTCGACAATCCAACACCAGTCTGCTCTCCATTCTTCCCACTTGCTACGGAGCTCTCCCTCCAGATAAGCTTCCTTCTTGCCAGTTCTCAAGATCCAGGCGATTCCGCCGGATAAAGGCTCCCCTCTCTCAACTCGGGGCATAAAGAAGTGGCGAAAAAGAGCTACATTTGGATAGACTCCAACAAAGTTTTCGCAGAGATGTGCGAAAACTGCCATGGTCAGAACGGCGTTGGGGGTGAAGTCAAGGAGGCGGAACCCGTAGGTGTTCATAATGTCACAGAAAAACTCAGAGAAAGGCGGGCAGAGCCCGCAGTAGAAGAACAACGCGAAGAAGGGATATCCATTCGGAGCCAGTTCCGAAGCGGTAGTTGAGAGTACCTTCGTGCGCGGATGCGCTCGCGTCTCCGTCGACCAGAAGAGGTAGTAATACTCCCTCAGCTCCTTCGCGGCGAGCTGAGGGGGGAAGATTGCCCGCTCCTTTCGCAGAGCCGCAAGCCGCTGCGCCTCGGCCGACTTCACAACCTTCCCGGCTTTCGGAGCCATGGCGGAGGTGGTGAGAGAGATCGACGGCGTTGGTGGTGCCGGTGGCGATGGGGGGCGGGGCGCCGCTCTCTTTAAGCTTTGGGAAGAAGGGAGGAGCGGCGAAGGTTTTTTGAGATTGGAATAGCAACCGGCGAGATGGGCGAACTGCCCCTGTTTCCCCTGCTTATAAAGAGGGAGGGGGCAGACGTTCCGTCTTTCCAAATAAAGAAACCACCCACGATCTCTCCCACGATGCCGCATTCGACGCGTGCCGTTCGAGGAGGGCGCGGTGGATACAGAGTGAGATACGGCGTAACCCAGGCCGCGCGTGCCCGTGCCCTGTTTTGGGCCTGGCCCAACAGCGCTCGGCACCGTGTGTGGCCCAGGCCCGGGGGCTCCTGTCGGTGTACTAGAGTAGGGGTACCCTAGTATCCCGAACTTGTGCAGGGGCAGTTGCAGCACCCCGCGGCAAGGCTTGCCGGGTGACCGCCAAGGTCCTCCATGGTTCCTTTGGAGCCATTCAAGAACAAAGTATTCAAGCTAAGGAGACAAGGCCCCGGCAAGAGGAGCTTGCCGGGAAGGCCAACCAAGGCATCTCAAGGAACTTGCCGTGATGCGCCACACGTCCCAGCGAGGCCCGCTGAGCGACAAGCTTCCGGACGCGACAAGACAACGACCGCGGCAAGGCGCTTGCCGCGGCAAACTACCACTCTGTACTCGCGCTCCAGCACATCCACCAACGTGTCGCCCTGGGACCTTTCCAGGCACGCATGGCAAGAGGCTGTGCGGCCAGCAGTGCGCGGTGGCAAGCGACGCTGACAAGATTGCCATCATGGCAAGCGGTGGCGTCCCTGACAGTCCCTTTCTGCACTATTTGGGCGACGTAGACGGGCATTTAATGCCTTTGTCCCCTGCCGTCAGGGTTAGGTATGATACACTGTACAGGTAGTTGTACCAACCGCAATTCCTTTTCCATTTTTACCCTTGTCTACGTTGCCACCTGTCGGAGACCCCTTTAGCATATAAAAGGAGGCCCATGCGCAACGTAGAGGGGGGTTCGAAGGCAGAAAAACACTCACGCTCGGTCTCGTTAGCAGCTGGTGTGTACTGTAGCACTCAGCGCTCCCGAGCAAGAACTCAATACACTCAGACATGCAGCAGTAGGAGTGTTATCTCTCCGGAGAGCTCCGAAGCTGGGTAAACGGCTCGTGTGCTTTGCCTCGATCTGCTCTTCGTGCGATCTCCGCCCCCCCGCCGAACCGAAAGGGGCTCGGTCCGCCGGTCCCATAGGTGTTCGTGGATCAGTTTCCCCGACACCGTCTAGGCGACACGGGAAGTGAGGGAGGCTCGGCGCTCGGCGCGGGCCCGACGAGCGTCAGACATGGATGCGATGGTCGGAGAAGAACAGGCGACGGAAGACGAATTCCGGTGCACCCCTACCTGGTGCGCCAAATGTCAGATTTAGGGTTCCGGCAGACCCCTGAGGTTCGAACACTGGGGTGTGCGCGGAGATTTCGCCCTCTACCTACCTGTTCCTCGCCACCTTGCTGAGATCTAAACTACCAAAGGAACAACACAAGAGACACAGAGTTTATACTGGTTCGGGCCACCATTGTGGTGTAATACCCTACTCCAGTGTGTGGTGTAGTGGATTGCCTCTTGGGCTGATGATGAACAATACAAGGAAGAACAGCCTCCCGAGGGTCTGTTCTTGACTAGTGCGATGAACTGCTAGGAGGAGTTCAGTCACTCTCTCTACTGGCTT
The DNA here is from genome assembly GCF_018294505.1 of Triticum aestivum. NCBI lineage: Eukaryota > Viridiplantae > Streptophyta > Magnoliopsida > Poales > Poaceae > Triticum > Triticum aestivum. The sequence continues at coordinate 193,163,554 of NC_057798.1, read as the reverse complement.
CTTGGCTAGGATTCAGATGCCTCTATCTCTGCGTGTCTTCCAGATGCTGGATACCTCTACCCTGGGGGTGGCTAGTCCTATTTATAGGCAAAGGCCCTGGGCCTCTTCCCAAATATTGAGCGGAAGGGCGCCAACAATTGGCCATTTTGAAGGGGAACATCTGGTACACTTATCCTGACTAAAGTTGGTCCTCGCCTGTCAAAGGCTCTGGTGGTGACGCCTGCTTGGGCTCCACAATGACTTCCTTCCTGTCGTTGGGCTGGTCTTGATCTTGTTGCACCGAAACGGATGCCTTTGCTTGATACTCTCGCCTGCGCTTGCCCCCTTTGCACCAAAGAGGAAAAGAGGACACTGCGCGGGCTGGCGCCCGACTGGCGCCCTTGGTCGTCATGGCTTGCGTCATGGGCACCTCGCGAGGTACCCCGCCTTGATCTCTCTGCCTCCTCGCGAGCTAGCCTGATGAGGCCGCGCCTGAGGAAGCCCCTTGTCGTCCGCCCCGCGAGGCTTGGCCCCTCATGAGGGTCTTGAGCTTGTGTTGATGAAGATGGGCCGTGTTGGGCCCCCTTTGAGCCACGCCGCGGGCCACAGGCAGGCAAGTCTGGGGACCCCCGTTCCCAGAACGCCGACAATGCCCAATCCCAAAATAAAAAAATTACTTTATGTTGTCAAATAATAAATTCATTGGAAAGTGTTGGTATGGAAGGCACCTGTGGATACAGCTAGCCATGGATTGTGAAAGAATGGTGGAAAAAAGGAATACACTTTATTTCAGCCTATGATGTATCTAGCATCGAAAGTATTGGGAACTACTCAGTCGTTTTCGTTGACGGGTAAAGTATGCCTCCCCAAAAAATTTATCTCTCAGTTTAAGCTTTGAGTTGTGTCACCTCTACAAATCTCTGCTTCCTCTGTGAAGGGCCTATCTATTTACTTTTATGCAATTTTTATTATTTTGAGTCTGCATCTTCTCTTATAAAGCACCAACTAGGGAGCACTATGATCATACTTAAGCATTGGATGTAGCTAATATTTGAGTGTGTTTCGTGAATGGACCAATGACTGAGCATGATGGGCTAGGGATAACTTTCTTTAGTGTTGATATTTTGAAAGACATGGTTGCTTGTTGAAATGCTTGAGTATTGAAGTCTTCATGTCAACTATAGACTATTTCTTTGAACCATCTAAAAGTCTAAATGTCCATGCTAAAAAAGAAAGGAATATGTGATGAACATGTTAGGCAGCATTCCACATCAAAAATTCTGTTTTAATCATTTACCTATTCGAGGACGAGCAGGAATTAAGCTTGGGGATGCTGATACGTCTCCAACGTATCTACAATTTTTTTAGTGTTCCATGCTGTTATATTATCATTCTTGGATGTTTTACAATCATTTATAGCAACTTTATATCATTTTTTGGGACTAACCTATTGACATAGTGCCCAGTGCCAGTTGCTGTTTTTTTGCTTCGCAGAATGATACGTCTCGAACGATTCTACTTTTCCAAACACTTTTTCCCTTGTTTTGGACTCTAACTTGCATGATTTGAATGAAACTAACCTGGACTGATGATGTATTCAGCAGAACTGCCATGGTGTTATTTTTGTGCAGAAACAAAAGTTCTCGGAATGACCTGAAAATCCACGGAGATTATTTTTGGAAAATATAAAAAATACTGGTGAAAGAATCAAGGCCAGGGGGCCCACACCCTGTCCCACTGCCCCGTGGGCCCCCTGGATGTCCACCGACCTCAACTCCAACTCCATATATTCTCTTTCACAGAGAAAAAAATTAGAGAGAAAGTTTCATCGCGTTTTATGATACGGAGCCGCCGCCAAGCCCTAATCTCTCTCGGGAGGGCTGATCTGGAGTCCATTTGGGGCTCCGGAGAGGGGGATTCATCGCCGTTGTCATCATCAACCATCCTCCATCACCAATTTCATGATGCTCACCGCCGTGCGTGAGTAATTCCATCGTAGGCTTGCAGGACGGTGATGGGTTGGATGAGATTTACCATGCAATCAAGTTAGTTTTGTTAGGGTTTGATCCCTAGTATCCACTATGTTCTGAGATTGATGTTGCTATGACTTTGCTATGCTTAATGCTTGTCACTAGGGCCCGAGTGTGCCATGATTTCAGATCTGAGCCTATTATGTTTTCATGAATATATGTGAGTTCTTGATCCTATCTTGCAAGTCTATAGTCACCTATTATGTGTTATGATCCGACAACCCCGAAGTGACAATAATCGGGATACTTCTCGGTGATGACCGTAGTTTGAGGAGTTCATGTATTCACTAAGTGCTAATGCTTTGGTCTGGTACTCTATTAAAAGGAGGCCTTAATATCCCTTAGTTTCCATTAGGACCCCGCTGCCACGGGAGGGTAGGACAAAAGATGTCATGCAAGTTCTTTTACATAAGCACGTATGACTATATTTGGAATACATGCCTACATTACATTGATGAACTGGAGCTAGTTCTGTGTCACCCTATGTTATAACTATTACATGAGGAATCGCATCCGACATAATTATCCATCACCGATCCAATGCCTATGAGCTTTTCACATATTGTGCTTTGCTTATTTACTTTACCGTTGTTACTGTTACAATTACTACAAAACTGCTACTATTACTTCTCCCACTGTTACCATTACTATCATACTACTTTGCTATTAAATACTTTGCTGTAGATACTAAGTTATCCAGGTGTGGTTGAATTGATAACTCAACTGCCAATACTTGAGAATATTCTTTGGCTCCCCTTGTGTCGAATCAATAAATTTGGGTTGAATACTCTACCCTCGAAAACTGTTGCGATCCCCTATCCTTGTGGGTTAGCAAGAGTATTTTCTGGCGCCGTTGCCGGGGAGCATAGCTCTATTCTTTGAGTCACTTGGGATTTATATCTGCTGATCACTATGAGGAACTTGAAAGACGAAAGAACTAAGATTTTTCCCTCAACTACGAGGGGAGGTAAGGAACTGCCATCTAGCTCTGCACTAGATTCTCTTTCCATTTTGAGTAAGCTTGCGACACCTAAACCTGCTGCTGCTATGAATTCTGATATGTCGCATGTTATTGATGATGCCACTTCTGCTATGCATGATACTTATGATCAAACTACTTCTATGCTTGATACTACTGTGCCATTAGGTGAATATCTTGATGACAACTTGCTAGGGTTAGAGAGAATGAAATTGCTGAAGATGATATTATTGAAGATAGTGATGTTGAAGGTTCTCCCCCTAAGTATGAATTGCCTGTTGTTCCTGAGGGTTATGTTATGGATGAAGAAGCTGCTTGAGCTATTCTTGCTTGCAATGATAGATCTGATCTTAAGAAGTTATTAGCTAAATGGAAGCAGCAATCCCTGAATGCTAGAATGAAATATGACCCTGCTTTTGCTACTTAACCTATCTTTGTTACTGGTAAGGATTATGAATTCTCTGTCGATCTTGAGATAATTACTTTGGTTGAATCTGATCCTTTTTGTGGCTATGAATCTGACGCTGTTGTGGCACATCTTACTAAGTTAAATGATATAGCCACCCTGTTCACCAATGATGAGAAGTCTTGCTACTATTATATCCTTAAGATATTTCCATTCTCATTAAAGGGTGATGGTAAAACTTGGTTTAATTCTCTTGATCCTGGTTGTGTGCGTAGTCCCCAGGACATGATTTATTACTTCTCTGCTAAATATTTCCCTACTCATAAGAAACAAGCTGCCTTAAGGGAAATATATAATTTTGTGCAAATTGAAGAAGAGAGTCTCCCACAAGCTTGGGGGAGGCTTCTCCGATTACTTAATGCTTTGCCTGATCATCCTCTTAAGAAAAATGAAATACTTGATATCTTTTATAATGGACTAACCGATGCTTCCAAGGACCACTTGGATAGTTGTGCTGGTTGTGTTTTCAGGGAAAGAACAGTCGACCAAGCTGAATTATTATTGAATAATATGTTGACTAATGAAAATAATTGGACTCTTCCTGAGCCAATTCCTGAGCCAATTGAGCCAACTCCTGAGCCTATTCCTAAACCAACCCCGAAGAAGAGGGGTGTTCTATTTCTCAGTCCTGAAGATATGCAAGAGGCAAAGAAATCAATGAAAGAGAAAGGTATTAAAGCTGAAGATGTTAAGAATTTACCTCCTGTTAAAGAAATACATGGTCTTAATCTACCACCTATTGAAGAAACATATGGTAGTAAAGGTAAATTCTCTCTATAGATATGATAAAGTTGAAATCCCGTCTACTAAGTTTGCTAGTCAATGTTTGGATGAATTTGATGATTTTATGGCTAGACAAGGAAGTTTTAATGCTTATGTTGGTAGAGAATTAAAGAGTAATGCTTACATGATTGGACGCTTGAGTGATTATATGGCTAGAGTTAAAGGTGAACTTAAACTCATTAGCAAATATGCTTCTATGGTTAGCACTCAAGCGGAGCAAGTACTTAAAGCTCAAAGTGATTTGCTTGATGAATTAAATAATAAACATGATTTTGCCGTTAGATTGGCTACTAGAACTGGTAGAATGACTCAGGAACCTTTGTATCCTGAAGGCCACCCTAAGAGAATTGAGCAAGATTCTTAGAGAAATAATTTAGATGCACTTAGTCCTTCTAAAAATAAGAAAAATACTAATGATAGGACTTTGCATGCTTCTAGTGAACCTGTTGTAGACACACCTGAGAATCCCAACGATAATTCTATTTCTGATGCTGAAACACAATCAGGCGATGAACATGAACCTAGAGATAATGTTGATGATAATGTTCATGTTGATTCTCAACCTAGCAATGATAATGATGTAGAGATTGAACCTGTTGTTGATCTTGATAACCCACAATCAAATAATCAACGTTATGATAAGAGAGACTTTGTTGCTAGGAAGCACGGTAAAGAAAGAGAACCATGGGTTCAGAAACCCATGCCTTTTCCTCCTAAGCCATCTAAGAAAAAGGATGATGAGGATTTTGAGCGCTTTGCTGAAATGATTAGACCTAACTTTTTACGTATGCGTTTAGCTGATATGCTTAAAGTAAATCCTTACGCTAAATACATGAAGGATATCATTACAAATAAAAGAAAAATACCGAAAGCTGAAATTTCCACCATGCTTGCTAATTATACTTTGAAGGGCGGAATACCAAAGAAACTAGGAGATTCAGGAGTACCAACTATACCATGCTCCATTAAAAGAAACTATGCTAAAACTGCTTTATGTGATCTTGGAGCCGGTGTTAGTGGTGTGCCTCTCTCTTTATATCATAGACTTGAATTGAATAAGTTGACACCTACTGAAATATCTTTGCAAATGGCTGATAAATCAACTGCTATACCTGTCGGTATTTGTGAGGATGTGCCTGTTGTGGTTGCAAATGTCACTATCTTAACGGACTTTGTTATTCTTGATATTCCCGAGGACGATAGTATGTCGATTATCCTTGGTAGACCCTTTTTGAATACTGCAGGGGCTGTTATTGATTGCAACAAAGGCAATGTCACTTTTCATGTTAATAGTAATGAGCATACGGTACACTTTTCGAGGAAACAACATCAAGTTCATAACATCAATTCTATTGGAAAAATTCCAACTATCATTATTGGAGGTTTTGAATTTCCTCTTCCTACTGTCACGAAAAATATGATATTCTTATTATAGGGGATGTTCATATCCCCGTTGAGGTAACCTATTTTATTTGAAATTTCTCCGGTTCCATGTTATTCGGAATGAGTTTGTTAACAACACTTGATCAACCTTGTTAGCGGATTCCTTTTGATGATCATGAGATGGATGAAACAAGAAGGCACAACCTTCTATACCCTCTTTTTACTTTCTGTTATTTAGAATAAATAAAGCAAAAATAGTATTATCTGTCTATTTTCTGAATTATCCATGCAATAAAAAATATCCTGATAAAAGTTCTCCAAATGCCCTACAAATTTAGTATGATTTTTATGGAATATTTGAAGATTTTAGGCACTGAGAACACAGCAGGGGGGGCAAGCACCTAGCCACGAGGGTCCGGGTCGCGCCCACTCTTACTGGGCGTGCCCCCTGCCTCGTGGACCCATGATGGCCCCCCTCCACTTATTCCTGCACCCACACACTCCATCTTCCTCCCAAAAAATCCCCATCCAGCTCAAGCATGAGTTCTAGCTCATTTTGCTGCGATTTTTGATCTCCTTGCTCAAAGCTCCATTCACAAAACTGCTTTAGGAGATTGTTCCTTGGTATGTGACTCCTCCAATGGTCCAATTAGTTTTTGTTCTAGTGCTTTATTCATTGCAAATTTTTGCTGCCTAGGTGATCCTGTTCTTGAGCTTGCATGTCAAATTTATATGGTCCCAAGTAATTCTAATGCATGATATAGGCTCTAGGCACTTGTGGGAGTAGTTGCTATCAATCTTGTTTAGCTTGATTCACTTTTATTTTGAGTTACTAAAAATTTCAGAAATTTTTCAGAGGAAGAAATATGTTTAGGAAAATGTACCAAGGTGGTTCTTCAACAAAGAAAGGACCCAGGCGCGCTATGCGTGAGCAAGACGACGAACCACCAAGGGAAGCTGATGTGCGGCCTTGTGAATGGCCATCAGAAGAGTTTATGGTCAATGTAGGCATAAAGGCTGAATTTGATGCATATGTGTGTAATGCCGATCTTGAGGACTTCATGCAAGATAAGTGTCCTCAGTACTACTATTTAACTGATTCATTCGTGAGAAGGTTTAAATTTTCATCTTCGCGTAATTCTCAAAGTGTCGTGTTTGATATTTATGATCAATCATATACCATCGACCTAGAAGATTTTACTACTACTTGCAAACTCCCGCAGTGGGGTAGTGTTAATGAACCCCGTAAATCTGAATACAAAGACTTTCTTGCTAGTATTATTGTGGGAGAATCTAGAGATATAGCACAAGCTACCATAGGGAGCATTCATTTTCTGCTATACATTATTTTGCTCTTCTCATTGGTAGATGCATTAATGGCAAGGATGAAGCATGTCACATGTGTGTTCCTGATCTTTGTGTTCTCAAGAATGTTGTGTTAGGTAATAAAGATTACAACTTGGGGGCAATTGTTGCATGTAGGTTGCATAATAATGGTTTATCTGGAGATTTGCTTGGAGGGATTTATGCTGCCCGTGTTGCTAATTATCTTGGTATACCTCCACGTGAGGGTGATAGGGAGTTGCCTCCCGCTTATTTCGATTATAATGCTATGGTCAGTCATCATTTTCTTGTGAGGAATGAACAATTCCTCCAGTATCGACTAATCTTTGACAGACGTCGCTCTGTCCATGTTACTCACCCTGCTCCTGCCCTTTTTGATTATCAGGCAAAAAGAAGATATGTTGTAACTAGGGAGGAGGCAACCGAACACGAGAGGAGAGCGGAGGCAGCTCGCCACCATGCCGCAACTCAGGAGGCAATGGCTGCTGCATCTCAGTACGACCCCGGTTACAACTTCGGATATCAGCCATGCTATCCATGGCAATAGACCAACTTAGGCCAAAAGCCTAAGCTTGGGGGAGTATTTATTTCTCACCGACATTACATTCATGTTCACACACTCATTCTAGTTGTCGGTGCTCATACTTTTTCATTGTACTATCCATGCTAGTTTAATTTCTTTTCTAGATTTATTTGTGTGTGTTTGATAAACCTTAAGAAAAACCAAAAAAAATAGTTAGTTTACTTTCCATGCTTGTAGTAGTAATTAAAATGAAAACCCAAAAAGATTTCTCGTTCTTCTTTTACTTGTTGGGAGCTTTCCCATGTAAATAGTTTTATTTTCTTTCCTTTGGGGGTCGAGAGGAGAAGACCATAATGCAAATGCTTAGTGGCTCTAATATGCATGATTGTTTATTTAACCAAGAGCCCATATTACCTTGTCTTATCCCTTGAATTGAATGATTATTATACACACCGTTCGGTCGTGCAAGTGAAAGGCAATAATGATGATATATGATGGACTGATCGAGATGAGAGAAGCTGGTATGAACTCAACCTCCCTTGTTTTTGTAAATATGAGGAGTTCATTGTTCCTGATTCAGCCTATTATGAATAAACATGTTTGCAATGACAATTAGAGATTATAGTTTCTTATGCCATGCTTAATTAGCTAGGAGCTTATAATGGTTTACCTTGCGTGCCAACATGCTATTAAAATGGTTGTGATGTGGTATGATAGGGTGGTATCCTCCTTTGAATGATTCGAGTGACTTGACTTGGCGCATGTTCACGCATGTAGTTGAAACAAAATCAACATAGCCTTCATGATATTTACGTTCATGGTGGATTATATCCTACTCATGCTTGCACTCGGTGTTGATTAATTTTAATGCATGTTCATGACTGTTGTCGCTCTCTCAGTTGGTCGCTTCCCAGTCTTTTGCTAGCCTTCACCTGTACTAAGCGGGAATACTGCTTGTGCATCCAAACTCCATAAACCCCAAAGTTATTCCATATGAGTCCACCATACCTTCCTATATGCGGTATTTACCTGTCGTTCCAAGTAAATTTGTATGTGCCAAACTCCAAACCTTCAAATCAAATTTCGTTTTGTATGCTCGAGCAGCTCATGTTTCAACTAGGGTTGTCTTTATCTTCCATGCTAGGTGGGTTATTCTCAAGAGGAGTGGATGTTGGAAATATGCCCTAGAGGCAATAATAAAAGTATTATTATATTTCTATGTTCATGATAATTGTCTTTTATTCATGCTATAACTGTATTATCCGGAAATCGTAATACACGTGTGAATACATAGACCACAATATGTCCCTAGTGAGCCTCTAGTTGACTAGCTCGTTGTGATCAACAGATAGTCATGGTTTCCTGGCTATGGACATTGGATGTCGTTGATAACGGGATCACATCATTAGGAGAATGATGTGATGGACAAGACCCAATCCTAAGCATAGCACAAACATCGTGTAGTTCGTTTGCTAGAGCTTTGCCAATGTCAAGTATCTCTTCCTTTGACCATGAGAGCGTGTAACTCCTGGATACCGTAGGAGTGCTTTGGGTGTATCAAACGTCACAACGTAACTGGGTGACTATAAAGGTGCACTACAGGTATCTCCGAAAGTATCTATTGTTTTATGCGGATCGAGACTGGGATTTGTCACTCCGTATGACGGAGAGGTATCTCTGGGCCCACTCGGTAATGCATCATCATAATGAGCTCAAGGTGACCAATGTGTTGGCCACGAGATCATGCATTACGGTACGAGTAAAGTGACTTGTCGGTAACGAGACTGAACAAGGTATTGGGATACCGACGATCGAGTCTCAGGCAAGTAACGTACCGATTGACAAAGGGAATTGTATACAGGGTTTGATTGAATCCTCAACATCGTGGTTCAACCGATGAAATCATCGAGGAGCATGTGGGAGCCAACATGGGTATCCAGACCCCGCTGTTGGTTATTGCCCGAGAGTGGTCTCTGTCATGTCTGCATGTCTCCTGAGCCCGTAGGGTCTACACACTTAAGGTTCGGTGATGCTAGGGTTGTTAGGAAGACTAGTATGTGACTACCGAATGTTGTTCGGAGTCCCGGATGAGATCCCGGACGTCACGAGGAGTTCCGGAATGGTCCGGATGTAAAGTTTTATATATGGGAAGTTGTTAAACGGGCACCGGAAAGTTTCGGGGTCATACCGGTATTGTACCGGGACCACCGGAAGGGTTCCGGGGGTCCACCGGGAGGGGCCACCCCTCCCGGGGGGCCACTTGGGCTGCATGGGGATAGCAGCCAGCCCCTAGTGGGCTTGGCGCCCCCCCCCCTTGGGCCCATGCGCCTAGGGTTGGGGGGAAACCCTAAAGGGGGCGCACCCCCCTTGCTTGGGGGGCAAGCCCCCCACCCCTTGGACGCCGCCCCCCCTAGGGTTTTCCCTAGAGGGCCGGCCCCCCTTGCCCCTTCCCTATGTATAGAGGGGTGAGGGGAGGGCTGCCGGACACCACAACTCAAGGCGCAGCCCCTCCCCTCCCCAACACCTCTCCTCCTCCGTACGTGCTCGGCGAAGCTCTGTCGGAATACTGCTGCACCAACTGCACCACGCCGTCGTGCTGCCCTTGGAGCTGCCTTCCTCAACCTCTCCTTCCTCCTTGCTGGATCAAGACGGAGGAGACGTCTCCCATCCCGTACGTGTGTTGAACACGGAGGTGCTGTCCGTTCAGCACTAGGACATCGGTGATCCGAATCACGTTCGAGTACGACTCCATCATCACCATCTCCTTGGCAAGCTTCCGCTCGTGATCTACAAGTGGTATGTAGATGCAAACTCTCTCCCTTGACTCGTTGCTTAGATGAACTCATAGATGGATCTTGGTGAAACCGTAGGAAAAATTTTAATTTTCTGCAACGTTCCCCAACAGTGGCATCATGAGCTAGGTCTATGCGTAGTTCTCTTTGCACGAGTAGAACACAATTTTGTTGTGGGCGTGGATCTTGTCAACTTACTTGCCACTACTAGTCTTTTCTTGCTTCAACGGCATTGTGGGATGAAGCGGCCCGGACCAACCTTACACGTACGCTTACGTGAGACCGGTTCCACCGATTGACATGCACTAGTTGCATAAGGTGGCTGGCGGGTGTCTGTCTCTCCCACTTTAGTTGGAGCGGATTCGATGAAAAGGGCCCTTATGAAGGGTAAATAGAAGTTGACAAAATCACGTTGTGGTCATTCATAGGTAAGAAAACGTTCTTGCTAGAACCCAATTGCAGCCACGTAAAAGATGCAACAACAATTAGAGGACGTCTAACTTGTTTTTGCAGCGATTGATCATGTGATGTGATATGGCCAGAAGTTGTGATGAATGATGAATTGTGATGTATGAGATCATGTTCTTTGTAATAGGATTCACGACTTGCATGTCGATGAGTATGACAACCGGCAGGAGCCATAGGAGTTGTTTTTATTTTTTGTATGACCTGCGTGTCATTGAAGAACGCCATGTAACCTACTTTACTTTATTGCTAAACGCGTTAGTCATAGAAGTAGAAGTAGTCGTTGGCGTGACAACTTCATGAAGACACGATGATGGAGATCATGATGATGGAGATCCTGGTGTCAAGCCGGTGACAAGATGATCATGGAGCCCCGAAGATGGAGATCAATGGAGCTATATGATATTGGCCATATCATGTCACAACTATATAATTGCATGTGATGTTTATTATGTTCATGCATCTTGTTTACTTAGGACGACGGTAGTAAATAAGATGATCCCTTACAACAATTTCAAGAAGTGTTCCCCCCTAACTGTGCACTGTTGCTACAGTTCGTCGCTTCTAAGCACCACGTGATGATCGGGTGTGATGGATTCTTACGTTCACATACAACGGGTGTAAGACAGTTTTACACAGCGAAAACACTTAGGGTTAACTTGACGAGCCTAGCATGTGCAGACATGGCCTCGGAACACAGAGACCGAAAGGTCGAACACGAGTCGTATGGAAGATACGATCAACATGAGAATGTTCACCGACGATGACTAGTCCGTCTCACGTGATGATCGGACACGGCCTAGTCGACTCGGATCGTGTAACACTTAGATGACTAGAGGGATGGCTAATCTAAGTGGGAGTTCATAATTTGATTAGAACTTAATTATCATGAACTTAGTCTAAAACCTTTGCAAATATGTCTTGTAGATCAAATGGCCAACGCTCATGTCAACATGAACTTCAACGCGTTCCTAGAGAAAACCAAGCTGAAAGATGATGGCAGCAACTATACGGACTGGGTCCGGAATCTGAGGATCATCCTCATAGCTGCCAGGAAACAATATGTCCTAGAAGGACCGCTAGGTGACGCTCCCGTCCCAGAGAACCAAGACATTATGAATGCTTGGCAAACTCGCGCTGATGATTACTCCCTCGTTCAGTGCGGCATGCTTTACAGCTTAGAACCGGGGCTCCAAAAGCATTTTGAGCATCACGGAGCATATGAGATGTTCGAAGAACTGAAACTAGTTTTCCAAGCTCATGCCCGGGTCGAGAGATATGATGTCTCCGACAAGTTCTACAGTTGTAAAATGGAGGAAAACAGTTCTGTCAGTGAGCACATCCTGAAGATGTCTGGGTTGCACAACCGTATGACCCAGCTGAACATTAACCTCCCAGATGAGGCGGTCATTGACAGAATCCTACAGTCGCTCCCACCAAGCTACAAGAGCTTTGTGATGAACTACAACATGCAGGGGATGGAAAAGACCATTCCTGAAGTGTTTTCTATGCTGAAGTCAGCAGAGGCTGAAATCAAGAAAGAACATCAAGTGTTGATGGTCAATAAGACCACTAAGTTCAAGAAGGGCAAGGGTAAGAAGAACTTCAAGAAGGACGACAAGGAGGTTGCCGCGCCTGGTAAGCCAGTTACCGGGAAGAAGTCAAAGAATGGACCCAAGCCTGAGACTGAGTGCTTTTATTGCAAGGGGAAGGGTCACTGGAAGCGGAACTGCCCCAAATACTTAGCAGATAAGAAGGCCGGCAACACCAAAGGTATATTTGATATACATGTAATTGATGTGTACCTTACCAGTACTCGTAGTAACTCCTGGGTATTTGATACCGGTGCCGTTGCTCATATTTGTAACTCACAGCAGGAGCTGCGGAATAAACGGAGACTGGCGAAGGACGAGGTGACGATGCGCGTCAGGAATGGTTCCAGAGTCGATGTGATCGCCGTCGGCACGCTGCCTCTACATTTACCTACGGGATTAGTTTTGAACCTTAATAATTGTTATTTAGTGCCAAGTTTGAGCATGAACATTGTATCTGGATCTCGTTTAATACGAGATGGCTACTCATTTAAGTCTGAGAATAATGGTTGTTCGATTTATATGAGAGATATGTTTTATGGTCATGCTCCGATGGTCAATGGTTTATTCTTAATGAATCTCGAGCGTAATATTACACATGTTCATAGTGTAGATGCCAAAAGATGTAAAGTTGATAACGATAGTCCCACATACTTGTGGCACTGCCGCCTTGGTCACATTGGTGTCAAGCGCATGAAGAAGCTCCATGCTGATGGACTTTTGGAGTCTCTTGATTATGAATCATTTGACACATGCGAACCATGCCTCATGGGCAAGATGACCAAGACTCCGTTCTCCGGAACAATGGAGCGAGCAACCAACTTGTTGGAAATCATACATACCGATGTGTGCGGTCCAATGAGCGTTGAGGCTCGCGGAGGATATCGTTATGTTCTCACTCTCACTGATGACTTAAGTAGATATGGGTATGTCTACTTAATGAAACACAAGTCTGAGACCTTTGAAAAGTTCAAGGAATTTTAGAATGAGGTGGAGAATCAACGTGACCGAAAGATAAAGTTCCTACGATCAGATCGTGGAGGAGAATATTTAAGTCACGAATTTGGCACACACTTAAGGAAATGTGGAATCGTTTCACAACTCACGCCGCCTGGAACACCTCAGCGAAACGGTGTGTCCGAATGTCGTAATCATACTCTATTGGATATGGTGCGGTCTATGATGTCTCTTACCGATTTACCGCTATCATTTTGGGGATACGCTCTAGAGACAGCTACATTCACTTTAAATAGGGCACCGTCTAAATCCGTTGAGACGACACCGTATGAATTATGGTTTGGGAAGAAACCTAAGTTGTCATTTCTAAAAGTTTGGGGATGTGATGCTTATGTCAAGAAACTTCAACCTGAAAAGCTCGAACCCAAGTCAGAAAAATGCGTCTTCATAGGATACCCTAAGGAAACTGTAGGGTATACCTTCTACTTAAGATCCGAGGGCAAGATCTTTGTTGCCAAGAACGGATGCTTTCTGGAAAAAGAGTTTCTCTCGAAAGAAGTAAGTGGGAGGAAAGTAGAACTCGATGAAGTACTACCTCTCGAACGGGAAAGTGGTGCAGCTCAGGAAAATGTTCCTGTGATGCCCACACCAACTGAAGAGGAAACCAATGATGATGATCAAGGTACTTCGGATCAAGTTGCTACTGAACTTCGTAGGTCCACAAGGACACGTTCTGCACCAGAGTGGTACGGCAACCCTGTCCTGGAAATCATGTTGTTAGACAACGGTGAACCTTCGAGCTATGAAGAAGCGATGGCGGGCCCAGATTCCAACAAATGGCTAGAAGCCAAGAAATCCGAGATAGAATCCATGTATGAAAACAAAGTATGGACTTTGACTGACTTGCCCGATGATCGGCGAGCGATAGAAAACAAATGGATCTTTAAGAAGAAGACGGACGCGAATGGTAATGTCACCATCTATAAAGCTCGACTTGTCGCTAAGGGTTATCGACAAGTTCAAGGGATTGACTACGACGAGACATTCTCTCCCGTAGCGAAGCTTAAGTCCGTCTGAATCATGTTAGCAATTGCCGCATTCTATGATTATGAGATATGGCAGATGGACGTCAAAACAGCATTCCTTAACGGGCATCTTAAGGAAGAGCTGTATATGATGCAGCCGGAAGGTTTTGTCGATCCTAAGAACGCTAACAAAGTATGCAAGCTCCAGCGATCCATTTATGGACTGGTGCAAGCATCTCGGAGTTGGAATATTCGCTTTGATGAGATGATCAAAGCGTTTGGGTTTATGCAGACTTATGGAGAAGCCTGCGTTTACAAGAAAGTGAGTGGGAGCTCTGTAGCATTTCTCATATTATATGTAGATGACATACTCTTGATGGGAAATAATATAGAATTTCTGGACATCATTAAGGCCTACTTGAACAAATGTTTTTCAATGAAGGACCTTGGAGAAGCTGCTTATATATTAGGCATCAAGATCTATAGAGATAGATCGAGACGCCTCATAGGTCTTTCACAAAGCACATACCTTGATAAGATTTTGAAAAAGTTCAAAATGGATGAGTCCAAGAAAGGGTTCTTGCCTATGTTACAAGGTGTGAGATTGAGCTCAGCTCAGTCACCGACCACGGCAAAAGATAAAGAAGAGATGAGTGTCATCCCCTATGCTTCAGCCATAGGATCTATTATGTATGCCATGATGTGTACCTTACCTGATGTAAACCTTGCCGTAAGTTTGGTAGCAAGATACCAGAGTAATCCCGGCAAGGAACACTGGACAGCGGTCAAGAATATCCTGAAGTACCTAAAAAGGACAAAGGACATGTTTCTCATTTATGGAGGTGACGAAGAGCTCGTCGTAAAGGGTTACGTCGATGCTAGTTTCGACACAGATCTGGATGACTCTAAGTCACAAACCGGATACGTGTATATGTTGAATGGTGGAGCAGTAAGCTGGTGCAGCTGCAAGCAGAGCATCGTGGCGGGATCTACATGTGAAGCAGAGTACATGGCAGCCTCGGAGGCAGCGCATGAAGCGATTTGGGTGAAGGAGTTCATCACCGACCTAGGAGTCATACCCAATGCGTCGGGGCCAATCAAACTCTTCTGTGACAACACTGGAGCCATTGCCCTTGCTAAGGAGCCCAGGTTTCACAAGAAGACCAGGCACATCAAGCGTCGTTTCAACTCCAATCGTGAACATGTTCAAGATGGAGACATAGAAATTTGCAAAGTACATACGGATCTGAATGTCGCTGATCCATTGACTAAACCTCTCTCGCGAGCAAAACATGATCAACACCAGAACTCTATGGGTGTTCGATTCATCACAATGTAACTAGATTAGTGACTCTAGTGCAAGTGGGAGACTATTGGAAATATGCCCTAGAGGCAATAATAAAAGTATTATTATATTTCTATGTTCATGATAATTGTCTTTTATTCATGCTATAACTATATTATCCGGAAATCGTAATACACGTGTGAATACATAGACCACAATATGTCCCTAGTGAGCCTCTAGTTGACTAGCTCGTTGTGATCAACAGATAGTCATGGTTTCCTGGCTATGGACATTGGATGTCGTTGATAACGGGATCACATCATTAGGAGAATGATGTGATGGACAAGACCCAATCCTAAGCATAGCACAAAGATAGTGTAGTTCGTTTGCTAGAGCTTTGCCAATGTCAAGTATCTCTTCCTTTGACCATGAGAGCGTGTAACTCCTGGATACCGTAGGAGTGCTTTGGGTGTATCAAACGTCACAACGTAACTGGGTGACTATAAAGGTGCACTATAGGTATCTCCGAAAGTATCTATTGTTTTATGCGGATCGAGACTGGGATTTGTCACTCCGTATGACGGAGAGGTATCTCTGGGCCCACTCTGTAATGCATCATCATAATGAGCTCAAGGTGACCAATGTGTTGGCCACGGGATCATGCATTACGGTACGAGTGAAGTGACTTGCCGGTAACGAGACTGAACAAGGTATTGGGATACCGACGATCGAGTCTCGGGCAAGTAACGTACCGATTGACAAAGGGAATTGTATACAGGGTTTGATCGAATCCTCGACATCATGGTTCAACCGATGAAATCATCGAGGAGCATGTGGGAGCCAACATGGGTATCCAGACCCCGCTGTTGGTTATTGCCCGAGAGTGGTCTCGGTCATGTCTGCATGTCTCCCGAGCCCGTAGGGTCTACACACTTAAGGTTCGGTGACGCTAGGGTTGTTAGGAAGACTAGTATGTGACTACCGAATGTTGTTTGGAGTCCCGGATGAGATCCCGGACGTCACGAGGAGTTCCGGAATGGTCCGGATGTAAAGTTTTATATATGGGAAGTTGTTAAACGGGCACCGGAAAGTTTCGGGGTCATACCGGTATTGTACCGGGACCACCGGAAGGGTTCCGGGGGTCTACCGGGAGGGGCCACTCCTCCCGGGGGGCCACTTGGGCTGCATGGGGATAGCAGCCAGCCCCTAGTGGGCTTGGCGCCCCCCCCCTTGGGCCCATGCGCCTAGGGTTGGGGGGGAAACCCTAAAGGGGGCGCACCCCCCTTGCTTGGGGGGCAAGCCCCCCCACCCCTTGGCCGCCGCCCCCCCTACGGTTTTCCATAGAGGGCCGGCCCCCCTTGCCCCTTCCCTATATATAAAGGGGTGAGGGGAGGGCTGCTGGACACCACAACTCAAGGCGCAGCCCCTCCCCTCCCCAACACCTCTCCTCCTCCGTACGTGCTCAGCGAAGCTCTGTCGGAATACTGCTGCACCAACTGCACCACGCCGTCGTGCTGCCCTTGGAGCTGCCTTCCTCAACCTCTCCTTCCTCCTTGCTGGATCAAGACGGAGGAGACGTCTCCCGTCCCGTACGTGTGTTGAATGCGGAGGTGCTGTCCGTTCAGCACTAGGACATCGGTGATCCGAATCACGTTCGAGTACGACTCCATCATCACCATCTCCTTGGCAAGCTTCCGCTCGTGATCTACAAGTGGTATGTAGATGCAAACTCTCTCCCTTGACTCGTTGCTTAGATGAACTCATAGATGGATCTTGGTGAAACCGTAGGAAAATTTTTAATTTTCTGCAACGTTCCCCAACAGTGGACTCCACTCCTCATTCACGAGAAAATGGCTGGTAACCGGGATGCCCAGTCCCATGATAAAAAAGATCAAAGCAAATCAAAATAATTAAACAAAACTCCCCCAGGGTTGTTGCTAGTTGGAGGCACTCGTTGTTTCGAGCAAGCCATGGATTGATGCTTGTTGGTGGTGGGGGAGTATAAACTTTACCATTCTGTTTGGGAACCGCCTATAATGTATGTAGCATGGAAGATATCGAGATCTCATAGTTGTTGCGTTGACAGTGAAAGTATATCGCTCAAAATGTTATTCCTCTCTATTTTAAAATCGAGCTCTCGCACCTCTACAAATCCCTGCTTCCCTCTGCGAAGGGCTTGTCTATTTACTTTTATGTTGAGACATCACCCTCTTATTAAAAAGCACCCGCTGGAGAGCACACTGTCATTTGCATGTATTACTATTAGTTTATATTGGGTATGACTTGACTGGATCTCTTTTACCATGAATACAATGTTTAGTCAGTCCTTGATCTTTAAAGGTGCTCTGCATTTATGTTTTGCGGTCTCAGAAATGGCCAGCGAGATACCATCTTGTCATATCATATTGTGATTGTTTTGAGAAAGTGTTGGCATCCAAGTTTTATTATTATTGCTCGCTAGTTGATTATGTCATTGATATGAGTAAACATGAGACCTAAGTGTTATTGTGAATATGGTTAGTTCATAATCTTTGCTGAAAACTTGAATGCTGGCTTTACATATTTACAACAACAAGAGCAAACAGAGTTTGTAAAAGTTTTTCTTTATCACTTTCAGTTTATCAATTGAATTGCTTGAGGACAAGCAAAGGTTTAAGCTTGGGGGAGTTGATACGTCTCCAACGTATCTACTTTTCCAAACATGTTTGCCCTTGTTTTGGACTCTAACTTGCATTATATGAATGAAACTAACCCGGACTGACGCTGTTTTCAGCAGGACTGCCATGGTGTTATTTTTGTGCAGAAACAAAAGTTCTTGGAATGACCTGAAAATCCACGGAGATTATTTTTGGAAAATATAAAAAATACTGGTGAAACAATCAAGGCCAGGGGGCCCACACCCTGTCCACGAGGGTGGGGCGCCCCCTCCCTCTGGGCGCGCCCCCCTGCCTCGTGGGCCCCCTGGATGTCCACCGACCTCAACTCCAACTCCATATATTCTCTTTTGCAGAGAAAAAATCAGAGAGAAAGTTTCATCGCGTTTTACGATACGGAGCTGCTGCCAAGCCCTAATCTCTCTTGGGAGGGCTGATCTGGAGTCCATTTGGGGCTCCGGAGAGGGGGATTCGTCGCTGTCGTCATCATCAACCATCCTCCATCACCAATTTCATGATGCTCACCGTCGTGCGTGAGTAATTCCATCGTAAGGCTTGCTGGACGGTGATGGGTTGGATGAGATTTACCATGTAATCAAGTTAGTTTTGTTAGGGTTTGATCCCTAGTATCCACTATGTTCTGAGATTGATGTTGCTATGACTTTGTTATGCTTAATGCTTGTCACTAGGGCCCGAGTGTGCCATGATTTCAGATCTGAGCCTATTATGTTTTCATGAATATATGTGAGTTCTTGATCCTATCTTGCAAGTCTATAGTCACCTATTATGTGTTATGATCCGACAACCCTGAAGTGACAATAATCGGGATACTTCTCGGTGATGACCGTAGTTTGAGGAGTTCATGTATTCACTAAGTGCTAATGCTTTGGTCTGGTACTCTATTAAAAGGAGACCTTAATATCCATTAGTTTCCATTAGGACCCCTCTGCCATGGGAGGGTAGGAAAAAAGATGGCATGCAAGTTCTTTTCCATAAGCACGTATGACTATATTCGGAATACATGCCTACATTACATTGATGAACTGTTGCTAGTTCTGTGTCAGCCTATGTTATAACTATTACATGAGGAATCGCATCCAACATAATTATCCATCATCGATCCAATGCCTACAAGCTTTTCACATATTGTGCTTTGCTTATTTACTTTACTGTTGTTACTGTTACAATTACTACAAAACTGCTGCTATTACTTTTGCCACTGTTACCATTACTATCATACTACTTTGCTACTAAATACTTTGCTGCAGATACTAAGTTATCCAGGTGTGGTTGAATTGACAACTCAATTGCTAATACTTGAGAATATTCTTTGGCTCCCCTTGTGTCGAATCAATAAATTTGGGTTGAATACTCTACCCTCGAAAACTGTTGCGATCCCCTATACTTGTGGGTTATCACAGAATATCCCTATCAAATGGAGTCCAAACGTAGCAAAACTTTTTGGAATTTTTTTGGACCAGAAGACAACTTGGGAGCCAAGGAAGAACCTAGGGGAAGGCCTGTGGGGCCCACAAGACATCAGGGCGCACTAGAGGCCCCTAGTGCGCCTTGATGGGTTGTGAGGCCCACGGTGGTCTCCTCCACCGCCTCTCAGCTCTATAAATACTGATACGTCTCCAACGTATCTATAATTTTTTATTGTTCCATGCTATTATATTACCCGTTTTGGATGTTTATGGGCTTTACTTTACACATTTATATCATTTTTGGGACTAACCTACTAACCGGAGGCCCAGCCCGTATTGCTATTTTTTGCCTATTTCAGTGTTTCGAAGAAAAGGAATATCAAACGGAGTCCAAACGGAATGAAACCTTCGGGAGCGTGATTTTTGGAACGAACGTGATCTAGAGGGCTTGGAGTGCAAGTCAAGAAGCAATCGAGGCGGCCACGAGGGTGGAGGGCGCGCCCCACCCTATTAGGCACGCCCCCTATCTCGTGGGCCCCTCAGGCGTCCATCGACCTACTTCTTCCTCCTATATATACCCACGTACCCCGAGAACATCAGAGGCGGCCATGAAAATCTATTTCCACCACCGTAACCTTCTGTATCTGCGAGATCCCATCTTGGAGCCTTCGTCGGCGCTCCACCGGAGGGGGAATCGACCACGGAGGGCTTCTACATCAACACCATAGCCCCTCTGATGAGTTGTGAGTAGTTTACCATAGACCTTCGGGTCCATAGTTATTAGCTAGATGACTTCTTCTCCCTTTTTTGGATCTCAATACCATGTTCTCCTCGGTCTTCTTGGAGATCTATCTGATGTAACTCTTTTTGCGGTGTGTTTGTCGAGATCCGATGAATTGTGGGTTTATGATCAAGTTTATCTGTGATAAATATTTGAATCTCCTCTGAATTCTTTTGTGTATGATTAAGTTATCTTTGCAAGTCTCTTCGAATTATCAGTTTGCTTTGGCCCGCTAGATTGATCTCTCTTGCAATGGGAGAAGTGCTTAGCTTTGGGTTCAATCTTTCTTGCAAGGCACGTATTGTATTGTTGCCATCGAGGATAAAAAGATGGGGTTTATATCATATTGCATGAGTTTATCCCTCTACATCATGTCATCTTTCTTAATGCGTTACTTTGTTCTTTATGAACTTAATACTCTAGATGCATGCTGGATAGCGGTCGATGTGTGGAGTAATAGTAGTAGATGCCGGTAGGAGTCGGTCTACTTGTCACGGACGTGATGCCTATATACATGATCATGCCTAGATAATCTCATAATTATTCGCTTTTCTATCAATTGCTCGACAGTAATTTGTTCACCCACCGTAATGCTTATGCTATGTTGAGAGAACCCACTAGTGAAACCTATGGCCCCCGGCTCTATCTTTTATCATATAAGCTTTCAATCTACTTTTATTTGCATCTTTACTTTTCCAATCCATATCATAAAATACCAAAAATATATTTATGTTATCACACTATCTCTATCAGATCTCACTTTCGCAAGTGGCCATGAAGGGATTGACAACCCCTTTATTGCATTGGTTGCGAGTTCTTTGTTTGTTTGTGTAGGTGCATGGGACTTTTGAGGAGCCTCCTACTGGATTGATACCTTGGTTCTCAAAAACGGAGGGAAATACTTACGCTACTATTGCTGCATCACCCTATCCTCTTCAAGGAAAACCAACGCAAGCTCAAGACATAGCAAATACCCAAATATTCCAAAAACCCTAGGGGAGTCGAAACACAATTCTAGCCGCTGCAAGTTCCAGAACCAGGAGATCCTATCTAGAGCCCTATTCTGGCACCTTGCCGGAGGGGAACACGATCACGGAGGGGTTCATCATCCTCATTGGTGCTCCTCCGATGATGCGTGAGTAGTTCACCATAGACCTACAGGTTCGTAGGTAGTAGCTAGATGGCTTCTTCTCCCTTTTTGATTCTCAATACAATGATCTCTTGGAGATCTATTTTATGTAATGACTTTTTGTGGTGTGTTTATTGGGATCCGATAAAGTTCGAGTTTATGATCAGATTTTTATCCACGAATATTATTTGAGTCTTCTTTGATCTCTTATATGCATGATTATTTATAGCCTCGTATTTCTTCTCTGAATCTTTGGTTTAGTTAGGCCAACTAGATTGATTTTTCTTACAATGGGAAGAGGTTGATGGGTTCAATCTTGTGGTGTCCTCACCTAGTGACAGAAGGGGTAGCGAGGCACACATGTATCGTTGCTATTAAGGATAAAAGGATGGGATCTATTCCTACATGAATAAATCTTGTCTACCTCAGTCATCGTTCTTATTGCATTACTCTGTTTCTCCATGAACTTAATACACTAGATGCATGCTGGATAGCGGTCGATGTGTGGAGTAATAGTAGTAGATACGTGATGCCTATATTCATGATCATTGCCTTGGATATCATCATAATTATTTGTTCTTCTATCAATTGCCCAACCGTAATTTGTTTACCCACCATGTGCTGTTTTCTCGAGAGAAACCAGTAGTGAAATCTACGCCCCCGGGTCTATCTTTTATCATATTTGCTTTCCGATCTATATTTTGCCGTATTTGTTTTCAGATCTATTATTCCAAAAACCTAAAAATACATTGCTGCAGTTTTTCTTTACTTATTTTATTTTGTGTTTTATTCGGATCTATTTATCCAAACTCATACAAATTTATCTATCTTTTTACCGAGGAGGGATTGACAACCCCTCTTACGCGTCAGGTTGCAAGTATTTGTTCTTTGTGTGCAGGTATCGTTTACATAGTGTTGCTTGGTTCTCCTACTGGATTGATACCTTGGTTTCACAACTGAGGGAAATACTGACCGTAGCTGTGCTGCATCATCCCTTCCTCTTTGGGGAAATATCGATGCAATCTCTAGCCACGTCATAAACCCAAGGCTAGACCCAAACCTGAGACTGAGGGTAATGGTCACTTGAAGCGGAACTGCCCCAAGTACTTGACAAATAAGAAGGCTGGCAATGTCAACAAAGGTATACTTGATATACATGTTATTGATGTGTACCTTACTAGTGCTTGTAATAGTGCCTGGTTATTTGATACTGGTTCGGTTGCTAATATTTGTAAGTAGGGAGCTACGGAATAAACGAAGACTGGCTAAGGATGAGGTGACGATGCGTGTCGGAAATGGTTCCAAGGTTGATGTGATCACCGTCAGCACGCTACCTCTACATCTACTTTCAGGATTAGTTTTAAACCTAAATAATTGTTATTTGGTGCATGCGTTGAGCATGAACATTGTATCTCGATCTTGTTTATTGCGAAACAATTATTCATGTAAGTCAGCGAATAATGGTTGTTCTATTTATATGAGTAATATCTTTTATGGTCATGCACCCCTTATGAATGGTTTATTCCTGTTGAATCTCGATCGTAGTGATACACATATTCATAATATTGATGCCAAAAGATGCAAAGTTAATAATGATAGTACCACATATTTGCGGCACTGCCGCTTAGGTCATATTGGTGTAAAGCGCATGAAGAAACTCCATGCTGATGGACTTTTAGAATCTCTTGATTATGAATCATTTGAGACATGTGAACCTTGTCTCATGGGCAAGATGACTAAAACTCCATTCTTTGGAACAATGAAGCGAGCTACTGACTTATTGGAAATAATACATAACGATGTATGCGGTCCGACGAGTGTTAAAGAACACGATGGATATCATTATTTTCTTACCTTCACAGATGATTTGAGTAGATATGGGTATATTTACTTAATGAAACACAAGTCTGAAACATTTGATAAGTTCAACAAATTTCAGAGTGAAGTGGAGAATCATCATAACAAGAAAACAAAGTTTCTACAATCTGATTGTGGAGGTGAATATTTGAGTGACGAGTTTGGTATGCATTTAAGACAATGTGGAATTGTTTCACAACTCACGCCACCTGGAACACCACAAGGTAATGGTGTACCCGAACATCGTAATCGTACTCTATGGATATATGGTGCGTTCTATGATATCTCTTACCGATTTGCCACTATCATTTTGGGGTTACGAATTAGAGACAACCACATTCACTTTAAATGGGCACCGTCTAAATCCGTTGAGATGGCATCGTATGAGTTGTGGTTTGACAGGAAACGTAAGTTGTCGTTTCTTAAAGTTTGGGGATGCGGCACTTATGTTAAGAGGCATTAGCCTGATAAGCTTGAACACAAAGCGAAGAAGTTCGTTTTCATAGGATACCCTAAAGAGACCATTGGGTATACCTTCTACCACAGATCTGAGGGAAAGATCTTTGTTGCCAAGAAGGAGTTTCTCTCAAAAGAAGTGAGTGGGAGGAAAGTATAACTTGATGAGGTAATTGTACCTTCTCTCAAATTGGAAGGTAGTACATCAAAGAAAGCAGTTCCCATGATGCCTACACCAACCAAAGAGGAAGCTAATGTTGATGATCATGAAACTTCGGATCAAGTTACTACTGAACTTCATAAGTCAACCAGGGTAAGTTCTGCACCAGAGTGGTACGGTAATCCAGTCCTGGAAATCATGTTGTTAGAAAACGACGAACCTACGAACTATGAAGAAGCTATGATGAGCCTGGATTTTGATAAATGGCTTCATGCCATGAAATCCGTGATAGGATCCATGTACGAGAACAAAGTATGGACTTTGGTGGACTTGCTCGATGATCGGCAAACCATTGAGAATAAATGGATCTTTAAGAAGAAGATAGACGCTGATGGTAATGTCACCATCTATAAAGCTCGACTTGTCGCAAAGGGTTTCCGAAAAGTTCAAGGGGTTAACTATGATGAGACTTTCTCACCTGTGGCGATGCTTAAGTCTGTCAGAATTATGTTAGCTATTGCCATATTTTATGATTATGAGATATGGCAAATGGACGTCAAAACGCCATTCCTTAACGAGTTTCTTAAGGAAGAGTTGTATATGATGCAACCAGAAGGTTTTGTCGATCCTAAGGATGCTAACAAAGTATGCAAGCTCCAGTGATCCATCTATGGACTGGTGCAAGCATCTCCAAGTTGGAATATTCGCTTTGATGAGGTGATCAAAGCTTTTGGTTTTATACAAACTTAGAGAGAAGCTTGTATTTACAAGAAAGTGAGTGGGAGTGCTGTAGCATTTCTAATATTATATGTGGATGACATATTGTTCATTGGAAATGATATAGAATTTCTGTAAAGCATAAAAGGATATTTTCACAAGAGTTTTTCAATGAAAGACCTCGGTGAAGATGCTTATGTATTGGTCATCAAAATCTATAGAGATAGATCAAGACGTTTAATAGGACTTTCACAAAGCACATACCTTGACAAAGTTTTGAAGAAGTTCAAAATGGATCAGTCAAAGAAAGGGTTCTTGCATGTATTGCAAGGTGTAAAGTTAAGTAAGACTCAAAGCTCGACCAAGGCAGAAGAAAGAGAAAGGATGAAAGTCATTCCCTGTGCCTCAGCCATAGGCTCTATAATGTATGCCATGTTGTGTACCATACTTGATGTGTGCCTTGCCACAAGTCTGGCAGGGAGGTACCAAAGTGATCTAGGAGTAGATCACTGGATAGCGGTCAAGAACATCCTGAAGCATCGAAAAAGGACTAAGGACATGTTTCTTGTTTATGGAGGTGACGAAGAGTTCGTCGTAA
The DNA here is from genome assembly GCF_018294505.1 of Triticum aestivum. Lineage (NCBI taxonomy): Eukaryota > Viridiplantae > Streptophyta > Magnoliopsida > Poales > Poaceae > Triticum > Triticum aestivum. Next base: position 193,138,172 of record NC_057798.1, on the reverse strand, counting down.
AGGGTTACGTCGCTGCTAGCTTCGACACAGGTCTGGATACCTCTAAGTCTCAAACCGGATACATATTTCTATTGAATGATGGAGCGGTCAGTTGGTGCAGTTCTAAGAAGAGCGTTGTGGCAGTATCTACACGTGAAGCAGAGTATATAGCTGCTTCGAAAGTAGCGCAAGAAGGATTCTGGATGAAGGAGTTCATATCCGATCTGGGTGTAATACCTAGTGCATCGGGATCCAATGACTGTCCTTTGTGACAACACTGGAGCTATTGCCATTGCCAAGGAGCCCAGGTTTCACAAGAGAACCAAGCACATCAAGCACCACTTCAACTCCATTCGTAATTATGTTAAGGATGGAGACATAGAACTTTGCAAGGTACATACATATCTGAATGTGGCAGACCCTTGGCTAAACCTCTTCCATGGCAAAACATTATCAGCACCAAGACTCCATGGGTGTTAGATTCATAACTATGTAAACTAGATTATTGACTCTAGTGCAAGTGGTAGACTATTGAAAATATTCCCTAGATGCAATAATAAATTGGTTATTTTCATATTTCCTTGTTCATTATAAAGGTTTATTATTCATGCTAGAATTGTATTGACAGGAAACTTAAATACATGTGTGAATACATAAACAAATACTATGTCCCTAGTGAGTCTCAACTAGACGAACTCGTTGATCAAAGATGATTATGGTTTCCTAACCATAGACATGAGTTGTCATTTGATAACGGGATCACATCATTAGGAGAATGATGTGATGGACAAGACCCAGTCGTAAGCTTAACATTCGATCGTATCACTTGAGTCTATTGCTATATCATTCTTCATGTCAAGTATATATTCCTAAGACCATGAGATCATGCAACTCCTGGATACTATGAGTGCATGAGTGTCAAGTAGTATATATTCCTAAGACCTTGTGTGCTATCAAATGTCACTTTGTAACTGGGTGATCATAAATATGCTCTACAAGTATCTTCGAAGGTGTCTATTGGGTTGGCATGGATTGAGACTGGGATTCCTTTCAGGGTTCCGGAAGAAGTTCTATTTTTTCGGTATTGTACCGGGAAGCTACTAGAAGGTTCTGAAAACTTCTGGAGGAGTCCGGCGGTCCATTGAGGGTTCCACCATGTCCCAAGGGTTAGCATGGACTGAGGGAAGGCACCCTGGCCTTATTGGGCCATGCGCACAAGTCCCTCAAGGCCCATGTGGCTGAGAAAGGTGGAAAGTCCACCTGTGTATGGAAAGGAGGGAATTGGACTAGGAGTCCAACTCCTCCCCCTTGGTGCGCCAGCCCTAGGGCTTGGAGGGATGGCCACCACGCCCCTCCACCTATATATAGAGGGGAAGGGGCGCCCCCAAGAGGACACACAAGCCCTTGGCCTCCTCTCTCCCTCTCCCGTTACTATGTAACTTCTCCGTCTTTGTTGTCTTAGTAGCGCTCGGCATAGCCCTGCTGGAATCATTCCACCACCATCACCGTCACGCTGTTGTGCTACCGGTGATCCCATCTACTTCTCCTCCCTCGCTTGCTGGATGAAGGAGGAGGAGACGTCATCGAATCATACGTGTGCTGAACGTGGAGGTGCCGTCTGTTCGGTACTTCATCGGTTTGGATCGCGATTGGATCGTGGCAAGTATGACTACATCAACCGCGTGATATACCCTTCCATCTCATTGCTATACTTCTCCTAGATAGATCTTGGGTGTTCATAGGATTTTTTTTATTTTCCTGCTTCATTCTCCATTATGCACGCGACGGTCTTCAAGGGTACGTAGACACACTCTCCCCTCTCGTTGTTATACTTCTCCTAGATAGATCTTGGGTGTTCATAGGGTTTTTGTGATTTTCATGCTTCATTCTCCATTATGCACACGAGAGGAGTGTCAAGTAGTATACCATCCTCAAAGGGGTCAAGTAAGCATGTGTAAAGGTGATGATTCACCTCTATGTATGTGAACTAGATGTCACACGTGTCACTTGCAGAACGGACTCTTGACACAGTGATGTCCGTAGGATACTCCGCATCACAGATACTACTTCGGAGATTGTGCAGTTTACAAGCGGCCTACGGCCAGGCTTCCGCGAAACGTGCTCAAACTTTTACCACGCCCTACAAGGGCCATATGACGACACCGTGCCAGGTCCCGAGGATTTTCGACACCGTATGATTTTCCATGGATTTTAACGGCTAGACCAGCATGCCACCGAGGTACATTGCCCCCTAGTGGTTGGGTCTACCCCTCCTTTGGTTGCACTAGGCCTACACATACCGCAAAGATGTTATATATGAGTTTACAAACCACTTCAGGACATCAATTCGGGTGGTTGCCGTGTAGATCTGCAGTTTCCTGCATTGAAACCCTATCGATGCAATAAATGTCTCAAATATTGCACGCGGGCCTGAAAAATGCCATGTCCTGGCACGTGTCATGCAATGGCCCCCTTTGAGAGAACGAGAAGTTTCGACATCAACGGAGCAACGGGAAGCACACTTCCTCCACAAACTTGACACATTCTCTCTCGATAGCTAGATACGAACTCTGATATGGTGCAGTTTACAAGCGGTCTCCGGTCAGGCTTCTGCGAAATGCACTCAAACTTTCACCACACCCTACAAGGGCCATATGATAACACCGTGCTAGGTCCTGAGGATTTCCGGAATCACATGATTTTTTGTGGATTTTTACGGCTAGGCACACAATCAGTAAATGTAGGAGGAGAAGAATTCGTGTATATGCCATGGATACACGTGCCTATATAGCTGGGCAACTAGAAAATATGAACTACAAACGGATGTATATAGACATACTTTAAACTGTTTCTGTCATTTATATGTCTACTACTTTGTTTTCTGACGTTTGATGGAATTACATGTTTGTATATTTTGGATTGGTGTACAAATAAAACTCCCTCTATAAAGAAATGTAAAAGCATTTAGTTCATTTAAGTAGTGATCTAAACGCTCATATATTTCTTTACGGAGGGAGTAAAATATTTCTAGTCCGGATTTATATGGTTGAGAGTTTAGTCTTTCATCTTCTCTCTCTTTTTTAGCGGGTGCAGTCTTTTATCTTCTCAATTAAACTTGCAAGTGTCACACGTTTAAAAAAAGTTAATGTCTAATTAAATTGAGCCGTATTTTTTACAACAATATTATGACAGCTTGACTTATGATAGACTACTCGTATCAATAAGAAATTCTTCCTTGTCGAGTAGCTTAGAGTCCCCAATTCGGCCAGGTTCTCCATTAGCTCCATGCCGCAATCATACTCCGGTTGGCCCTGTCCTAGTTCATGTGCGACCTCGATGCGCAAATTGCCAGTAACCACACGCCATTGGTGGAGGAAGGCTCCCTAACCAGCGGTGGAGATCCTCCTCCCACTGTTGAGGCCTGTCCATCCCGCGGTGAAGATCGCCGACAAGTTCGCGCAGTGGGCGGAGGAGACTCCTCGTGTACAGTCCAAGAGGAGGAGATGCTTATAGGTACACGGTGTCGCCGAGCCACTTGGCCACCGGGAGGAGGTCGCTCGTGAGCACGGACTGGTTGGCCATGAGGTCGTCTTCGCTAGCGACTCCTCAGTGTTGGGGAACATAGTAATTTCAAAATTATCCTACGCACACGCAAGGTCATGGTGATGGCATAGCAACGAGAGGGGAGAGTGTTCGTCCACGTACCCTCGTAGACCGTAAGCGGAAGCGTTATGACAACGCGGTTGATGTAGTCGTACGTCTTCACGATCCGACCGATCCAAGCACCGAACGTACGGCACCTCCGAGTTCAGCACACGTTCAGCTCGATGACGATCCCCGGGCTCCGATCCAGCAAAGCTTCGGGGAAGAGTTCCGTCAGCACGACGGCGTGGTGACGATGATGATGTTCTACCGGCGCAGGGCTTCGCCTAAACTCCGCGACGATATGACCGAGGTGGAATATGGTGGAGGGGGGCACCGCACACGGCTAAGGAACGATCCGTAGATCAACTTGTGTGTTCTGGGGTGCCCCCCTGCCCCCGTATATAAAGGAGGGAGGGGGAGGTGCGGCCGGCCCCCTTGGGGTGCGCCTGGAGGAGTCCTACTCCCACCGGGAGTAGGACTCCCCCCTCTTGCCTTGGTGGAGAAGGAAAGGGGGAGGGGAAAGAGGAAAGGCCCCCCCCCCTTCCTTGTCCTATTTGGACTAGGGGGGAGGGGGCGCACGGCCTGCCCTGGCCGGCCCTCCTCTTTTCCCTCATGGCCCACTAAGGCCCATTAACCCCCGGGAGGGTTCCGGTAACCCCCCGGTGTTCCGGTAAAATCTCGATTTCACCCGGAACCTTTCCGATGTCCAAACATAGGCTTCCAATATATCAATCTTTATGTCTCGACCATTTCAAGACTCGTCGTCATGTCCGTGATCACATCCGAGACTCCGAACAAACTTCGGTACATCAAAACTTATAAACTCATAATAAAACTGTCATCGTAATGTTAAGCGTGCGGACCCTACGGGTTCGAGAACTATGTAGACATCACCTAGAACCATTCTCGGTCAATAACCAATAGCGGAACCTGGATGCCCATATTGGTTCCTACATATTCTACGAAGATCTTTATCGGTCAAACCGCATAACAACATACGTTGTTCCCCTTGTCATCGGTATGTTACTTGCCCGAGATTTGATCGTCGGTATCCAATACCTAGTTCAATCTCGTTACCGGAAAGTCTCTTTACTCGTTCTGTAACACATCATCTTATAACTAACTCATTAGTTACAATGCTTGCAAGGCTTAGGTGATGAGTATTACCGAGAGGGCCTAGAGATACCTCTCCGACAATCGGAGTGACAAAACCTAATCTCGAATTATGCCAACCCAACATGTACCTTCGGAAACACCTGTAGAGCACCTTTATAATCACCCAGTTACGTTGTGACGTTTGGTAGCACACAAAGTGTTCTTCCGGTAAACGTGAGTTGCACAATCTCATAGTTGCAGGAACTTTGTATAAGTCATGAAGAAAGCAATAGCAACATACTAAACGATCAAGTGCTAGGCTAACGGAATGGGTCATGTCAATCACATCATTCTTCTAATGATGTGATCCCATTAATCAAATGACAACACATGTCTATGGTTAGGAAACATAACCATCTTTGATTAATGAGCTAGTCAAGTAGAGGCATACTAGTGACTATATATTTGTCTATGTATTCACACATGTATCATGTTTCCGGTTAATACAATTCTAGCATGAATAATAAACATTTATCATGATATGAGGAAATAAATAATAACTTTATTATTGCCTCTAGGGCATATTTCCTTCAGTCTCCCACTTGCACTAGAGTCAATAATCTAGATTACATAGTAATGATTCTAACACCCATGGAGTCTTGGTGTTGATCATGTTTTGCTCGTGAGAGAGGCTTAGTCAACGGGTCTGCAACATTCAGATCCGTATGTATTTTGCAAATCTCTATGTCTCCCACTTGGACTTGGTCCCGAATGGAATTGAAGCGTCTCTTGATGTGCTTGGTCCTCTTGTGAAATCTGGATTCCTTTGCCAAGGCAATTGCACCAGTATTGTCACAGAAGATCTTCATTGGTCCCGATGCACTAGGTATGACACCTAGATCGGAAATGAACTCCTTCATCCAGACTCCTTCATTTGCTGCTTCCGAAGCAGCTATGTACTCCGCTTCACATGTAGATCCTGCTACGACGCTTTGTTTAGAACTGCACCAACTTACAGCTCCACCGTTTAAAAAAACACGTATCCGGTTTGCGATTTAGAATCGTCCGGATCAGTGTCAAAGCTTGCATCAACGTAACCGTTTACGACTAGCTCTTTGTCACCTCCATATACGAGAAACATATCCTTAGTCCATTTCAGGTATTTCAGGATGTTCTTGACCGCTGTCCAGTGATCCACTCCTGGATTACTTTGGTACCTTCCTGCCAAGCTTATTGCTAAGCATACGTCAGGTCTGGTACACAGCATTGCATACATGATAGAACCTATGGCTGAAGCATAGGGAACATTTTTCATTTTCTCTCTATCTTCTGCTGTGGTTGAGCATTGAGTTTGACTCAACTTCACACCTTGTAGCACAGGCAAGAATCCTTTCTTTGCCTGATCCATTTTGAACTTTTTCAAAATTTTGTCAAGGTATGTGCTTTGTGAAAGTCCTATTAAGCGTCTTGATCTATCTCTATAGATCTTGATGCCCAATATGTAAGCAGCTTCACCGAGGTCTTTCATTGAAAAACTTTTATTCAAGTATCCTTTTATGCTATCCAGAAATTCTATATCATTTCCAATTAATAATATGTCATCTACATATAAAATTAGAAATGCTATAGAGCTCCCACTCACTTTCTTGTAAATACAGGCTTCTCCAAAAGTCTGTATAAAACATATGCTTTGATCACACTATCAAAGCGTTTATTCCAACTCCGAGATGCTTGCACCAGTCCATAAATGGAACACTGGAGCTTGCACACTTTGTCAGCACCTTTTGGATCAACAAAACCTTCCGGTTGCATCATATACAACTCTTATTCTAGAAATCCATTCAAGAATTCAGTCTTGACATCCATTTGCCAAATTTCATAATCATGAAATGCAGCAATAGCTAACATGATTTGGACGGACTTAAGCATCGCTACGGGTGAGAAAGTCTCATCGTAGTCAACCCCTTGAACTTGTCGAAAACCTTTTGCAACAAGTCAAGCTTTATAGACAGTTATATTACCATCAGCGTCAGTCTTCTTCTTAAAGATCCATTTATTCTCAATGGCTTGCCGATCATCGGGCAAGTCAACCAAAGTCCATACTTTGTTTTCATACATGGATCCCATCTCAGATTTCATGGCTTCTAGCCATTTTGCGGAATCTGGGCTCATCATCGCTTCCTCATAGTTCATAGGTTCATCATGGTCAAGTAACATGACTTCCAGAATAGGATTACCGTACCACTCTGGTGCGGATCATACTCTGGTAGACCTACGAGGTTCAGTAGAAACTTGATCTGAAGTTTCATGATCATTATCATTAGCTTCCTCACTAATTGGTGTAGTTGTCACAAGAACCAGTTCTCGTGATGAACTACTTTCCAATAAGGGAGTAGATACAGTTATCTCATCAAGTTCTACTTTCCTCCCACTCACTTCTTTCGAGAGAAACTCCTTCTCTAGAAAGGATCCATTCTTAGCAACGAATGTCTTGCCTTTGGATCTGTGATAGAAGGTGTACCCAATAGTCTCTTTTGGGTATCCTATGAAGACACATTTCTCCGATTTAGGTTCGAGCTTATCTGGTTGAAGTTTCTTCACATAAGCATCGCAGCCCCAAACTTTAAGAAACGACAACTTTGGTTTCTTGCCAAACCATAGTTCATAAGGCGTCATCTCAACGGATTTTGATGGTGCCCTATTTAACGTGAATGCGGCCGTCTCTAAAGCATAACCCCAAAATGATAGTGGTAAATCAGTAAGAGACATCATAGATCGCACCATATCTAGTAAAGTACGATTACGACGTTCGGACACACCAATTCGTTGTGGTGTTCCAGGTGGCGTGAGTTGCGAAACTATTCCACATTGTTTCAAGTGTAGGCCAAACTCATAACTCAAATATTCTCCTCCACGATCAGATCGTAGAAATTTTATTTTCTTGTTACGATGATTTTCCACTTCACTCTGAAATTCTTTGAACTTTTCAAATGTTTCAGACTTGTGTTTCATCAAGTAGATATACCCATATCTGCTCATATCATCTGTGAAGGTGAGAAAATAACGATACCCGCCGCGAGCCTCAACATTCATTGGTCCACAAACATCAATATGTATGATTTCCAACAAATCAGTTGCTCGCTCCATAGTTCCGGAGAACGGCGTTTTAGTCATCTTGCCCATAAGGCACGGTTCGCAAGTACCAAGTGATTCCAAAAGTCCATCAGTATGGAGTTTCTTCATGCGCTTTACACCGATATGACCCAAACGGCAGTGCCACAAATAAGTTGCACTATCATTATTAACTCTACATCTTTTGGTTTCAACACTATGAATATGTGTATCACTACTATCGAGATTTAATAAAAATAGACCACTCTTCAAGGGTGCATGACCATAAAAGATATTACTCATATAAATAGAACAACCATTATTCTCTGATTTAAATGAATAACCGTCTCGCATCAAACAAGATCCAGATATAATGTTCATGCTCAACGCTGGCACCAAATAACAATTATTCAGGTCTAAAACTAATCCCAAAGGTAGATGTAGAGGTAGCGTTCCGACCGCGATCACATCGACTTTGGAACCGTTTCCCACGCGCATCGTCACCTCGTCCTTGGCCAGTGCTTGCTTATTCCGTAGTCCCTGTTTCGAGTTGCAAATATTAGCAACAAAACCAGTATCAAATACCCAGGTGCTACTACGAGCTCTAGTTAGGTACACATCAATAACATGTATATCACATATACCTTTGTTCACTTTGCCATCCTTCTTATCCGCCAAATACTTGGGGCAGTTCCGCTTCCAGTGACCAGTCTGCTTGCAGTAGAAGCACTCAGTTTCAGGCTTAGGTCCAGACTTGGGTTTCTTCTCTTGAGCAGCAACTTGCTTGTTGTTCTTCTTCAAGTTCCCCTTCTTCTTCCCTTTGCCCTTTTTCTTGAAACTAGTGGTCTTGTTGACCATCAACACTTGATGCTCCTTCTTGATTTCTACCTCCGCGGCTTTTAGCATTGCGAAGAGCTCGGGAATAGTCTTGTTCATCCCTTGCATATTATAGTTCATCACAAAGCTCTTGTAGCTTGGTGGTAGTGATTGGAGAATTCTGTCAATGACGCTATCATCCGGAAGATTAACTCCCAGTTGAATTAAGTGATTATTATACCCAGACATTTTGAGTATATGCTCACTAACAGAACTATTCTCCTCCATCTTGCAGTTGTAGAACTTATTGGAGACTTCATATCTCTCAATCCGGGCATTTGCTTGAAATATTAACTTCAACTCCTGGAACATCTCATATGCTCCATGACGTTCAAAACGTCGTTGAAGACCCGGTTCTAAGTCGTAAAGCATGGCACACTGAACTATAGAGTAGTCATCAGCTTTGCTCTGCCAGACGTTCTTAACGTCGTCAGTTGCATCAGCAGCAGGCCTGGCACCCAGCGGTGCTTCCAGGATGTAACTTTTCTGTGCAGCAATGAGGATAATCCTCAGGTTACGGACCCAGTCCGTGTAATTGCTACCATCATCTTTCAACTTTGCTTTCTCAAGGAACGCATTAAAATTCAACGGAACAACAGCACGAGCCATCTATCTACAAACAAACATAGACAAGCAAAATACTATCAGGTACTAAGTTCATGATAAATTTAGGTTCAATTAATCATATTACTTAAGAACTCCCACTTAGACAGACATCTCTCTAGTCATCTAAGTGATCACGTGATCCAAATCAACAAAACCATAACCGGTCATCACGTGAGATGGAGTAGTTTTCAATGGTGAACATCATTATGTTAATCATATCTACTATATGATTCATGCTCGACCTTTCGGTCTCCGTGTTCCGAGGCCATATCTGCATATGCTAGGCTCGTCAAGTTTAACCTGAGTATTCCGCGTGTGCAAAACTGTCTTGCACCCGTTGTAGATGGACGTAGAGCTTATCACACCCGATCATCACGTGGTGTCTGGGCACGATGAACTTTGGCAACGGTGCATACTCAGGGAGAACACTTCTTGATAATTTTAGTGAGAGATCATCTTAAAATGCTACCGTCAATCAAAGCAAGATAAGATGCATAAAGGATAAACATCACATGCAATCAATATAAGTGATATGATATGGCCATCATCATCTTGTGCTTGTGATCTCCATCTCCGAAGCACCGTCATGATCACCATCGTCACCGGCGCGAAACCTTGATCTTCATCGTAGCATCGTTGTCGTCTCGCCAACTATTGCTTCTACGACTATCGCTACCGCTTAGTGATAAAGTAAAGCAATTACAGGGCGTTTGCATTTCATACAATAAAGCGACAACCATATGGCTCCTGCCAGTTGGCGATAACTTCGGTTACAAAACATGATCATCTCATACAATAAAATATAGCATCACGTCTTGACCATATCACATCACAACATGCCCTGCAAAAACAAGTTAGACGTCCTCTACTTTGTTGTTGCAAGTTTTACGTGGCTGGTACGGGCTTAGCAAGAACCGTTCTTACCTACACATCAAAAACCACAACGATAGTTTGTCAAGTTGGTGATGTTTTAACCTTCGCAAGGACCGGGCGTAGCCACACTCGATTCAGCTAAAGTGAGAGAGACAGACACCCGCCGGTCACCTTTAAGCAACGAGTGCTCGTAGCGGTGAAACCAGTCTCGCGTAAGCGTACGCGTAATGTCGGTCCGGGCCGCTTCATCTCACAATACCGCCGAACCAAAGTATGACATGCTGGTAAGCAGTATGACTTATATCGCCCACAACTCACTTGTGTTCTACTCGTGCATATGACATCTACGCATAAAACCAGGCTCGGATGCCACTGTTGGGGAACGTAGTAATTTCAAAATTTTCCTACGCACACGCAAGATCATAGTGATGACATAGCAATGAGAGGGGAGAGTGTTCGTCCACGTACCCTCGTATACCGTAAGCGGAAGCGTTATGAAAACGCGGTTGATGTAGTCGTACGTCTTCACGATCCGACCGATCCAAGCACCGAACGTACGGCACCTCCGAGTTCAGCACACGTTCAGCTCGATGACGATCCCCGGGCTCCGATCCAACAAAGCTTCGGGGAAGAGTTCCGTCAGCACGACGGCGTGGTGACGATGATGATGTTCTACCGGCGCAGGGCTTCGCCTAAACTCCGTGACGATATGACCGAGGTGGAATATGGTGGAGGGGGGCACCGCACACGGCTAAGGAACGATCCGTAGATCAACTTGTGTGTTCTGGGGTGCCCCCTTGCCCCCGTATATAAAGGAGGGAGGGGGAGGTGCGGCCGGCCCCCTTGGGGTGCGCCTGGAGGAGTCCTACTCCCACCGGGAGTAGGACTCCCCCCTCTTGCCTTGGTGGAGAAGGAAAGGGGGGAGGGGAAAGAGGAAAGGGGGGCGCCCCCCCCCCCCTTCCTTGTCCTATTCGGACTAGGTGGGGAAGGGGCGCGCAGCCTGCCCTGGCCGGCCCTCCTCTTTTCCCTCATGGCCCACTAAGGACCATTAACCCCCGGGAGGGTTCCGGTAACCCCCCGGTGTTCCGGTAAAATCCCGATTTCACCCGGAACCTTTCCGATGTCCAAACATAGGCTTCCAATATATCAATCTTTATGTCTCGACCATTTCGAGACTCCTCGTCATGTCCGTGATCACATCCGGGACTCCGAACAAACTTCGGTACATCAAAACTTATAAACTCATAATAAAACTGTCATCGTAACGTTAAGCGTGCGGACCCTATGGGTTCGAGAACTATGTAGACATCACCTAGAACCATTCTCGGTCAATAACCAATAGCGGAACCTGGATGCCCATATTGGTTCCTACATATTCTGCGAAGATCTTTATCGGTCAAACCGCATAACAACATACGTTGTTTCCTTTGTCATCGGTATGTTACTTGCCCGAGATTTGATCGTCGGTATCTAATACCCAGTTCAATCTCGTTACCGGCAAGTCTCTTTACTCGTTCTGTAACACATCATCTTATAACTAACTCATTAGTTACAATGCTTGCAAGGCTTAGGTGATGAGTATTACCGAGAGGGCCTAGAGATACCTCTCCGACAATCGGAGTGACAAAACCTAATCTCGAATTATGCCAAGCCAACATGTACCTTCGGAAACACCTGTAGAGTACCTTTATAATCACCCAGTTACGTTGTGACGTTTGGTAGCACACAAAGTGTTCTTCCGGTAAACGTGAGTTGCACAATCTCATAGTTGCAGGAACTTTGTATAAGTCATGAAGAAAGCAATAGCAACATACTAAATGATCAAGTGCTAGGCTAACGGAATGTGTCATGTCAATCACATCATTCTTCTAATGATGTGATCCCATTAATCAAATGACAACACATGTCTATAGTTAGGAAACATAACCATCTTTGATTAATGAGCTAGTCAAGTAGAGGCATACTAGTGACTATATGTTTGTCTATGTATTCACACATGTATCATGTTTCCGGTTAATACAATTCTAGCATGAATAATAAACATTTATCATGATATGAGGAAATAAATAATAACTTTATTATTGCCTTTAGGGCATATTTCCTTCACTCAGCAGCAGCAACCTCGTGTGTGTGTGTGTGTGTGTGTGTGATTGGCGTCCAGTCCGACATACTTATTTTTTTAGAGAGAAGTCCATATTACAATCCTCAATTCTCAAAAGTATAAGAAACAACCCCGAACTTCAAAACCGTATACTTTGTAATCTCAAACTTTCAAAACAGGTCAGAAACCAACATGTCTCTGGTCAAATCAGTTTCATCCCTGTTTTGACTGGTATTGACCAAAATTGAACATTTTTAGAATTCATAGTCCTTTTTAAATCTGCTAACATTTTTGAAAGTCTATGAACCTTTTTTGTATCACTGATTTTTTAAATTTATTATCTTTTTTTCTTCAAATTCACACTTTTTAAATATTTTTTTAGAACAATTGTAAAATTCAAGAATTTATTTTAAATTAGCGAACAATTTTCAAATCCCCGAATTTATTTTCAATTTTGAGAGTTTTCTCAAATACTAAGGCAAAAATTTAAATTCACAAACATTTTTTGAATTCGTAAAAATGTTTTCAAATTCGTGATTTTTCATATTCACAAACATTTTTCAAACTCTTGTATATTTCTCAAGTCCGCGAATATTTCTTAAAATTTTAAAATGCATGCATATTTTCAAAAATTCTTAAACGTTTTTAGAATTTACTAATAATTTTTAAATTTCACGAAATATTTTTGAATTTTTAAACTTCTTAAAAATTAATACTTTTTTCCAAATCCAGATTTGTTTTCAAATTTGTGACGTTTCAGGTATTATTTAACTTTTCTTTCAAACTCACGAACACTATTTCAATACCGTACAACAATTTTTTAATGCAAGAACTCTTTTGAATTCACAAACAATTTTTTTACTTTTTTGGAGCACTTTTGTGTTTTTCGATGCAGTGAAGAAAAACGGAAGGGAAAAAGCGACAAATTGTACCTACGCCTACAAACGTGGTGATCGGAGTTAATGGGTCGGCCCACCCTACGCCAACGACGGACGGGAGCGATCGATCCATATGCCGCTGTTCTCCGGCGGCCGCCACTCCGGAGAACACGACGCTCGCGCCGACGAACCGCACGGTGCTGCCACACGGCGCGGGAGGGTCTAATCCTAACAACCGGGAGGCCAACCCCTGCAGGTCTCTTCGCCTGCTCCTCCCACCTCGCGGCGGCCTCCTCCTTTTGCTCCCCCCTCTCCGCCTTCGGAGAACTGTCTCCAGCCGCCATGGCGGTGGGGGCGCAGCAGCCGAGCATAGTGCTCACAGAGCTGGAGCAGCGGATTTTCGGGCGCCTTCTCGATGTTGTCCACCACCGAGGCCTCGGCACCCAGCTCCGCGTCGCCGGCGGATGGGTCAGAGACAAGGTGAGCACTGCCTTTTTCCGTGTTTAGAAAAATATAGGAAAAATCGTTGGATGATGCGCAGATGTAGGTCCTTTATATTCTCTACTACTAGGGTTTATGTACTGGGGTTTAAGGAGGCATTTTTAGTTGTCAAAATAAAGGAGGAGTTGTTTAATGATCAAGTAGTGAATTCCATGAAAATCGCATCTTATTTTGGCTTGTACTCCCTCCGTAAACTAATATAAGAGCGTTTAGAATACTAAAATAGTGATCTAAACGCTCTTATATTAATTTACAGAGGGGGTAGTTTATGAAACGATTGTTGTGCACTGGGCAGTCTTGTGACTTAAACTCATGCTTTGGCATATTCGTTGCAGCTATTGGGGAAAGACTCTACCGACATCGACATCGCGCTTGATGATAACATGACCGGCGTAAAATTTTGTGGGGAAATAACTAAGTACTACAAGGTGATCGGTCAGGAGCTGGAAGAACCTTGTATTATCCCATGGTATGCAATCTTATTATAGCTGATATCATTTGCCACTTCTTTCAGATTTATAGCCTTAACACTTATGTGCATTTCAATTTTGTTTGAGTTGAGTTTAAACAGAGGCAAGGAGAGTCACTATTTTATCCAAGCCGGGTGCTCCGTATATCTTCATAAGTGTACCATAGGATAGATCACCTTTTGGTCAAAGCAGAGTGTTTTATACACGTTCCTAACTCCTAAGCATACTATACTTTGTCGCATTAACATATGCAGTAATTTAAATGCCTTTTATCATGAACTTGTGACATTTTATAGTTTCCTGCAGCAATCCTGGCCAATCTAAGCACTTGGAAACCGCAAGGATATGTCTATCTGACATCTCTAAAATCTCGATTGATTTTGTCAACTTGAGGACCGAAAAATATGCTGAAAACAGTCGTATTCCCACTGTGGTACGCACATGCACTTAGAATTGCTTTGCATACTCATTTTGCTGACCTTGTGCACCAATTTACTAGTTTACTGGTATGTCATATTTGTTGACGTGCAGGAGGATGGTACGCCTGAAGAAGATGCATTCCGCAGGGACCTGACAATTAATAGGTAATACAGTCTTCATTTTCAAATGATTTGGGTATTTAGATTTATGTTTTCATTGCTACAATGTTTATTTTTAATGTAGTATCCTAGTTTGTCCTATTTGAATCTTGTATTTTGGCAGTTTATTCTATAATATCAACACGAAATCGGTGGAAGATTTAACTCGAAGAGGTGAGTTTAGCCGTTATTACACGTTTGTAAACTCATGTGACCAGTTTAAAGTACGTGCTTCTATGTAACCATAATTGATCGATCCTATCTCTATGAAGGTCTTGAAGATCTGAACGCAGGCCTTATTGTTACTCCTTTACCAGCCAAAGTTACATTCCTCGATGATCCCCTGAGGGTTCTTCGAGCAATCCGATTTGGTATATTCAAACATCACTACCTGATCTCCAATAACTCTTGCTATAGTTTTATCCTTTAATTTTATGATGCTACTCCCTCTGTCCCATAATATAAGAACGTTTTTGACACTACACTAATGTAAAAAGCGTTCTTATATTATGGGATGGAGGGAGTACTATCTAAACTATTAAGATTACAAAGTTGTATAAATTGATTTGCTAATATTACACACTATATGACATGAAAAGAAGTAAAAATGTTCCTCATGTTTGTAAGTCAAAATCTTATATGTGTGTTCATAAGTAGTCAACTCATAGCCTTTCTAGTTAATTAAAAAGCTGAACAGTGACTTGGAACATTAATTTTCGTTGTATGTACCAATATTTATCTCTGACAGCTGCTAGATTCAGCTTTACATTAGCTGAAAATTTAAGGGAAGCCGCTTCTGATGAAAAAGTGAAGTTGAATCTTGGTAGCAAGATTAGCAGAGAACGTATTGGTCAGGAGGTTTGATTTCTACACTTCTTATTGCCAAGCCATGTTTCGTTGTCACTGTTTTTTTTTATCTTTTGATATCATGCAAAACCCTAGGTCACCATTTTTATCTAAGTGTACATTCTGCAGGTTGAGCACATGATGTCAGACAAATATCCGGTTGATGCAATGTGCCATATCCGTGATTTGGGATTATTTTACGTTGTTTTTGCATTTCCTGAGAAAACAGTTCCTCCAGTTCTCAACAAACATGATTGGTATGTCCATGTTTTAATATGTAATTATTCCATGTTTTCAATATATGCAACAATGTCTGGCAAAATTACACTTTGAACTTCTGTATTCATAGAGTTTTACACCACCAGTGTTCACTGGTGTGTTTATTTCCATTGGCATATTTACTTCAACTCAGTCTCATCTTGTATCTTGTGTTGACGCAGGCTATGTGTTTCACATATTGAAGCAGCATGGAATCTTGCACAATCAATTGGCTGCTCTGTTTTCAGAGGTGGTTCTGGTTCAATGTCGCAGGTCTGAGATTTTCAGCATGTCTTGTTAAGGATACACCGTGAAATATCGTACTCTGACATGATTTATACATGTTTTTTTTCTTTGTTCTATCTTCCATGCTTGGCTTAAAGATGGTTTTAAAATGCTTATAGTCAAGAGTGTAACTTTTTGAGCAGAGTCGAAAGTGTAACCAACATTACCCTTATTCTTATCTGTAAACTGTGTGGGATTCATTTTTACAAACAAAAACAGGGCACATGCATTTTCTTTTTTGCACCTGATTGAAATCATGGTTGGTCCTACCAAGTAAAGCTTCTCCATTTTTCCAATATCTGTTTATCACTTTCATAAAAAATGAATCTGTCTATCAATTCAGTAAATCTTATAGATGACTACACACAGTATTATCACTCCGAACCTGGTTGAGAAGGTTGCGAACAGATTTTTGAGTTTCTTCGTTATAGGTTCCAAAAGGACATTATATCATCTATTAAACTCTTTCTCAGATCTTTGTAATTTGGTCATAGAATTTTGCTGATGGACTTGTAATATTCCATGTAAATCCTCCACTATATATAATAATACAGCAGTAGGAGCCTCTCTAGTGTTTTCTTGTCAAAAAAAATTTGATACTAAGATCCTCATCACAGTTTCATCTTAATTATAGAAAAACTGATGATTCCTATGGTATACAACTTTACTATACATGCTTTTTGTTATGACTGACATTCTTTTACCTGCAAATAATTTCCTTTTATTTTCATAACACTAATTAAGTTTTGTGATGCTGTTTAGGATGAACAGAGAAGGCTTTGCATGTATAGTGCACTATTTACTCCAGTTCGAAATATGGTGTACACGAAGAAAAAGGTAACATCTAACTCATGAATCCTCCAAACTTCAATGAAAACGGTAACTATTTAAGGAGGCAAGCTCGAACTTTGCTTGCAAGTAGAATGACTGGAGAGAGCAGTCTTGGTTCATCGAAATCATATTATATATCTTAGTACAAATATTAGATGCTACTATTGCATCATCTTCACCCTTTTTGATTCAAAAATTATATCTGCTAAAGCAGGAAAAAAAATCTTTTGTTATGTACTTAAATTCTGTTGAATTGTTCTCTAGAAAAGACTTGGGTCAGTTCTTCTGTAAGTAAGCTGACGAAGCTGGATATTAGGTGCTTTAATTGAGCTAATTTGGTCGGTTTTGAAGCAAGTACATTACCAAGTTTGTGGCATCATCTGCAGGAGGTTGTTCGCTATATTATTGGAAACTCTCTAAAGTTGAATGGTTCTGATGCTGAAGCGGTACAGTTTCCTGAGCAGCCTCCAACAGCATTTGTTTCTGCATATCGTACGCCTTGGGATTATAACTTTTCATGATCTTTTTATTTCTGTTCTTAAAGATTGTCCGAATACATGCTGCAAGTGACAAGTTTGCCGATTTAATTATTTTCCTCGAGTCAAACGGAAATCTGGAAACTGTCAAAGAGAACCCGAACGACAAATATCTTGAGATACCAACAGACATGGTAGCACGTGTTTTGGCAGGTCAGTGTTGAACATGCTTGTTTTCAAATCTTGAACATTCTTTATAGTGTTGGGTTCTCTATAACCCCATGTCTGTGATGTCAATTCTTGATTTGATCGTTCGATATATTTGGTTAAACTTATTAGAATATTGGAATAGTTGCTGTTGATGATTCAGTTGGATCTATTCATTCATGACATTCTTACTCCTTTTTCGTTCCTAGACCAAAAATTTGTGACAGTGTAAGCATTTCAGGACTTACACTCCTTGGAATAAAGGACCTTTGGCGTCTGGCGCTGTTGATATCCACTCTGTCATATCCAGAAGTCCTCAGTGCTAATGGTTCCTTAAGCCAGCAGGATAAGCTAAATAGAAGGAAAGAGATATATATCAGAGTTGAGCGTTTAATAACCGACCTCGGTAAAGAACTTACCTGATGATGCAGAATTATTTTCAGTTTCCTACCTGATGATGCCGAATTGTTTTCGGTAAAGTACTGACTGACAGTCAGTACTCGTCTGAAATTCTGACTTGCTGTCCTGATTTATACCTTAATCATTTGGTTCTTCAGATCTTGAAGGTGTATGGAAGATAGGTATAAAACTGCTGCTCGATGGGAACGACATTATGGGAGTTTTGGACATCGGAGAAGGTCCCTTGGTTAAAGAATGGGTACACACTGATCCTTCCATTCCCTTTGTAAGTGATCACATTGTTCTAGTTGTAAGACATTCTTAATGCAATATTTTTTCATTTTCTTTCAGAAAGAAAGGCTAGTGAAGTGGCAGCTTGCGCATCCCAAAGGTACCGCGGAGGAGTGCCATGAGTGGATGAAGCAGTCCAAACTTCAGAAAAAAGAAATGTAGGATGCAACACCTGAGAAACGTTCACATTGTGAGCATAGACAGTCCGGGATTTAGATAGGCCACAAACTCCACTGGATGGTACGTGTTATTAGTCTTGGTGCTTAACAGGCCTTGATCTTGACTGTCTTGTCAGCTAGCCGGTAGTTGATTGCTGAGCAAATTTTACCAAACATGATGTTTATACTCAGTCTATATTTAAAGTGGATTTCGAGGCTGTTTTGTTAGGTGTTCTAAACTTCAGGGGAACAATTAACCGGCTTTGAAGTTTAGGGGTGATATTGTCGATTTATGGTGGGCATGTGCTCTTCTTTCTCTATAAGTTCAGAAAGAAGGCTAACACTAAGGGCACGTTTGTGTATATACTTGCACAAATATCATGTTCCATGGTTAGATGAGAGGATTCTTAGCTGTGATTTAAAAACAATTGTTTGTCAGTTGTTGTTTGAGAGAACAAAAGCATACAAAGAAGTCGGATTCAGACACGAAACCTCCGCTGGACGGTCATTTGACAGCAGCACCAAAATGCAACTGCTCCTGGGGTCAATTGCTGATCTGATCTTGATCCATCGGCAGCTCAGCTGCTCTGTGTAGTAGGTTCCAGGGCCGTCCAAGGGCCTGTGCGGGCTGTGCGACCGCACAGGGCCCCCAAATTCCAGGGCCCCCCGATTTTGGGCCAGTTTTTCGTATATTTTTCGTGTTGGGCCCTTTTATCACAACTAGCACAGACTTACGCCTGCCCAGCTAGTCCCTGTTTCTCTCAAACTGGGCCAGCCCCTCAATCTCCCAAAATAAGCCTTTCCTTAGTCCCGATCGACACAGCCCGCCGATCGAGATCTATCGATCTAGCCCCGCGCGGTCTGCTCGGAAGAGAAAAAAGGGCCCTCACGGAGGTGAACCGACGAAGTGCGGCGGCGGCGGCGGCGGCGGCGCACGGAGACGGAGCGTCGTTGTCACTTTGTTTCCTCCCGGAGAAACAACCGGCTGCCCTGCCGGCATGAAGAATTCATTCCACAGTTTTCTTTGTCACCGGTGTCCGAGACCTAGGTGATGGCATCCCCGATCTGTCCACAAGGTGTGCTCAAACTGATTCCCAATTTAATTTAGTGTTCTGTCCTGTTGAACGATTTTTTTTTTGAAACTACCTGTTGAACGATTATACTAGTGAGTATATTGTGTGCATACGCTTCAGTTTATCAATCCATTTGTTTTAGAGAAGATATATAGTACTAGGCTAGTTGACCAAGTTGTCACACACGGCAAAGAGGAAGCGTACCGATGTGCAATGTCCAGCTAATGTACTGTGCAAGGAGTACTAGGCTAGTTCACCAAGTTGTCACACACCAAAATTTCCAAGCTAGTTGCTCGTTTAAAATTCAGGGTACAGTTTTTTTTATCTTGGTATAAGCCTATAATTTATGGAGTGTTTGAATTCATTCTTTTTCTTTTTATAAAACATATATTTTAGATTTTTTAAGGCCTTATTTTGCATTTGGCACCGGGCCCCCGAATTCCTGGAGACGGCCCTGGTAGGTTCCGGTCGTCTTCGCTATCCTTCTACTGCGCTAGACGATCGGCTGCGTGTGGTTCGCCGAGGCTACCTCATCGTTCCGGCCGGCTCATCTTCTGATGGACTGGAAGCAGGTCGTCCACCTACCTGACACCCGGGCTGGTGGTGGACGAATCGCGCGTCCACGCGGTCGCGTAGGAGCGTCGACGGTCCCGTGCGTGATGCAGGTCACCGGCCGCGCGACGCCATCAGGAGACGATGCACCGAAGACTTCCATATCAAGGACAAGCTGCTGAGATAAACAGTCATCTGTGACGAAGTACGTTTGACTTCTTACGTAGTTCCGAGAGTTAAGTTGAAGGTGACCATTCCATGTCGTACGGGCTTCCTTTTCATCTTGGCGTGACCCTTCCTCAAGCAACTCAAGCTAGCTAGCTAACTCTTCAAGTACTAGCTAGTAATAATATACTACTCCCTCTGTTCTTAAATATAAGTCTTTGTAGAGATTTCACTAGATGGACTACATACGAAGTAAAAGAAATGAATCTACATTTAAAATGCATCTTTCAAAAAAAAACATTTAAAATGCATCTATGTACATCCGTATGTGGTTTATAATGAAATCTCTACAAAGACTTATATTTAAAAACAGAGGGAGTACTTGGATACCCCAGACCGTGAATGCATGGCTTTTTTATTTTAGGAAAAAAAGTTATGTTCACCAAAGCTACGGAACAATGTGTTTAGACTCGACAACAAGAACAACAAAAACCAAAGCTACGTAACATAACATTCTCATTTTGTCATATATTAATATTCCGGGGTTGCTTTTAATTACTCCCCGTACGACAATAAGGATTCCCTGAAATAAATAAATAAATTTCAATCTATGTAACATATACAACATTGGAAATAGTCAAAGGTGGTCACTAGCTTCATTAGCACATCGTATTGTTTAGACATCAATAGAACAATTTTTGTTCATCAGTTTGGTGAAAATATATTTTTATACTCTGTCCATTCCAAAAAAAAGATTTGAAGTTTAAAGTGTGACCAAGTTTAGAGACAAATATATTAACATCTACAAAACAAAACTAATTGCATTATATTCGTCACAAAATGTATTCCCATTCTATATGTTGTATTTGATATTAATCTTGATAACATATTTTTCAGTATACTTGGTCAAACTTGAATACTTTGGATTTACAAATCTAGAACTTTGAATATTTTGGAATAGAGGGAGTAAGTATCCGTAACGGGGATTTTGTTTTGTTTTTTAAATTATGTTGGCATAACCACATAGTGGTATACAAATCCTATTTGTTCTTTCAATGAAATTAAAACTTGCATTACGCCCAATATTTCTCGCCTCAACTAATATTGCCTGGAGCGTGAATATTGAGGAAAAAATAAAATAAATAGCCATTTGATTTTGCATGGCTAAAGAGATGTGACCCTTCAAGACGTTATATCTTATTATGCTTTTTTTTAGTAATACTCCCTCCGTTCCTAGATATTTGTCTTTTTAGAGATTTCAAATGGACTACCACATACGGATGTATATAGACATATTTTAGAGTGTAGATTCACTCATTTTACTTCGTATGTAATCACTTGTTAAAATCTCTAGAAAGACAAATATTTAGAAACGGAGGGAGTATCTTATTATGCTTCCGATCAGACCCGGGCTTTCAGGTCTTCTGTACTATTAATACAAAATGACAAAAGAAATAAATTATCCGCCCAAAAAGGAAATTTCTCCGAAGCGCATAATGTAGCCAAAACATAAGAACTCTTTAGTGATGCATATATGTAAATCCAAACACAAATGCGATCCAATATAAAAACTCCAAACACAAAAACATAGTTATTCAGGTACATATATCATATACATCTGCATGTACGTAAAGGGATGTAGGGAACAAATTGAGAAGCTGCACCATGCATCATGCAACACCACTCAAACATAACGCTGCCGTCCGGAACTCGACAGTATGCTCTAAACGACATGTACCACGCACACACGCACGCACATGTATGATAAAACATAAAAACAATCACACACACATAGTATATAGTTTAATAATACTTGGATACGGCACTACGCAGATGCAGCTAGTCCGATCATGGCTTGGCCTCTGGCTCCGGAAAATGAAATGGAGTGTGGTTTTGTGTAGCCCAGGCTACATGATACCCCTTATCTTTGCCATTCATTTTTGCATCGTGATCTGTGCAGACACTTTTGTCTTTTTGTTTCTCTCAAACGACACAACATATAAACTTCAAATTTTGCAGAACAACAATACATTCTAACTACAATCTGGGAAAAAACTTTCAGATTTTTTCATGCATTTTAAATGCTTAAAATAATATTTTTAATCAAACAAAATCTCATTTTCTATATTTATATCAGACCAAAAAATCTGAAAGTTTTTTCACACATTGATGTTCTAATGTTTGTTCGATCTGCAAAGTTTGAAGTTCATATATTGTTTCATTTTAGAGAAACAAAAAAGAGAAATTTGCTTGTTGTAAGTTAGTTGGAGAGCACGGATCTCAAAGCAAGGGTGGAGGGTTGAGGATAAGAGGTTCCACGTAGCCTGAGCTACAAAGAAACTTTGTGAAATGGAACTCTGGCTTCGGGGGCAGCTCGACTTTGGGGAACCACTACTAGAAAAAGGGCTATAGATAGGACTGATTCTAATGGCGCACCAGGCAAGTAGTGCGCCACTACTATATACTAATGGCGCACCGGTTGCTCGTGCTCACAGTGCGCCACTACTATTGATTTTTTCCCATTTTTCCATACAAACTAATGGCGCATGGACGGCAAAGTGCGCCATTACTAGTTGAAACTAGTAATGGCGCACGACCAATACAGTGCGCCATTAGTATATTTTTTTTTACTTTTTTGCAAACCTACTAATGGCGCACTATGCCAAAGTGCGCCATTACTAGTTGTAAGTTAGTATACATATGCGCCATTAGTATACATATGTTTTTTTTACTTTTCTGCAAAAAGTACTAATGGCGCACCACCTGCCGGTGCGCCATTAGTAACTAATGGCGCATTGTGTGGTGGTGCACCATTAGTAACCTGGGACGAACAAGATATTTTGGACAGCCCACCTACCCACTCACTTTCCCCACTTCATTCTCTCCACCTCCTTCTCCAAGCTTGTCTCGGCTGCCTCCTCCTCCTCACCTCATTTCCACCATAGATTCATTAAAATTAAGTGGTGAAATCACCTTTTCTTGATAGGTAAGTAAGGGGAAAGCTATCTTCATGATGTAGATCTACTTTTTTTCTCCCTACCTCGCTCCAACAACGTGCACATGCACTTTTTGTGGCCTAGCTAGATCTATGTATGTTTGTGGTGTTGCTTGTGTTTGTGGTGTTGCATATATGTTTGTGTTTGCCAATATTTTGCTGGAATGTTGATTCATTTCCGTTTCGGCGAGAACTTTGGCACTATGCATTCTTTTTGGTCCTATTTTTAGGGAAGGTCATGCCAAATTTTTTCTTGGTTCTAAAATATCGTTTTGCTCTACCCCGCAGGCGACCATGGTCCGCACAATGACCGAAGGCATCGTGAATAGGTTTTTGAGCTCCGCAAAGGCCGAGATGCTTCAAAAGAACGAGACGGAGATAAGATGTCCGTGTCGAAGACGCAAGCTGAAGAGCCTTATTGCGGACCCGGATTCCGGGCAGGTGCGGGACCACCTGCTCTTGCGTGGTTTCATGGATGGCTATCGGTGGCAAGGTGATGAAGATGACTATGAAGTCCTCCATGGGGCCCGGGCAAGAAATGAGGAAGGGCAACAAGACAACCACCGCGGCGAGGGCGGGCGAGAAGACGAAGAATCTCCAGGACATGATCACGACGGTGATGATGTACACAATCATCATGTAGAATATGTCGTACATGATGATGAGGAAGATCAAGACGAAGGGCATGATCATGAAGATGAAGATGCCGGAGCAGATGACGGTGGAGGCTGGGTGCAGGACCCTCATATTCAAGAGCTGCTTCGCAAGCAGACGGATAATGCAAGAGCTGCCGCCCGAGAGAAAGCCAAGCTGGATCAACTGGAGATAGACGCGGTTACTTCATTGTATGAAGGATGCAGGCCCGAGGATACCCGCCTGAAAGTAACGCTCATGGCTCTGGAAATGAAGGTAAAACACAAATGACCGACGCATGCTTCGGCGAGAATATGTCATTCTGGCACGAACGTCTTCCCAAGGGGAACAAGTGCCCGACCAGTTTCGAGGAGGCGAAGAAAATCGTGTGTCCTTTGGATTTACCGCACGTGAAATACCATGTGTGCATGAACAATTGCATCATTTATCGGGACGAGCACACGGAGTCTACCATATGTCCGGTGTGCGGCGTCACTCAATACAAGAAGAGGAAGAAAGCTCCTCGAAAATCGGTGTGGTACTTTCCGATCACTCCTCGTCTGCAGCGGTATTTTGCGGACCCTAAGGTAGCAAAGCTCCTGCGTTGGCACGCGGATAGAGAGGAGAAGAAGCGGGAAGATGATGGAAATTATCCGGAGATAAATAAAAAAGACAAGATGCTGAGTCACCCTAAGGATGCGAGCCAGTGGCAAGCGTTGAACTTCGAATACCCAGAATTTGGGAAGGATCCAAGGAACATCGTGCTGGGCGCGAGCACCGATGGAGTCAATCCGTTTGGCAGCCAGAGAAGCACACATAGCACCTGGCCTGTGTTTGTGTGGATGTACAACCTTCCCCCTGGTTGTGCATGAAGAGAAAGTATATTCACATGAGTATGCTAATTGAAGGGCCGAAACAACCAGGGAACGACATCAATCTGTATCTGGGGCTGCTGAAGGAGGAGCTAGACACGCTGTGGAAAACGCCAGCCAATACGTGGGATGCCGCAGAGAAAGAATATTTCCCTATGAGAGCCGCACTGCTCACGACGGTGCACGACTATCTTGGTTACGGATATCTCACGGGGCAGGTAGTCCACGGATTTTCTGGATGCGTAAGGTGCATGGATGACACAACATATCGCCAGCTAGATAGAGATCCCGGGTCTTCGAACACCGTGTTCATGGGACATCAAAGGTGGCTTCGCGACGATGACCCGTGGAGGAAACGCCAGGATCTGTTCGATAGTGAAACCGAACCCCGAAAACGCCCGTGTACGAGGAGCGGCGAGGAAATAGACGAGCTGTTGAAAAATTGGAAAGACTGCCCACTGCCGGGAAAGAAGCAAAAGGCGCCAGAGCCGGGAAAGAAGCGAAAGGCGCCAGAGCTGATGCTGAAGGTATGGAAAACGAGGTTTGTTTTCTGGGACTTGCCGTACTGGAAGATCCACCGTGTGCCTCACAGCCTTGATGTCATGCATATCACGAAGAACGTGTACGAGAGTCTGCTTGGTACCCTGCTCAACATGCCAGAGAGGACCAAAGATGGGCCGAAAGCAAGGGCAGACTTGAAATCAATGGGCATCAGGCATGAGCTTCACGCTAATGATGATGATGATGATGATGATGAGGCAAAGCAGGACACAGAAAGTCATCGCAAAGGCAAAAATGCCAAGAAGACCGGAAATGACTACCCTCCCGCGTGCTTCACTCTAAGTCAGGAGGAGATCGAGCAGTTTTCACCTGCCTCCTAGGAGTAAAACTTCCTTACGGTTACGCGGGGAAGATAAGCAGATACCTAGACCCAACGAAGCAGAAGTTCAGCGGGATGAAGTCTCACGACTGTCACGTGCTGATGACGCAGATACTTCCAGTTGCAATCCGTGGGATCATGGACGCGCACGTCCGTGAAACGCTATTTGGCCTATGCAACTTTTTCAACGTCATCTCTCGGAAGTCGATTGGCGTGAGGCAACTCAGAAGGCTACAGGAAGAGATCATGGTGATACTATGCGAGCTTGAGATGTATTTCCCGCCCGCATTCTTCGACGTTATGGTGCATCTGCTGGTCCATATCGTGGAGGATATCATCCAACTCGGGCCGACGTTCCTGCACAGCATGATGCCATTCGAAAGGATGAATGGTGTCATCAAAGGATACGTTCGGAACATGTCACGTCCAGAGGGAAGTATAGCCAGGGGCTTTCTGACCGAAGAGTGCATCTCCTACTGCACGAATTATCTAGGCATCGAGAACCCCGTTGGCCTGCCCGTCAACAGGCACCTCGGCAGGCTCGCTGGATGGGGTCACCGTGAGGGTCGCTGTGAAATGCATGTCAACTTCGAGGGTCGACTCGCTGACTCTGAAAGAGCAAACCTAGTCGCGCTACAACACATAGACGTGGTCGATCCTTGGGTGGTAGAGCACAAAACCTTTATTGAGAAGACGTACAATGACCGAGGCCAACAGAGGACGGACGGAGATATACTCAAAGAGCACAACTCATATTTCACGCGTTGGTTCAAGCAGAAGCTTCTGTCGTGCCCTTTACATGAGGATTCTTCCGCGGAAGAACAACTCATGTTCGCCTTGTCACAGGGCACCGAGCACAACCTGATGACCTATGAGGCGTACGATATCAACGGCTACACATTCTACACCGAGGACAAGGACATGAAGAGCGATGGTTATCAGAACTTCGGGGTAACGATGGAATCCTACACCGATAAGGACAAGGACAGATACTATGGAAGGATCGAGGAGATCTGGGAGCTGAGCTACGCTGGAGAGAAGGTCCGATGTTCCGTGTCAGATGGGCCAAGAGCGTCCTAAAAGAAGACCGATATTTCACCACCATGGTTATACCCGAAGCCAAATCCAAGACCGCGGGCGCAAACGTCACCGCGAAAAATGAGACATGGGTACTGGCTTCCCAAGTGGACCAATGCTTCTTCATTACCGACCCGCCAAAGCCCACTCGTGTTGTCGTGAGGAGAGGCAAAAGGAAGATCATCGGAATGGATGGAGTAGCCAATGAGCAAGACTTTGACAAGTACGGCGACCCGAAGATCGAACATGACGACGACGATGAAGTAGCAGCACACACCACAAGAAGAAGCAGGACCACCCACCTAAAGGACGTCCGTTCCACAGAAGAACTCCATTTGCGAAAAATAAGGGCAAGAAGATTGTGAGCAGATAGCTAGCTAAGATCGATTGTATTTAAATCATAGTCTTCATTTCTCGATTGTATTTTATGGGCACTTTTTGATATCATAAATATTTTTAAATTTCATGGACACTTTTTGAAATCATGAGGACACTTAAATTTCATGGGCACTTTTTAAATTATTACTGTTTTTATAAAAAAATATTACTGTTATGATTTAAACAAGTTTGAACATATTTAAACACAAATAAATATAAAAAACAGCATTTAAAATGCATAAAAAAATATTGGGGAGCCTGGGAATCGAACCCAGGACCTCCTGGTGTGTGTGCTACGTGCTGACCAATTGGGCTAGTGGGTGGGTTCTGTTGTAGATAGGGCTAGGTTGTAGATAGGGCTAGTGGGCTAGATTAAAACAAAATTCTAATGGCGCACCGTGGGGTGGTGCACCATTAGAATAGTCGTACTTCTGGCGCACGAGGGGGTGGTGCGCCATTAGAAAGCTTCCCCCCACACTAAATCCCCAATCTCTCTAATCTCTCCCCTGCCTCATCGATCTCACCCGCTGCCCCCCGTGTTCGCCGTCCCCCTCGCCGCCCCCTCGCCTCCTTCGCCGTCCCCGAACCCAGCGCCGCCTCCCTCGCCTCCTCCCTCGCCGTCCCCGAGCCGAGCGCCGCCTCCCTCGACGTCCTCCCGCCCAAGCGCCCCCTCCCCCCGCGGCCCCGCCTGCGCCCTCGACGTGCTCGCCGTCCAACACCGCGTGGCCTGCCCAGGAGGACCGCCGCCGTCTTCCTCTTCGACTACGAGGACCCGGACGAGTTCGGACGCCCAGGAGGACCGCCACCGCTCGACGCCCTCGACCGTGCGGCCTGCCCAGGAGGAGCGCCACCGCTCGACGCCGAATTCACGCCGCCTCGACTAGCTCCGGCTGCCCTGAGTCGCCCTCGACCTCCCAAGTGAGCACCCGAGCCGCTTCCCCCTCTTCCCCCTCTTTATTTCCTTCTGATGTGTTCTAGGGTTGGGGGTTGGAGAAATTTGGACAAGGAAAGAGGGTTGGGGAATTAAGTAGCTAGGGTTTTCCAAATGTTCAAATCTCTGAGCTTGCATTTAGATGCATTTTAGAGGATACTTGGTCCATATTCATTTGCAGTGAACATACATTTTCACTGTTCTTATAATATTTGCTTGATGTCAGATTATGCTATGAGGATATTAGTCTAAGCCCAGTCTTGGATGCATTGTTTTATCCTACGGTGGTTAAACCGTTTCTGAAAATTATCTAGTTTGACATGTACTTGTCCAGCTATCATAATCTATTCTTTGACCATGGCAGTAGCTGGCATTTTGTTATGATAATTTCAGTATATATCTTACTATCCTTTGCTGATCTTGTTGTATTTTCAATGCACAAGCAACTCTCCGACGAAGTCTCCTCCAGGTAATATATGTCTCATGCTTTCTAAAGAGTACTAGTATACTGACTAAACTATCCACTTGCTATGCTTAGCTGCTCTCTTGTCTGAATCATGACACTTTGCCAGCTGAAACTTGCCTATCACACTGTCGCTGTATTGCTCAACTAAAAACACAAATATTTGTAGTTTTTGTCTGTCATAATGCAACTAAGCATACTAGTCTCAACTAAGCATACTAGTTTTTTGTAGTGAGACAGTAAGATAGTGAGACAGTAAGAAGGAAACTTCCCAGATTATGTAGAAAGAAAATACTTGGTTTGACAGCAAGTACCATGACATGAATCAAAAAACATATACGGTGGGAAAAATAAAATGGCAGAAACCTGGGAGGTTCTGGTTTGCTATATCTCCACCAATTTGGGTTGGTGAATGTGGATGATTTTTTTGTCCTGTGAACTCATTGTACTGCTACAAGAATTTGGTATCATCATGGTGTAATTTTGTTAACATTCTGGTTTTGTTAGATAGTGGCTACACTAATCTAAAGTGATACAATTTTCCTTCCCATTTGGTATCATCATGTTCAGTGTATACAGTTATAACATCATGTGGGTTTTTTAAGTCTGTTTACAGCTCATGTGGGTTTTAACATCATGTGGGTTGGTGAATGTGGATGATTTTTTATCCTGTGAACTTGAACGTTGCAATGTTGTTTTCTTCAGAGGCTACTGTCAAAAACTTGAGCTACTATCTTGCAAAGATGATGATCATCTTGCTAGTTTGCTGGGTTTTGTCTCCGACCATCGTGTCGTGATGAATTTGCAGGTACCCCGAGAGGCCCTTGAGTTTGCCGGAATGCTGATTAACTTCCGTTCCGGCAAATTCGGGTACTCCATATGTCCTATTTTCAGCAAAGGTCATGCTGAAATTTTAGCATGACTTTGCTAAAAATAGGACATATGGGGTACTTGCGACTAATGCATGGACCGGGGTATCTTAGTACTTAGTTAAGTAGGATCAAATGCCCCGCCATTCTTGCTGCATTAAACCATAGGTGGCAATAGAGCCAAGTGATTAGTGCCAAGTGATTAGGCCCAACCTAGGGTGCCTCGGCTTAGGCTTTTAGGGTGCCTCAGCGTCGACAAACCCTAAATGATGAAAGCTTAGGATTTTAGGTTGCCTCGGTGTCGACAAACCCTAAATGATGAGACCATGATCTTGTTCCTTGACAATAACCAACTTTTTGACCAAACTTTTTTCCTATTTAGAGCGAAACATGGCCCACAACGATGAGGCCGGTGGTTCGGGCGGCAAGCAATTCTGGGAGCTGTCCCAGGAGATGGAGGAACAACCTCACCGCTATGAGGACGCCGTGGAAGACACCGATCCTGATTACACAACCCCTAGTGGCGTCCGGGATGACACCACTGATGGTGCCGCCGAGGATGCCACCACTGATGATGGCGGCGCACACACAGATGGCAGCCAACCGAAGAAGCAAAGGAAGGACCGGCGCCCGAATGCGCTCCGCACCCTCAAGGACGAATTCACTCAAGTGGACTCCGACGCGAATCCAACGGAGCCCAAACATATAGTCAAGGGGTACGCGGTTCAGCTCGGGTGCATTCTCCGGAGCACCGTCTCGATCAACACCGAGAACCTTAGGCATAAGGACCGAGGGAATTTGCGCAACCTCCTCTTCACGAAGCTGCACGAACGATACAAGTTCCCCGCCGAATTTGAAAACACACGCCTCTTAGGGAATAAAGTGAACAGTGCCACCCTCACGAGGATGAGCACGGCCCTGTATACTTGGAGAAGCGCGGCGAAGAGAATGATTGATAAAGGTGATAGTTATGAGAAGATCAAGGCGAAATATCCTTTGATGAGCGAAGATGACTACAAGGAGTTCAAGATAAAGTGCGAGAGTAGTGCAACCACCGAATCAAGTCAGTGGGGGAAATAAATGCGGGAGTTGAACTTAGGGGAACACAAACTCTGTCCCGGCGGTTATAGAATGGCGGAGCCTATATGGGACAAGGAGGACGCGGAGCGTGCAGCAAGGCCTACCGCCCCGTTTCGAGAAATACAACGGTAACAAGCAGACCAGGAACTATGTCACGGCTCGGTACAAGGAGGACCCGATAACAAAGGAGCTTACCACGGATCCGAAGACCAGGGCGCTTGAGCTTGTTCTGGTAAGGAATACACCCCCGCGTAATTAGCTCCATATGGTTGCACTCTAACTAATCCCCAATATTTCTAAATGGTTCACGTTCCTTTCGCAGGAAACTGAAAGCAGTAGAGCGGGGTCGTCTCAGAGCTCCCCTTTCGACAGCCCTTTAAATAGGGCATTGAACATAATGAAAAGCAAGGATAAGCTCACTAAGCCGACGTCAACTGGTCGTGTGGCCGGCAAAGGCTTGTCCACAAAATGGGGGTCATACTATACCGCTGGTGTGTAGAAGGAGAAAAAGGCCAGCTCAGAAAGCCAGACGCGCAAGGTTAAAGCACTCAAGGCACAAGTGGTGCGGATTCCGGAGCTTGTCCAAGAGCAAGTGGAACAACAACTGGGAACGAAGCTCAACGCCATGGTGCCTACATTGATTCATGGGCTGACGACGTGGATTGCGGGTGGCCAACAAGGGCCTCCCCCAGTTCCCAGCTTCACGTCCAGCAACTCGCACAACGCGCAGGCAGCGCCATTGGTGTCTCCGGCGGCGGCGCCATTGGTGTCTCCGGCGGAGGCGGTATTTGTTGGGGAACGTAGCAGAATACAAAAAATTTCCTACTCGTTTCACCAAGATCATCTAGGAGTTCATCTAGCAACGAGTGATTAGATGCATCTACATACCTTTGTAGATCGCGAGCGGAAGCGTTCAAAAGAACGGTGATGATGTAGCTGTACTCGACGTGATCCAAATCACCGATGACCAGCGCCGAACGGACGGCACCTCCGCGTTCAACACACGTACGGAACAGCCACGTCTCCTCCTTCTTGATCCAGCAAGGGAGGGAGGAGAGGTTGAGGGAGATGGCACCAGCAGCAGCACGACGGCGTGGTGTTGATGGAGCTGCAGTACTCCGGCAGAGCTTCGCTAAGCACTATGGAGGTGGAGGAGGTGTTGGGGAGGGAGAAGGAGGCAACCAAAGGCCAAGGCGTTCAAGTATGAAGTCCCTCCTCTCCCCCACTATATATAGGGGTGCCAAGGGGGGTGGCCGGCCCTAGGAGATCCAATCTCCTAGGGGGTGCGGCGGCCAAGGGGGGTTTCCCTCCCCCCCAAGGCACCTAGGAGGGGCCTTCCCCTCCTAGGACTCTTTCCCCCTTAAACCCTAGGCGCATGGGCCTATGTGGGGCTGGTGCCCTTGGCCCATTAGGCCAAGGCGCACCCCCTACAGCCCATGTGGCCCCCCCGGGACAGGTGGACCCACCCGGTGGACCCACCCGGTGGACCCCCGGGACCCTTCCGGTGGTCCCGGTACAATACCGATAACCCCGAAACTTGTCCCGATGCCCGAAACAGGACTTCCCATATATAAATCTTTACCTCCGGACCATTCCGGAACTCCTCGTGACGTCCGAGATCTCATCCGGGACTCCGAACAACATTCGGGTTACTGCATATACATATCCCTACAACCCTAGCGTAACCGAACCTTAAGTGTGTAGACCCTACGGGTTCGGGAGACAAGCAGACATGACCGAGACGACTCTCCGGTCAATAACCAACAGCGGGATCTGGATACCCATGTTGGCTCCCACATGCTCCACGATGATCTCATCGGATGAACCACGATGTCGAGGATTCTATCAACCCCGTACGCTATTCCCTTTGTCTATCGATATGTTACTTGCCCGAGATTCGATCGTCGGTATCCCAATACCTCGTTCAATCTCGTTACCGGCAAGTCACTTTACTCGTACCGTAATGCATGATCCCGTGACCAGACACTTGGTCACTCTGAGCTCATTATGATGATGCATTACCGAGTGGGCCCAGTGATACCTCTCCGTCATACGGAGTGACAAATCCCAGTCTTGATCCATGTCACCCAACAGACACTTTCGGAGATACCCGTAGTCTACCTTTATAGTCACCCAGTTACGTTGTGACGTTTGGCATACCCAAAGCACTCCTACGGTATCCGGGAGTTACACGATCTCATGGTCTAAGGAAAAGATACTTGACATTGGAAAACTCTAGCAAACGAACTATACGATCTTGTGCTATGTTTAGGATTGGGTCTTGTCCATCACATCATTCTCCTAATGATGTGATCTCGTTATCAATGACATCCAGTGTCCATAGTCAGGAAACCATGACTATCTGTTGATCAACGAGCTAGTCAACTAGAGGCTCACTAGGGACATGTTGATGTCTGTTATTCACACATGTATTACGATTTCCGGATAACACAATTATAGCATGAATAAAGACAATTATCATGAACAAGGAAATATAATAATAATGCTTTTATTATTGCCTCTAGGGCATATTTCCAACAGTCTCCCACTTGCACTAGAGTCAATAATCTAGTTACATTGTGATGAATCGAACACCCATGGAATTCTGGTGTTGATCATGTTTTGCTCTAGGGAGAGGTTTAGTCAACGGATCTGCTACATTCAGGTCCGTATGTACTTTACAAATCTCTATGTCTCCATCTTGAACATTTTCACGAATGGAGTTGAAGCGACGCTTGATGTGCCTTGTCTTCTTGTGAAACCTGGGCTCCTTGGCAAGTGCAATAGCTCCAGTGTTGTCACAGAAGAGCTTGATCGGCCCCGACGCATTGGGTATGACTCCTAGGTCGGTGATGAACTCCTTCACCCATATTGCTTCATGTGCTGCCTCCGAGGCTGCCATGTACTCCGCTTCACATGTAGATCCCGCCACGACGCTTTGCTTGCAACTGCACCAGCTTACTGCCCCACCATTCAAAATATACACGTATCCGGTTTGTGACTTAGAGTCATCCAGATCTGTGTCGAAGCTAGCGTCGACGTAACCCTTTACGACGAGCTCTTCGTCACCTCCATAAACGAGAAACATTTCCTTAGTCCTTTTCAGGTACTTCAGGATATTCTTGACCGCTGTCCAGTGTTCCTTGCCGGGATTACTTTGGTACCTTCCTACCAAACTGACGGCAAGGTTAACATCAGGTCTGGTACACAGCATGGCATACATAATAGAACCTATGGCTGAGGCATAGGGGATGACGCTCATCTCTTCTATATCTTCTGCCGTGGTCGGACATTGAGCTGAGCTCAATTTCACACCTTGTAACACAGGCAAGAACCCTTTCTTGGATTGATCCATATTGAACTTCTTCAATATCTTATCAAGGTATGTGCTTTGTGAAAGACCTATGAGGCGTCTCGATCTATCTCTATAGATTTTGATGCCTAATATATAAGCAGCTTCTCCAAGGTCCTTCATTGAAAAACTTTTATTCAAGTAGGCCTTGATGCTGTCCAAGAGTTCTATATCATTTCCCATCAAAAGTATGTCATCTACATATAATATGAGAAATGCTACAGAGCTCCCACTCACTTTCTTGTAAACGCAGGCTTCTCCATAAGTCTGTGTAAACCCAAACGCTTTGATCATCTCATCAAAGCGAATGTTCCAACTCCGAGATGCTTGCACCAGCCCATAAATCGAGCGTTGGAGCTTGCACACTTTGTCAGCATTCTTAGGATCGACAAAACCTTCCGGCTGCATCATATACAATTCTTCCTTAAGGAAACCATTAAGGAATGCCGTTTTGACGTCCATTTGCCATATTTCGTAATCATAGAATGCGGCAATTGCTAACATGATTCGGACGGACTTCAGCTTCGCTACCGGTGAGAAAGTCTCATCGTAGTCAACCCCTTGAACTTGTCGATAACCCTTAGCGACAAGCCGAGCTTTATAGATGGTCACATTACCATCCGCGTCTGTCTTCTTCTTAAAGATCCATTTATTTTCTATGGCTCGCCGCTCAACGGGCAAGTCAGTCAAAGTCCATACTTTGTTTTCATACATGGATCCTATCTCGGATTTCATGGCTTCTAGCCATTTGTCGGAATCCGGGCCCGCCATCGCTTCTTCATAGTTCGAAGGTTCACCGTTGTCTAACAGCATGATTTCCAAGACAGGGTTGCCGTACCACTCTGGTGCGGAACGTGTCCTTGTGGACCTTCGAATTTCAGTAGGAGCTTGATCAGAAGTATCTTGATCATTATCATTAACTTCCTCTCTAGTCGGTGCTGGCACCTCAGGAACATTTTCTTGAGTTGCGCCATTTTCCGGTTCAAGAGGCAATACTTCATCAAGCTCTACTTTCCTCCCACTTACTTCTTTCGAGAGAAACTCTTTCTCCAGAAAGGACCCATTCTTGGCAACAAAGATCTTGCCTTCGGATCTGAGGTAGAAGGTGTACCCAATAGTTTCTTTTGGGTACCCTATGAAGACGCATTTTTCCGATTTGGGTTCGAGCTTTTCAGGTTGAAGTTTCTTGACATAAGCATCGCATCCCCAAACTTTTAGAAACGACAGCTTAGGTTTCTTCCCAAACCATAATTCATACGGTGTCGTCTCAACGGATTTCGACGGAGCCCTATTTAAAGTGAATGCGGCAGTCTCTAAAGCATAGCCCCAAAAAGAAAGCGGTAAATCGGTAAGAGACATCATAGATCGCACCATATCTAACAGAGT
Organism: Triticum aestivum; assembly: GCF_018294505.1. NCBI lineage: Eukaryota > Viridiplantae > Streptophyta > Magnoliopsida > Poales > Poaceae > Triticum > Triticum aestivum. The sequence continues at coordinate 193,103,002 of NC_057798.1, read as the reverse complement.
GCGATTACGACGTTCGGACACACCATTACGCTGAGGTGTTCCAGGCGGCGTGAGTTGTGAAACTATTCCACATTTTCTTAAGTGTGCCCCAAACTCGTGACTCAAGTATTCTCCTCCACGATCTGATCGCAGAAACTTGATTTTCCTGTCACGTTGATTTTCAACCTCACTCTGAAATTCCTTGAACTTTTCAAAGGTTTCAGACTTGTGTTTCATTAAGTAGATATACCCATACCTACTTAAATCATCAGTGAGGGTGAGAACATAACGATAGCCACCGCGAGCCTCAACACTCATTGGACCGCACACATCGGTATGTATGATTTCCAATAAGTCGGTTGCTCGCTCCATTGTTCCTGAGAACGGAGTCTTGGTCATTTTACCCATAAGGCATGGTTCGCACGTGTCAAATGATTCATAATCAAGAGACTCTAAAAGTCCATCAGCATGGAGCTTCTTCATGCGTTTAACACCTATGTGACCAAGGCGGCAGTGCCACAAGTATGTGGGACTATCATTATCAACCTTACTTCTTTTGGTACTCACATTATGAACATGTGTAGCATCACGTTCGAGATTCATAAAGAATAAACCATTCACCATAGGAGCATGACCATAAAACATATCTCTCATAAAAATGGAACAACCATTATTCTCAGATTTAAAAGAGTAGCCATCTCGAATTAAACGAGATCCCGATACAATGTTCATGCTCAAAGCTGGCACTAAATAACAATTATTAAGGTTTAAAACTAATCCCGAAGGGAGATGCAGAGGTAGCGTGCCGACGGCGATCACATTGACCTTGGAACCATTCCCGACGCGCATCGTCACCTCGTCCTTTGCCAGTTTCCGCTTATTCCGCAGCCCCTGCTTTGAGTTACAAATGTGAGCAACTGCACCGGTATCAAATACCCAGGAGCCACTACGGGCACTAGTAAGGTACACATCAATTACATGTATATCACATATACCTTTTGTTTTGCCGGCCTTCTTATCCGCTAAGTACTTAGGGCAGTTCCGCTTCCAGTGACCGCTTCCCTTGCAATAAAAGCACTCAGTCTCGGGCTTGGGTCCATTCTTTGGCTTCTTCCCGGCAGCTTGCTTGCCGGGCGCGGCAACCTCCTTGCCGTCCTTCTTGAAGTTCTTTTTACCCTTGCCTTTCTTGAACTTAGTGGTTTTATTGACCATCAACACTTGATGTTCCTTCCTGACTTCTACCTCTGCTGATTTCAGCATAGCAAATACTTCAGGAATGGTCTTTTCCATCCCCTGCATATTGAAGTTCATCACAAAGCTCTTGTAGCTTGGTGGAAGCGACTGGAGGATTCTGTCAATGACCGCATCATCCGGGAGATTAACTCCCAGCTGAGTCAAGCGGTTATGCAACCCAGACATAGTGAGTATGTGCTCACTGACAGAACTGTTTTCCTCCATCTTACAGCTGAAGAATTTGTCGGAGACTTCATATCTCTCGACCCGGGCATGAGCTTGGAAAACCATTTTCAGCTCTTCGAACATCTCATATGCTCCATGTCTCTCAAAACGCTTTTGGAGCCCCGGCTCTAGGCTGTAAAGCATGCCGCACTGAACGAGGGAGTAGTCATCGAAACGTGCCTGCCAAGCGTTCATAACGTCTTGTTCTGCAGGGAGAACGGGTGCGTCACCAAGCGGTGCTTGTAGGACATAATCTTTCTTGGCAGCTATGAGGATGATCCTCAGGTTCCGGACCCAGTCCGTATAGTTGCTGCCATCGTCTTTCAGCTTAGTTTTCTCTAGGAACGCGTTGAAGTTGAGGACTACGTTGGCCATTTGATCTACAAGACATATTGCAAAGATTTTAGACTAAGTTCATGATAATTAAGTTCAACTAATCAAATTATTAGTGAACTCCCACTTAGATTAGACATCCCTCTAGTCATCTAAGTATTACATGATCCGAGTTAAACTAGACCGTGTCCGATCATCACGTGAGACGGACTAGTCAACATCGGTGAACATCTTCATGTTGATCGTATCTTCTATACGACTCATGCTCGACCTTTCGGTCTTCTGTGTTCCGAGGCCATGTCTGTACATGCTAGGCTCGTCAAGTCAACCTAAGTGTTTGCATGTGTAAATCTGTCTTACACCCGTTGTATGTGAACGTCTGAATAAAACACCCGATCATCACGTGGTGTTTTGAAACAGCGAACTGTCGCAACGGTGCACAGTTAGGGGGAACACTTCTTGAATTTATTGTGAGGGATCATCTTATTTACTACCGTCGTTCTAAGTAAACAAGATGCAAAACATGATAAACATCACATGCAATCAAATAATAAACGTGACATGATATGGCCAATATCACATAGCTCCTTTGATCTCCATCTTGGGGCTCCATGATCATCTTGTCACCGGCTTGACACCATGATCTCCATCATCATGATCTCCATCATCGTGTCTCCATGAAGTTGCTCGCCAACTATTACTTCTACTACTATGGCTAACGCGTTTAGCAATAAAGTAAAGTAATTTACATGGCGTTTCTTGATGACACGCAGGTCATATAAAAGAATAAAGACAACTCCTATGGCTCCTGCCGGTTGTCATACTCATCGACATGCAAGTCGTGATTCCTATTACAATAGCATGAACATCTCATACATCACATATAGATCATTCATCATTCATCACAACTTTGGCCATATCATATCACAAACCACTTGCTGCAAAAACAAGTTAGACGTCCTCTAATTGTTGTTGCAAGTTTTACGTGGCTGAATTAGGGTTCTAGCAAGAACGTTTTCTTACCTACGTTAAAGCCACAACGTGATTTGTCAACTTCTATTTACCCTTCATAAGGACCCTGTTCATCGATTCCGCTCCAACTAAAGTAGGAGAGACAGACACCCGCCAGCCACCTTATGCAACTAGTGCATGTTAGTCGGTGGAACCGGTCTCACGTAAGCGTACGTGTAAGGTTGGTCCGGGCCGCTTCATCCCACAATACCGCTGAAGCAAGAAAGGACTAGTAACGGCAAGAAAGTTGACAAATCTACGCCCACAACAAATTGTGTTCTACTCGCGCAAGAAGAACTACGCATAGACCTAGCTCATGATGCCACTGTTGGGGAACGTTGCAGAAAACAAAAATTTTCCTACTCGTTTCACCAAGATCATCTAGGAGTTCATCTAGCAACGAGTGATTAGATGCATCTACATACCTTTGTAGATCGCGAGCGGAAGCGTTCAAAAGAACGGTGATGATGTAGTCGTACTCGACGTGATCCAAATCACCGATGACCAGCGCCGAACGGACGACACCTCCGCGTTCAACACACGTACGGAACAGCCACGTCTCCTCCTTCTTGATCCAGCAAGGGAGGGAGGAGAGGTTGAGGGAGATGGCACCAGCAGCAGCACGACGGCGTGGTGTTGATGGAGCTGCAGTACTCCGGCAGAGCTTCGCTAAGCACTATGAAGGTGGAGGAGGTGTTGGGGAGGGAGAAGGAGGCAACCAAAGGCCAAGGCATTCAGGTATGAAGTCCCTCCTCTCCCCCACTATATATAGGGGTGCCAAGGGGGGGTGGCCGGCCCTAGGAGATCCAATCTCCTAGGGGGTGCGGCGGCCAAGGGGGGTTTCCCTCCCCCCCAAGGCACCTAGGAGGTGCCTTCCCCTCCTAGGACTCTTTCCCCTTAAACCCTAGGCGCATGGGCCTATGTGGGGCTGGTGCCCTTGGCCCATTAGGCCAAGGCGCACCCCCTACAGCCCATGTGCCCCCCCCGGGACAGGTGGACCCACCTGGTGGACCCCCGGGACCCTTCCGGTGGTCCCGGTACAATACCGATAACCCCGAAACTTGTCCCGATGCCCGAAACAGGACTTCCCATATATAAATCTTTACCTCCGGACCATTCCGGAACTCCTCGTGACGTCCGGGATCTCATCCGGGACTCCGAACAACATTCGGGTTACTGCATATACATATCCCTACAACCCTAGCGTAACCGAACCTTAAGTGTGTAGACCCTACGGGTTCGGGAGACAAGCAGACATGACCGAGACGACTCTCCGGTCAATAACCAACAGCGGGATCTGGATACCCATGTTGGCTCCCACATGCTCCACGATGATCTCATCGGATGAACCACGATGTCGAGGATTCTATCAACCCCGTACGCTATTCCCTTTGTCTATCGATATGTTACTTGCCCGAGATTCGATCGTCGGTATCCCAATACCTCGTTCAATCTCGTTACCGGCAAGTCACTTTACTCGTACCGTAATGCATGATCCCGTGACCAGACACTTGGTCACTCTGAGCTCATTATGATGATGCATTACCGAGTGGGCCCAGTGATACCTCTCCGTCATACGGAGTGACTAATCCCAGTCTTGATCCATGTCACCCAACAGACACTTTCGGAGATACCCGTAGTCTACCTTTATAGTCACCCAGTTACGTTGTGACGTTTGGCATACCCAAAGCACTCCTACGGTATCCGGGAGTTACACGATCTCATGGTCTAAGGAAAAGATACTTGACAATGGAAAACTCTAGCAAACGAACTATACGATCTTGTGCTATGTTTAGGATAGGGTCTTGTCCATCACATCATTCTGCTAATGATGTGATCTCGTTATCAATGACATCCAGTGTCCATAGTCAGGAAACCATGACTATCTGTTGATCAACGAGCTAGTCAACTAGAGGCTCACTAGGGACATGTTGATGTCTGTTATTCACACATGTATTACGATTTCCGGATAACACAATTATAGCATGAATAAAGACAATTATCATGAACAAGGAAATATAATAATAATGCTTTTATTATTGCCTCTAGGGCATATTTCCAACAGTATTCATGTCTCCGGCACCGGCATGGGCATTGGAGCTTAATGCACCCGGGTGTATGCCAGCCGACACCTCGCCAGCAAGCTCCCCCTCTGTCAGTTGCATGCCCGCCGTTGGTGGTGCCTCGACATTAGCCGAGCTTGACGGCATCACGGTAACTAAGCCTCTCGGCCGATGACTTCATCTCCTTGCCTTTGACTGGGCATCCCTGACGCCATGTACATGTTTTCGCAGGGCACCGCCGACGTTCCTTGCACTCTTCTGCACTTCGTGGGCGCCGAGTTGGTCGATGTCGCCAAGGGCAGAATCATTCAACCGGGCAACCGCATGTTCCACGGTAATCCGATGCCACCCACAGTGTATAGGGTTGAAGTGGTTTGGGTGCTGCCAGGCTGCGAAGAGCTGTTACCTCCGGTTCGACCCGCTGGGGCCGACGAAGAAGATGAGATGACCCTCAGCGCCTGCGTAAACTGGCCGCTGCTTTGGCCGAAGAGCCAGATTCGTTTGGGGGCGGGGGACACCACCCCACAGACAAGACCGCCAGTCGTGCCGGCGCCAAGCCATGGCAAGAACGCCGCAACGCTACCGGACCTGCCGGACATCCCTATGGCACAGGATCCGGACAGCCCTATGGCACAGGATCCGGACGATGACGACAACGACGATGGTACATTTACCAAAGTTGATAAGTACTTTGCCAAACATGGGTACGCTGACGAGTTCTGCGGGCCTCTTTCTTAAGAACCCAACCAAGACGATCGCAATCTATCTGGTACGGCGGAGAAATCCAATTGCAATAGGCGTCGTCTGCCATTTAGTTCTCAGGAGACGCCTCCAGCTCCCGCCTTCACCAAGCCTTAGATAGCTGAGGTGTGAAATATTATCAGCCCCAACATGCTCAAGAAAGCGGTCTGTGAGCAGAACTTGGTCCCATTACAGGAGATCAAGAAGAAGGGACAGAAACGAAAGACTAACAAGGGCGCCGGTGCGAGCCAGCCGGCACCGAGTTCGATCTGTGCTCAGGACGGGCCACCTTCACCTAAGGATATCTCGAGGAGGGTGCATGTGGCGGGTAGGGCGATGCTACCGCCAAATATGCTGAATGCTGCAACCGGTGCTATGCGGAGTCTGCATGACAGTGTTCTTTCTTTGGAGAAGCGGCGTCTAAGAGAGAATGATGTGGCGTACCCGGTTTTCATGGCCAAGGTGCCAGAGGGCAAGGGCTTTGCGGATGGCGACATCGGGGGTACGATCGTTCTGCGGTTTGATGACATCTTTGCTATGTTTAACCTTCATCCGCTGCACTACACCTTCGTTCGGCTGTTTTCGCTGAGTATGGAGATGCGGATCATTAGAGACAAGACCCTGGACATCGTGATAGTCGACCCCTTCTACATGTGTGCCAAGCACTTGAACAACGCTGGGGACCGCCAAGTTGCGAGTTCACACCTCGAAGGCGTCATTCTGGCAAACCCAGATAAGGATAACTTCCTTGTGGCTTACTTTCCCGAGTAAGTCATCCCTTAACCGCCCCGTAACATATGATTTCTTAGATTTTGATCGTTCTTTTTTTCTAACATTTCGTGTTCTGTGCAGTGACACACATTGCACACTCATCCTCTTAAGCCCGAAATATTCAATGGCCACGTATTTCGACCCAAACCGTAACTCCAAGATAGACTACACAAATGTCAAGAAAGTTCTTGATGATGTTCTCCCCGGCTACGCCAAATCTGGAGGCACCTTCACCAGGGCAGTTCGTAAGTACGGCAAGCACATGTTCTCACACAATACGAAGTTCTGCTGTGTCAAGCAGCCGCCTGGCGGTCAGAAGGATGCCTAATACGCCCTCCATCACATGCGGGCGATCGTAAGGGACCATCATCAACTTCTGCTACCAGATAATCTCAAAGATTGGGCCGCGAGCTTGTCGGCAGTCCAGGACGCGGACCTCAGACAAAAATTCTTTCGCATCCAGTCGGAGTTTGCGGACATCATCCATCAAGATGTCCTTCATACCTCGGGGCAGTTCTTCATCAGATATCAACCGTCCAACAGTGAGATAGATGAAACGCTACAAATGCAGGGTGACAACGACCGCGATTTCATGACCATCACGACAGACGGCGGCTTCATCCACGGTCCTGTCCGATGAGTCGAGTCGAAAGTAGTGATCTGTAGTTCTGAAACATTGATTAGCTCATGTTGTAATTAAACTTTAATGAATTCGTATGTCTCTTTGGTTTGGACAGTCGTTCAACTTAGATGTAATCGATGCTATTTATTAGTAGGACCATGAATCATGCTATTAATGTCTTGCTTTTCTTTTTCGATCCTTTTGTTGCATACTTACATATTGCTTATGTATTATCTGTTGTTTGGCTTGTGCATAGAGATGCCATCGTATGTCGTGTACAAGGGTAAGGTTCTCGGAGTCTACGACGACTGGGTGGAGTGTCGGAGACAGGTTCACCGTTTCAGCGGTAACAGTTACAAAGGGTACACCACTAGGGCGGAGGCCCGAATCTAGATATGCCCGCTATCTAGCGGGAGAGAGGAGGGAGCATTGGAGGAACCGAATGAGGACCAGTTTGATCGCGATGATGCTCATCGTGATGACCACAACTCTCTTTTATGTGATGGTAGTTTAGATGATCGATATCGACTTGTAATGTGAAGACAAATTCGATACTCGCGGTCTTGAGACTTGTAATATTTTATCTTTGTTCGGTCTTTTGAATTCAGAGACTAATATGATGAATTGTATTCGGAGACTAATCTTCTATTGTATTCGATGAATCTGATGTTGCTGTGTGCTGCTGTCTATATTCTGTCCAATAATATATTTTGTAACTTGTGCAAAAATCAGAAAAGCAAAAAAAAACAAATATTCATACTAATGGCGCATCAAGGCAGAGTGCGCTATTAGTATGCCAAAGGATACTAATGGCGCATCGTGGCAGAGTGCGCCATTAGTGTGACAAAGCACATGGTTACATATGGCCCCCCGGGAGGCATACTAATGACGTATGGTGTTACATACTAATGGCGCACTGGCAGGTGCGCCATTAGTAAAAAAATTCTAATGGCGTGCTAGTAATGGCGCACCGGTAGTGCGCCATTAGTAGGCAAAACCGGTGCCCTTTTCCTAGTAGTGAACGGCGGCATTTCATGCTTCGGGGCCTCTGGCACTGCAGCGTGCGGTAACTCAGGCTTCTTTGGCACTTCCGGTACCTCAGGGTGCGGCACATGGGGCTCCTTTGGTACCTCTGGCACGGCATGGTGTGGCATTTCAGGCTTCGGCAACTCTGGCATGGCAGGGTGCGGCAACTCGTGCTCCTTTGGCACCTCCGGTACGACGGGGTGTGGCACTTCCGGCTCCTTTGCCACCTCAGGCACAACCAGATGTGGTAGTTCAGGCTTCGGGGGCTCGGGCATAGCTGGGTGCGGTGGCAGCTCGTGCTTTGGCACTTCAGGCTCCTTTGGTGTCTCCGGCACCATGGGGTGTGGCACTTCGGGCACGAGAGGGTGCGGTGGCTCAGGCTTCGGCAGCTCGGGCACGGCAGGGTGCGGCGGGAGTTCGGGCTTCGGCAGCTCCGGGACGATCGGATGTGGTGGATACTCCTTTTTGGGCACGGCCTCCTCTAGGTGCCGTGCTGCGCTGCTAATGGAGCTGCATGAGAGCAGCAGCGCCATGAGGAAGACAAGGGAGGACATGGTGTTCTTGCGCAGCATGGTGTTCTTGTCTATGTGTATGGATCAGAGAGAGGCAAGTTCTTGCTGTGTGATGGGATGGCTGGGAGATAGAAGAAGGATGGTATTTATAGCCAAAAAAACTACACCTAAATGTGGCGGGAATACACGCATGCATGTTTGAGGTATAAAAGCAAATAAAAATAGATCTCGAAGGCAAATATGATAAAGAAGAGACCCGTGAAGGGCGAATAAGCCACGGCTGACGAGCCGGGCGTGTCGAGTGCGGGTATGGGCGCGCACTGGGCTCGCTGGGCGCGTCGGGTCCGGGCAGTAGGGCGTGCGTGTGTGCGTGCGTTGGGTGCACGGGCGTGTCCGTGCACCACGGTAGCGTGTAGGGGCCGTTGGCGAGCCACGCGGGGCGATCGGGGTGCGTTGGGCTGATGCTCACCGCGAGACGCGGGCGTGCGCTGGTATGTAGCGTGCGCGGTCAGAGCATGCAGAGCGCGGAGATGATCGCGGGAAAGTGGAGGCGTGGGTGCGTGCCCAGGGCGCCGGCTTGGGGCTATAAAGCCGCCTGGTGACGTTGTAATGGTCTGACACAGTCGAGTTCGTGCTCGAGGGAGTAAAGGGGGGCGTTCGTGCGCCGGAAAACACCTGTGTCCACCGTGTTCTCTGAATTTCTCTGAACTTCTTCTTCTTCTCTCTGGTGAGCTCGAGCGACGGCGACAGAGAGGGCGCGGAGGAGTGCGGCGAGGGACTGGCGGTTCCAACATTTGGCATCAGAGCCACGTGGAGGAGGGAGTTCGCCGGCGATGTCGATCGTTCCGTACGGTGGCGGCGCGGGCACTTCGGTGTCGCATCCGGCGCCGGTGCTGACGGGGGAGAACTACACCACCTGGGCCATCAAGGTGGAGGCCGACCTGGACGCAGCCGGGCTGTGGGAGGCGGTGGTGCCGCCGGAGGACGCGGAGTCGGCGGTGATCGCAAAGAAGGATAAGCCGGCGAGGGCTTACCTGCTCCGGGCGCTCGCCGACGATCTCCTGCTGCAGGTGGCTGCGAAGAAGACGGCGGCGGAGATATGGGCCAGTCTCAAGGCACGTTTCGTCGGCGCGGACCGTGTGCGCGCGGCGCGGCTCGGCACGCTCCGGGGAGAGTGGGAGCTCCTGCGCATGGCGAGCGACGAGTCGCTGGACGCGTTCGCGGGGAAGATCGGCGGATGGCGGCGCGTTTTGCAGGGCTCGGAGCGACGCTGGAGGACGCAGCTATGGTGAAGAAGCTGCTGGACAGCGTGCCCGATCGCCTGTACGCGGCGGTCGCTGGCATGGAGCAGTTCTGCAACCTGGAGGAGCTGCTGTTCAACGACGCTCTGGGGCGCCTGAAGGCGTTCGACGAGCGGCTCCGGCGATGCGGGCAGGCAGGCGGCGAGCGGGCGGACGGCGAGCAGCTCATGTACACCGCGGCGCAGTGGCGTGCGCGCGAGCGGCGTCGGGGCGGTGCACGCGGAGAGGACGACGACGACGGCGCGGGGAGCACGGCATCAGGCGGCGGGGACAATCGCCGCGGCAAGTGCTACAAGTGTGGCGTCAGAGGGCACTTCAAGCGGGAGTGCCCCCTGCTGCGGAAGGAGCCGGCCGCGGGGCGTGCACTGCTGGTCGACGGCGATGTTGAAGACGCCAGGCTGCTCTGAGCCACGGCTTAGGGCGTGAATGAAGGGCGAATAAGCCACGGCCGACGAGCCGGGCGTGTCGAGTGCGGGTATGGGCGCGCACTAGGCTCGCTGGGCGCGTCGGGTCCGGGCAGTAGGGCGTGCGTGTGTGCGTGCGTTGGGTGCACGGGCGTGTCCGTGCACCAGGGTAGCGTGTAGGGGCCGTTGGCGAGCCACGCGGGGCGATCGGGGTGCGTTGGGCTGATGCTCACCGCGAGACGCGGGCGTGTGCTGGTATGTAGCGTGCGCGGTCAGAGCATGCAGAGCGCGGAGATGATCGCGGGCGAGTGGAGGCGTGGGTGCGTGCCCAGGGCGCCGGCTCGGGGCTATAAAGCCGCCTGGTGACGTTGTAATGGGCTGACACGGTCGAGTTCGTGCTCGAGGGAGTAAAGGGGGGCGTTCGTGCGCCGGAAAACACCTGTGTCCACCGTGTTCTCTGAATTTCTCTGAACTTCTTCTTCTTCTCTCTTGTGAGCTCGAGCGACGGCGACAGAGAGGGCGCGGAGGAGTGCGGCGAGGGACTGGCGGTTCCAACAACCCGGGGCCGTAGATTTCACTAGTGGCCTATGTCGAGAAAAATAGCATACGGTGGGTAAACAAATTACCGTTGGGAAGTAGCGATCTGACTGAATTTTGGTGCCTTGGTGGCCTGGTAGGTCACCTGCATCTCGGTGGTTGTTTACTTTGTGTGTGATCCATCTTTGCCTATCCATCTCTAGTTTTGTGTGGTTAAATTAGTTTGGAATATTGAGAAGACATGAGTGATCACATGATATGCTCTGATTGTTTGCTTAGTTTGCTCTACAGAATGGCTGTAAGATTTTACCAGAACCCGCCGTCCAAATGTACTCATATCAATACATGCTACTCAGCCAATGCACCGAAATATCTTGTGCTACATGGAACCTGAAGGCAAGTATTTTTGGGATGATTCGGTAATTGGTCGGTCGGTTCGGCAGCTCAGCTGCACCTATCTGGTCGATCTGGCTGATCTCCTGAAGACGCCATACATCAGTCACTAGTCAGAGTTGGTGATGGATTGCGCCCGCACGCGTTCGCGTAGGAGCGTCCGTTCGTCGTACCGCCGTGTCAGGTCACTGGCGCAGGGTCGTCGTGATACGGCAGGTGTTAGGTCACCACTCGCCAGCGAACGGCTAGCTGAGGCATGTTAATTTCAGTGGCTGTGGTCAGGAAACATCCCGGCGCGCTTAATTTCCGTGCTTGAGATTGCTTTTACCACACTTAAGATATGGTGGTTGTGCTTGATTAGGGCTAGTTTCACGTGATCGCATGCAACATGTGGGATGTATCTATCGACCAGGCGATTGCTAGCTCGGTTGCAAGTTGAGCAGAAAACGACTTCCGGGTATACTAAGAGCAGATCAGCAGGCTATTTTTTTATATGGAATGAGCAGACCTGGATGTCAAAGACAAGCTGCTGAGATACATAGTCGTGTGATGAAGTATATTTGACTTCACTAGTTTCAAATGGAGTTGAAAATGACCATTCCATGGCGCCTTCCTGTTCATGTTGGCGTGATCGACCATTATTCAAGCAACTTAAGCAATCTAACTCTTCAGGTACCAAAGCCACATGTATTTCCTCCGTCTGGATTTATTGAGCTTCATTGTAATTTGGATCAATTTTCGACCATAAATTTGAGTTATAGTACGTATGTAGAAAAAAATAGTATCATTGGTAACTACTTTTGAATACAAATCCAATAATATAATTTTTATGACATATTATTTATATTTGCGAGCCACATGTATGGTTTAAATTTTACCCGAAATACGATGGGTACTAATAACACCCCAACGAAAGGTGTAGCTAGTAATAATAGTAGGGCAACGATCTGCGCCGGTGCGCCGGCCCAACTGTTGGGCCGGTCCAACCCCAGCCGTCAGATCTGGCCCCCCGAGGCGTCAGATCCCTTCGTCCCCAACCTCCCATCTTTAACCTCTGGCACGGGAAAGGGAGAGGCCTGCCTCGCACGCGCTGACGCCCCCGCATGCGCCGACCGCCTCGACTCCTCACCGCCGGTCACCCTCACCGCCGGTCGCCGCCCTCGACATTGGTCAGCGCCCTCACCTATGTCGCCTTCATGCATTTCTCACCTCCGTGGATGCAGCAACATGCGCCCATGGTTACAGCCTTGTAGCTCCCGTGCCACCGCTCGCAATTCCAGTGCATGCTCCGGTGGCCACGGTTCGCCGGACACAGCGCCCCGGTGGTTGCAACATCTCTGATTCTGCAGAGTCTGGTTGTACCAAAAAAATAAGTTGGTTCCAGCAAAAATCAGATACGGTGGTAGCAAAAATTCTGCCTGGTTCCAGCAAAATCAAAAGAAGGTAGTAGGAAAATTCGGGGCTGGTTCCAACAAAAATCATACAATGGTAGCAAAAATTCTGGCTGGTTTCAGCAAAATCAAAAGAAGATAGTAGCAAAATTTGGGGCTGGTTCCAACAAAAATCACATACGATGGTAGCGAAAATTCTGGTTGGTTCCAGCTAAATCAAAAGAAGGGAGTAGCAAAATTTGGGGCTGGTTCCAACAAAAAACACATACGGTGGTAGCAAAAAATCTGGTTGGTTCCAGCAAAATCAAAAGAAGTTAGTAGCAAAAATCAGGGCTGGTTCCAACCAAAAACACATACGGTGGTAGCAAAAAATCTGGCTGGTTCCAGCAAAAGCAAAACATGGTTGTAGCAAAAATCCTACTGCGGCGGCCATGGAGAGCAGCGAACCCAGCTTCGGGCGGCCATGGGGACGAGCGCTGGTTGCAGTAGCGGGCGCCCTTGGCGACGAGCGCTGGCTGCAGCCTGCTCAGCTCCGGCACCGCTCGCAACAGCGAGTGGCTCTGTTCCTAGCACGCAACGGCCACTCCCCATCCCAGCAGAAACTCTGGGCACCGCTCGCCGGAGCAGCAGATCGTTGTAATTGGAAAAAATGAAGGATGTGGGCTTGTTTACCATAGAGATGAGGGGGAATGGATGAGGATTGCGCTGGGGAAGAAACAAAAATAGCGGACGGGAAGAGATAAGACACTAGCTGGGGTCCCACAAGCTTACGTGTCGCCTGGAAATAGAAATGCAGCGGACGCGTGGGTGAGGCGCCGGCCCAAGATTCGGCCGGTCTGCCGATCCCAAACGTTTCCCATAATAGTACGGGAGCGGCGATTTGGCTCCCGAGCTCATATACTCCCGCCATGAACAGTAAAATAGGAAAAAAATACTCGAAAACTTAAAAAACATATGAGTTGAGTTTTTCTTGCATCAAAGATGTTTTAGTGCGTGAGATCCGTGCCAATTTTCAGCGTATGGACATTCCAACAACTCTCGGCAAAAAAGACAAATTTAGGGACTGTAAAACAGTTTACTGTTTGTTCAGATCATTTTTTCCTGAGAGCTATTCATATGTCCTAACAGGCTGAAAATTAGCATGGATCTCACGCACTGAAACATCTTTCATACAATTTTTTTTTGAATTTACTGTTCACAAGGTGCAGATGAGGCCGGGCTCAGAAATGGATATTGATAGTAGTACTTGATAGTTGATACCCGGAATCAAAGCTACATAACAAAAATACTATGTTATTATCTGCTTCTCGCTTTGTTATATATTACCTTCGGGGTCACTTTTACTCCCCATATAACAATGAGAATATTTCTCGCAAAAATAAATAAGTTACAATTTATGCAAAGTAAACAATACTGGAAACTATAGTCACTAACTTCATTAGCACACCTTGTTGTTTAGACCCCAATTAGAACATTTTTGTTAATCAAATGGGTAAAGATATATAGTTAGTAAGTACATTTAATGGATTTTTTTGAGGAAATATTTTGTTTTTTTATAATATTGGCATAACGACATAATGTTGCGCGTATTTTTTAGTTGTTGTGACAGTGGTTATAAAGATTTGTAGCCATTGGCGTCGAGCAGTGCCTGTGGTTCCCGTGTTCTGACGTCCAATGACACTGTACAAAAAAGTGTGTTCACCGATGCTACGTAACAGAAGGACTATATGTTATTAATTCATTCTCATCTTGCAATATACTTTCGGGGCCGCTTTTACTCCCTATCCAACAATAGGGATTTCCCCAAATAAATAAACAAATTACAGTTTATGCAACATAAATAACACTGGATATAGTCAAAGATGGTCACTAACTTCATTAGCGCATCTTATTGTTTAGGTACCAAGTAGAACTATTTGTTCATCAAGTTGGTGAAAATATATTTTTCTATACTCCCTCCATTTGAAAATATTTGAAGTGTCAAGTGTGACCAAGTTCACAGAAAAATATAGTAACTTCTACAAAACCAAATTAATTGCATTAGATTCGTCACAAAATATAATTTCATTCTATATGTATATATTTGATATTGTAGATAGTAATATGTTTTTCTATATAATTGGTCAAACTTGAATAAGGTTAAAGTTTGACTTAGGACAAACCTAGAACTTCAAATAGTTTGGAACAGAGGAAGTAAGTATTTGTAATGGGGATTTTTATTTTTATTATGTTGGCATAACTACATAGTATCATACAATTCCTATTCTTTTGTTCTTTCAACAAAATTAAAACTTGCATTACATCCTCTGGAGCATGAAAAATGTCTCCACAATTCACATCAATCTTGACTAAGAAAAAAGAAAATAAATAACCAATAGATTTTGTCCGGTTAAATAGATGCGCTCCTTCGAGTATTTGTATGAACTTCTGCAATATTGTTCCATCACATCAACAAACGTCCATAACTCATTTTAAATAGCACTCATAGCATATATATAGGTGATATTTTTTGGACATATCTATAGAAAGCTTTTACAACTCTGGCTGTTCGTATTATTTGAAGTGTTTTATTAGGGAAAAGCTTGAAAAATATTATATGTAGATTTCATATTATTTTAAGTATATTTAGTAGGAAAAAACTTGGAAATATTATATGTAGATTTGTCGAAAAGTATTTGAGTGTTATCGATATACTATAGTAGAAACTGTTGGTTAAAGTTGCATCTAGTAGATTGTCAGTATCCAAAAGCATCAGTTATGTATGACCTGGAGGGAGTAGTTTGTTTAAGATTTAACAATGTTTTAGAAAAAGTAGGCCAAACCAGCAACACATGTTAATGATACTTTGCTTCTCTTATGTGTAAGAAACTCTTCGCCAAAAAAAAACTTGTGGGTTGAAGATTAATTTTGACAAGTGCAAGGTGTTTGTGTTGGGATATTCCGAGGCCAAGCAGCAGGGGATTGCGGACAACCTGAATTGTAGGTTTGCCGCCTTCCCCATAGAGTATTTGGGGATGCCACTTTATGACTCGAGGGTTCTTCTCAGTGCGTTTGACCCTCTTATGGGGAGGATAGCCGCGCGGGCCAAACTATGGTGTGGACGGTTTACTTTCAAGGGAAGTAAGACCGTCCTGATTGACTCTAATCTCTCCAGCCGCACATGTATATGATGAGGATTTATATTCTTCCGAAGGGAGTTCATAGTTCGTTTGATAAAGACCTCTCCCGGTTCTTCTGGCAAGCGATGAACGATCGACAAAAGTACCACATGGTCAGGTGGACCGATATTTGCTTGCCTAAAGACATGGGTGAAGGAAATATGCCCTAGAGGCAATAATAAAGTTATTATTTATTTCCTTATATCATGATAAATGTTTATTATTCATGCTAGAATTGTATTAACCGGAAACATAATACATGTGTGAATACATAGACAAACAGAGTGTCACTAGTATGCCTCTACTTGACTAGCTCGTTAATCGAAGATGGTTATGTTTCCTAACCATAGACATGAGTTGTCATTTGATTAACGGGATCACATCATTAGGAGAATGATGTGATTGACATGACCCATTCCGTTAGCCTAGCACTTGATCGTTTAGTATGTTGCTATTGCTTTCTTCATGACTTATACATGTTCCTGTAACTATGAGATTATGCAACTCCCGTTTACCGGAGGAACACTTTGGTAGTAGTCCAATTTACAAGCGACCCTACCTGTCGGTGTCAAAACCGGCGGATCTCGGGTAGGGGGTCCCGAACTGTGCGTCTAGGCGGATGGTAACAGGAGACAAGGGACACGATGTTTTACCCAGGTTCGGGCCCTCTTGATGGAGGTAAAACCCTACGTCCTGCTTGATTGATATTGATGATGTGGGTATTACAAGAGTAGATCTACCACGAGATCAAGGAGGCTAAATCCTAGAAGCTAGCCTATGGTATGATTGTTGTTATTGTTGTCGTCCTACGGACTAAAACCATCCGGTTTATATAGACACCGGAGAGGGCTAGGGTTACACAGAGTCGGTTACAATGGTAGGAGATCTACATATCCGTATCGCCAAGCTTGCCTTCCACGCCAAGGAAAGTCCCATCCGAACACGGGACGAAGTCTTCAATCTTGTATCTTCATAGTCTTGGAGTCCGGCCGATGATGATAGTTCGGCTATCCAGACACCCCCTAATCTGGGACTCCCTCGGTAGCCCCCGAACCAGGCTTCAATGACGACGAGTCCGGCGCGTACATTGTCTTCGGCGTTGCAAGGCGGGTTCTCCTTCAAATTCCATGTGCCTGCCGAATAGTGTCCGGCTTCCTTATAAATGTTGCGCTCCTTGGCTTCCACGTCCAATAATGGCCCTCTTCCACGTGTCGTAAGAATGCGAAAAGCTAGGGTATTTTTGCGTTTTACCCCCTAGCCGCGCGAATGAACTGCCTATAAGAGAGGCGAGAATCTATATCCAACTTACACCATCCTCCTTCCGCAAGTACTCATCGAAGCGCCTCAGACAAAAATCCATTCCATCATGGATAGTCGACGCGGATCCTCCTCTAGCGCTCCCAGCCCTCAGCCAGGAGATTGGGGGAGATGTTCAGTTCCACACAGCGAACTAGTGATGCTCCAAACCGAGGGATATCTTCCCCCAGCCTTCATGGTTCCGGTTCGAGCCGGACTGGCCACCTACAGGGGTGGAAAGCAGGCGGAGAGCGTCCCCAATCCCTCGAAAGGAGAGCGGGTATGCTTCGTCCCTTATCTAATAAGGGGACTCGGATTTCCCATATATCCGTTTCTCCGGGGGCTCCTGGAGTTCTACGGACTCCAGCTTCATCACCTTACACCTGCCTCTATTTTACACATCGCGGGCTTCGTAGCCCTTTGCGAGCTGTTCTTGGGCATCGAGCCCCATTTTGCACTGTGGAAGAGATTGTTTTGCCTCGTACCCCGTTCTCATGAGGGGTCGATATATCAAGTGGGCGGAGCCGAAATATGGCGCATCGCCGGGACCGGATATCTATCCGGAACCCCGAAGAAGGCGTCCGAAGACTGGCCTTCGGAATGGTTTTATATGGAGGACGCTCCTCTTCCAGATCCAGTTCGGATCGGCCTCCCAGAGTTCAGCAACGCTCCCTTGAAGAAACGCCTGAGTTGGCGCCCGCGGAGCCCTCAACGGGAGGATGATGGGAGCGTCCAATATCTGATGGGCCGGATAAGGTTACTGGCCCACTCCGGATTGACCATGATTGGAGTCATGGCCACGTGCATTATGCGAGGGGTGTAGCCGCTCCAATATAGGGGCCACCCCATGTGGGATTTCAACGGGGAGGATGACGCCACCCATCATGGCCGCAAGGGGCCGGGATCGGCCGCCGATCTAGTGAAGATCCTGTCCGGCTTGTACAAGGGGGAGAAGGAGGACTTCCTCCGCACGACTCCATTGAATGGATTCTCCATGAATAACCCTCGGAGCTGGGTAAGCGGACGTTTATCTATCCGTTCCATATTCCCAAAGTCAAGTGTCTCACTTTGTGATTTTGACGCAGGAGCTGCGCCGGGACGTGGAGGGCATACGAAGCCTGACCCCACAGCTCGAGGATCCGGGACGATCCCTTGATCCGGCCTCCGAAGAGGATCCGGACATAAAGGTGGAGCTAATTGACGGGGTGTTCCACCAACTTAGCATGGACAATGCTCTAGTCGCCATTACGGCTGACTACCCCGGTTTATCTCCGGCTTCCCAGGTGACTACGACTGGAGTCCTGACACCATCACTTGATCCATGCTCATTTCTGACCATCGTATGCCAATGGTGCATCGCAGGAGGCGCCTTTAAGGCGGGAAGCCGAACCCGCGGCGGCTGACCAACAAGGGTCAGTTCGGCCCAGCAGGCGGAAGAGGAGTGCGGCGCAAATTGAAATGTCGCCGCAACGGTACGGCGCACCACTGTTTTTAAGGGAAAGATTCCTAGGAGGTATATTAACGCTCATGATTTTCCAGGAGAAAGAGCGCTCGCCAGACAGTGTCCGGAGAGGTTGCCAATCAAGCCTCTGCCAGCCATGCTCCAACGCGTGGTCCGGAAGGGGAGGCGAACACAAGGCATGAGCCGGATGCTCCTCCAACGGAGGATGCCGATAGGCTGTCCGCCACCAGGTCTGAGGTGGAGGGCGCCATGAATCACAGGCGCCGCCGGACAGTTCTTCATGACGCGTGTTTCTCTCCGGAGGCACTGAATGCCTTTAATGCGGGAGACGCGCACCTCCGTGCCGCTCGAGATGGTCTAATCAGAGCTACGGAGCATTATGTGAAAGACATACGGGTGAGGAATTTTAATAGTTATATATGCTAGTAGCCCCCGAGACTTAAAATAGTTAGAATAACTGATTTAAGGATCATTTGTTTATGCAGGATCTTACGGAGAAGAATACCTGTTTGTCCCAGGAGCTTCAAGAGTGCAAGGCCCAACTTGAGGCCGCACTAGCCGCCGCAGGAGGAGCCACAGAGAGTCCCTCTGGTAGTACATACTTTGAAAAGATAAGTAGTTTATGAAGTGCGGCGTGTGCGTAAGTCTGACAATTGAATTGCAGAGGGTGCCGGACTAGAACCGGACAAGCAACATCTGCTACGCCAGCTGAAGGCAGGCGAGAAGGTGCTTATGAGGGTGCAGCAGGAGAGGAACAAACTCCAAGATGCCAACACCCGGCTGGGCGAAGAACTAAAAGATGTTCGGGTCCAGCTGTCTGACTCCGTAAAGGAGAATCGGCGGCTTCGTCGCGGCATTTACAGTAAGTGCTTGAGCAAACTCTTTTAAAAAGAAGAGTTCGGCGAGGAAGTCGATTGACAGAAATGTGTCTGTAGGTGTGCTCACGGGTCGTCCGGCGGAGGAAATGCCTACTTCCATGGGTGACCTTCTTCCCGAGCTGCTGCAACTGCACGAACGTATTCGGCAGGCGATGAGCGGCATCTTCCAGGCCTTATGGCCGTCCGTCTCCCTACCCGAGGGTCTTGAAGGGCTTGCTGACAAGCTTCAGGGAGTATGGCAGTGCTTCCGTCTGTGGAAGATATCGGCCTGCCGTCAAGGCGCTAGAGAGGCCTGGGCCATGGTGAAGACGCGGTACACGAAGGCTGATCCAAACCACATGGCCGAGGTCGGACCTGTGGGGCCCAATGGGAAGGAGATCCCTGTGAGCTTAATGTATGGCCAAGTAGAGTTGGCCGCGAAATATTCCCAACGGGACTGTAAACTAGACAGCCTGTTAGATGAGATTGAAGAGGAGTTCAGTCAATCAATTTGACGATGTAATTTTAAAATGACATGTAAATGCCTTCTAGCCGGATTGTAGATCGTTTGTCTTTGCGGACCTTTTTGCTTCAACCTCGGGACCCAACAGTCCGGAGTGTGTCCGAATACCCTAGCGGTTATAAAAACCGGGGCATGCATGGAGACTAGGCGTAGGGGTCATTAGTGCTTTATCAGACAAGTGCCCAAGTAGTTATGTTATATTACATGGTTAGTAAGAAACATTTTCCAGGGAGAATAGTTCCGTTAGGGGTTCCTTTCCCTGGGAGGCATGCCCTAAGGTGCATGTCCGTACTGCAAAAAGAGCAGAAAAAGCATCTGGGGGCAGATACGTTTAAATAAGTAATAAATCATCTTTCAAGTCACCGACCGAATATTCCCTTAAGAACGCTAGCTTTCGGCTTCACCCAGTCTGAGGTACACATCCGGCTGACCCGGCAGTAACAATCGCAGAGGTGCTCCCTTTACCTCCTAGCCGAACAATCGGGAACGTAGGAGTAAGCACAGGAGCCAGGCAACCCAGCTTGGCCAAAACTTAAGTCAGATCGATGCATATAATGGTGAATAAAAGGTACATGCAGAAGTATGACATATGTGTTGGGCATGAAGCCCGTATAAATAAGCTTCTGTTAAAGAAGCCCCCAGGTATAATGAGTGCTAGTAGCACATCAAGTGTGTGTGAACAATACGCAGATTAGCCCATCAAAGGCTTTTAAAAAAACGGGGAAGAAGGAGGGGAACAAGAGACAGTGAAAATGTAAAAGGTGGACGGAGGAGGGAGACGAACTCTGAGTCCGGCGCTAGGCGTAGAATCTTCGGAGACGGGCTGCGTTCCATGGGTTCGGCTCGAGTCGGTTGTCAGATGCGTTACGTAGACGGTATGCTCCGCCAGTCAGGACTTTGTCGATGATGAAGGGACCTTCCCATTTGGGCTTGAGTTTGTCCTTTTTCTTGTCCGGCAGGCGTAGAACAAGTTCGCCAACATTGTAAGTTTTGGCCCGTACTTCTCTGCTTTGATATCTTCGAGCCTGCTGCTGGTAGAATGCGGAACGAGCTTTTGCCACGTCCCGCTCCTCCTCTAAGGCGTCCAAACTGTCCTTCTGATCCAACTCGGCTTCTCTTTCTTCGTACATGCGCACGCGAGGTGAGTCATGAATTATATCGCAGGGCAAAACTGCCTCTGCGCCGTACACCATAAAAAATGGTGTGAATCCGGTAGTGCGGTTCGGCGTGGTCCGCAGCCCCCAGAGTACGGAGTCGAGCTCCTCTACCCAGTGCATGTTAGATTCCGTGAGGGACCGTACTAATCTGGGTTTGATGCCGCTCATGATTAGACCATTTGCTCGTTCGACTTGACCGTTAGTTTGGGGGTGATAGACTGAAGCGTAGTCGAGCCTGATGCCCATGTTTTTGCACCAGAGTTTAACCTCGTTGGCCATGAAATTCGTGCCGTTATCAGTGATGATGCTGTGGGGGACACCATAACGGTGTACTACCCCGGATATGAAGTCTATCACGGGTCCGGATTCGGCCGTTTTAACTGGCTTGGTCTCTATCCATTTGGTAAATTTGTCCACCATGACCAATAGGTATTTTCGCTTGTGGGTTCCCCCTTTAAGGGGTCCAACCATATCAAGCCCCCAGACCGCGAACGGCTAGGTGATGGGTATAGTTTTGAGGGCGGTGGGTGGCATGTGGCTTTGATTAGCAAAGAGCTGGCAACCGACGCATCGTTGGACTAAGTCCTGAGCATCTGCCCGGGCAGTCGGCCAATAAAATCATGTACAGAAGGCCTTGCCTACAAGGGCCCGGGCTGCGGCGTGGTGCCCATCGAGTCCGGCGTGAATTTCAGCTAGGAGATTTCGCCCTTCCTCTTCGGAGATACACCTTTGAAGGACTCCGGTTGTGCTTTTCTTATAAAGTTCCCCCTCGTGGACCTTGTAGGCTTTAGATCGCCGAACTATGCAGCGGGCCTCATTTTGGTCTTCGGGGAGTTCCTGCCTAATTAAGTAGGCTAGGAATGGTTCCGTCCACGGGGCGATTACTGCCATTATTTCATGGGCTGAGGGTGTTATTTCATTGGCTGAGCCACCGACTGTGTCAGAATGTTCCGTGTTGGGTGGCGCGGTTGGTTCCGAGTTGCTATTTCCGGGCTCCTCTTCCCATAGTACGTATGGCTTAAAGAGCCGCTCCAGGAAGATGTTTGGAGGGACGGCGTCGCGTTTTGCGCCGATGCGTGCCAACACGTCGGCTGCCTGGTTATTATCCCGGGCTACATGGTGGAATTCGAGTCCTTCGAACCGAGCTGACATTTTTAAGATGGCATTACGATAGGCTACCATTTTCAGATCCTTGGCATCAAAGTCTCCATTTACTTGGGATATTGCGAGGTTTGAGTCCCCGCGCACCTCTAGGCGTTGAATACCCATGGAGATTGCCATCCGGAGACCATGTAGAAGGGCCTCGTATTCGGCTGCATTGTTAGAGTCCGTGTACATTATCTGAAGTACGTATTGGACTGTGTCTCCGGTTGGGGACGTCAGTACGACGCCAGCCCCCAAGCCGGCCAACATTTTGGAGCCGTCGAAATGCATGATCCAATTGGACTATGCGTCGTACTCTTTAGGGAGTTCGGCTTCGGTCCATTCGGCGATGAAGTCAACCAAAACTTGCGACTTTATAGCTCGCCTTGGTTTGTAGGTTATGTCAAATGGTAAGAGCTCAATGGCCCATTTTGCAATCCTGCCCGTCGCGTCGCGGTTGTTTATAATGTCGTTGAGGGGTACTTCATAGGCCACTGTTATCGAGCACTCTTAAAAGTAGTGTCGCAGCTTCCGGGATGCCATGAACACCGCGTACGCTATCTTTTGATAATGTGGATACCGGGACTTGCATGGGGTTAAGACAGTGGATACATAGTACACTGGTTTTTGGAGAGGGAATTTGTGTCCTTCTGTTTCTCGTTCGACGACAAGCGCTGCGCTGACAACCTGATGTGTTGCCGCAATATATAATAACATTGGTTTGCCTAGGTTGGGCGCGGCCAAGACTGGATTTGTTGCTAATATGGCCTTTATTTCTTCGAGTCCGGCCGTGGCAGCATCCGTTCACTCGAAGTGTTCGGTGCGCCGGAGGAGGCGGTAGAGAGGCAATGCCTTTTCTCCCAAACGGGAGATGAAGCGGCTTAGAGCCGCCACGCATCCAGTCAGTTTTTGTATTTGTTTGAGGTCTTTTGGGATATCCAGTTGTGACAGAGCTCAGATCTTGGCTGGGTTTGCTTCAATTCCTCTACCGGATATAATGAAGCCCAAGAGCTTTCCGGCTGGTACGCCAAAAACGCATTTTTCCGGGTTGAGCTTAATGTCATATGCTCGGAGGTTGTCAAATGTGAGCCTCAAATCGTGTACTAGAGTTTCGACGTGTTTGGTCTTAACGACCACATCGTCTACATATGCCTCCACTGTTTTGCCGATCTGGGTAGCCAGACATGTCTGAATCATGCGCTGATATGTTGCGCCGGCGTTTTTAAGTCCGAAGGGCATTGTGTTGAAGCAGAATGGTCCGTATGGAGTAATGAATGCCGTTGCAGCCTGGTCTGTTTCCGCCATCTTGATTTGATGGTATCCGGAGTATGCGTCGAGGAAACACAATGAATCGTGCCCCGCGGTAGCATCGATGATTTGGCCGATGCGGGGGAGGGGGAAAGGATCCTTTGGACAGGCCTTGTTAAGGTCTTTAAAATCCACACAAAGGCGCCAAGATTTGTCCTTTTTTGGTACCATTACCAGGTTTGCTAGCCAGTCCGGATGTTTAATATCTCTGATGAATCCGGCTTCTAATAGTTTGGCTAGCTCCTCTCTCATTGCCTGTCTTTTGGGTTCGGAAAATCGTCGAAGAGCCTGTTTGACTGGCTTGAATCCTTTTAGGATATTTAGGCTGTGCTCTGCCAGCCTGCGTGGGATTCCTGGCATATCTGAAGGGTGCCAGGCAAAAATATCCCAATTTTCCCGAAGGAATTCTCATAGTGTGGCTTCTACATCAGGGTTTAATTGTGCCCCAATGGAGGCCGTCTTTGCGGGGTCCGTTGGATGGACTTGGAATTTGACTATTTCGTCTGCTGGTTTAAAAGAGGTGGACTTAGATCTTTTATCAAGTATCACGTCGTCCCTATTCACCGTGGAGCATAGTGCAGTGAGTTCTTCTGCCGCTAGGGCTTCGGATAGTGCCTCTAGGGCTAGTGCGATTGTCTTATTTTCAGCACGGAGTGCTATGTCCGGATCACTGACCAAAGTGATGATTCCATTTGGCCCGGGCATTTTGAGCTTCATGTACCCGTAATGGGGTACGGCTTGGAAAATTGTGAATGCCTCTCGCCCTAATAGGGCGTGATATCCGCTGCTGAACGGGGCCACTTGGAACGTGACTTCCTCGGACCTGTAGTTGTCCGGCGAGCCGAACACGACATCTAGTGTGATTTTTCCTGTGCAGCGTACTTCCCGACTATGAATTATTCCTCTAAAGGTTGTGCTGCTTCGCTCAATGCGGCTCCGGTCTATTTCCATTTTACGAGGGTTTCATCGTAGATGAGGTTTAATCCGCTGCCGCCATCCATGAGTACCTTGGTAAGACGAAAGTCGTCCACTATTGGACTGAGGACCAATGTGGCTGGTGCTCGGGCTGTTCGGAATTTAGGTTCGTCGCTGGCATTGAAGGTGATAGCCGTGTCGCTCCATGGATTTGTTGTTGCTACTTGGTAGACTTCGATGAGGCTGCGGATTGTTCGTTTCCGCATATTATTTGATGCGGAAGTCTCAAAGACTGTTAATACCGTACTGGTACTGTTGGGCTGGTTCTTCGGGGCTAGAAGCCCTTCGCCACTTTTGGCCACCTGCCGTAGTATCCAACATGCACGGAGGCTATGTGTTGGGGTGGCGCCTTCTGCATTATGGATTTTGCAGGGTCCGCTGAGCCATCCCTCCAGTACGGTTCCGTACCCTTTAGGGGGTTTTTGCTTTTTGGTTTTTGACCCAGGTGCTTGAGCATGGTGCACCCTTTTATTCCAGACTAAGGTTGTGTTCAGGGCCGGATTGTCCCAAAATCTAGTTTCGATTTTCCAGGCACTCTCCATCGCACAGTATTTTTGTACTATGGTCGCCAGGTCGGCGAAGCGCGTGACCTCGCGACGACTTATGGCGTTCATGATTTCCTTGTCCGTGCAATTATTGCAGAAAATAGAGATTGCGCTTTCCTCATGGCAGTCCTTTATCTTGTCCATAACCAGGAGGAATCTGGCACAGTAATGATGTACTGTTTCATCGGGGTTGAGATAGATCGCTTGTGTTTGGGTGGGCGGGTGGAACTGAATTCGGAACCCCGCCCAATCTGAGGCTCAAAGGCCGAGGAATTTCCGGATTTGGAAGCTTGGATTGCTGGAGGTCGTCCAAAGAATCTAGTCCGCTGCCTGACTTTAGGTTCAGTACTCGATTGACGTCCGTCCCTCCGCGGGAATCCGGCATGGAGGGGTCGGGAATCCGGACATAACTGGTTTTTAACATATAGGAAGAGTCGTCGCGTTGTTCTTCTACCACAGCAACATGGTGGGTAGCCTGGGGAGAGTTAATTTCTCTCAGATCGGTTTTAAGCCCAATCTGATCGTAGTCTGTAGCGACTCCCAGGGCGGCGATGCGATCCAAGAGCTCGTTTACGGAAGAGAGCTCCATCGGATCCAGCTGCTCGGGGAATTCCGAGTTGATGCGAAGATCGTTTTTGATGACCCGAGAGGTTATCATCGAATCGGTGGCCGAACAGGCGGTCATAAGAAAACCACCTAGCCGGATAGTTTGACCGACGGCCAAAGCTCCTTTGGCAATGGTACCGTATTTAAAGACGGGAGGAGGCATCCTTCCTGATTGCGACGGCACACAGGAACTCTCAATGAAAGCACCAATGTCGGTGTCAAAACCGGCGGATCTCGGGTAGGGGGTCCCGAACTGTGCGTCTAGGCGGATGGTAACAGGAGACAAGGGACACGATGTTTTACCCAGGTTCGGGCCCTCTTGATGGAGGTAAAACCCTACGTCCTGCTTGATTGATATTGATGATGTGGGTATTACAAGAGTAGATCTACCACGAGATCAAGGAGGCTAAACCCTAGAAGCTAGCCTATGGTATGATTGTTGTTATTGTTGTCGTCCTACGGACTAAAATCATTTGGTTTATATAGACACCGGAGAGGGCTAGGGTTACACAGAGTTGATTACAATGGTAGGAGATCTACATATCTGTATCGCCAAGCTTGCCTTCCACGCCAAGGAAAGTCCCATCCAGACACGGGACGAAGTCTTCAATCTTGTATCTTCATAGTTTTGGAGTCCGGCCGATGATGATAGTTCGGCTATCCGGACACCCCCTAATCCGGGACTGCCTCACTACCTCCCGTGCGTGGACGAGACCCGGACTCCCTGTTCTGACATTTGTCTCCCTCGAGAGATTTTTCTCTGGCTTCGGCTTACCATGCTCTATGCTATAGGCCAACGATTGAGTGGGCCGCGCCCCTTTGGAAGGCACCTTTCCCTATGAAGATCAAGATTTTCGTGTGTAAACTATTAAGGAATCACGTCCCATCGGGACAGAGGTGCTCAAGCGGCATGGCCCAGGTAAATGGGCTGTGCCCGCTGTGTGGGGTTCCAGAAACAGGGACCCACATCCTCTTCACTTGGACGGCGGCTCAATCGCTTTGGTGCTTTGTTCGGGAGGCCCTCGGGCATGATTGGGAGTTTCAGATCTTGCCAGCTTCCTCCAGGCCAGAGCAATGCAGGCTGGAAGGAACCAACGCCTCTTCTAGCTAGTTTTTGCTGCGATATCTTGGGCGCTTTGGACGACACGTAATAAGATGGTGATCGAGCGAGTCTTTTTGTGACGAGCCTTTGACTCTTTCTTTAAATTTCTTGCGTTCTTGCAGCACTGGCACCCGTTGGCTAGGCAACAGGACTGGGGCCGTCTGGGACATATGTTGGATGCTCTACATGACTCGGCATGTCGTCTAGGCTCCAGGCGGCCCTCTGATGTTATAGCCAGTTGGTAGTCTTTTTCTGCTTTTCTCTTCTATTTTATTTGGGCTTGCTTGTGTTGTGGCCCCAACAGACTTTTATGTCAGTGAGTTGCTACTCGGTGTACAGACTAGTTGGTTGCTTTATCTATAAAGCGGGGCGAAAGCCTATTTCAATAAAAAAGACTATCATAAACCGGTGATAGCTTTTGGTTAGACGTTGTTATATCTTATTATGCTTCTCATCAAACCTGGGCTTTCAGGTCTTCTTTATATTACGGAAATACTAACGCCCACACGTGTGAGCGTTTGCATCTCGCCCACATGCGTGGATCCACGTCCGTTTGTGGTTGCATGAATATTGGCATGTTTGTGGTGCCACATAGGACTGGGCTGATGTGTGGGCATTCATCCGGTTGCCCACATGTCCGTTTCACCACACGAGAGGGCCGGTGTGTGGGCGTTTAGCAGTTCGCCCACACGTCTGTTTTCACTCACGCACAAGGGCTGGTGTGTGGGCATTTCCCATCTCCCCCACACGCCCGTCTCCTCTCCCACACCCAAAGTTGCCAGTTGCCATGTGTTTTGCAGTACACATGGCAACTACCCTAGTGTGCTTGTAAGCAGATGGCAACTCTTTTTTTACCCGAACATGTCAGTTGCCATGTGTTTTACAGGGCACACGGCAACTGCCCTAGCTAGTGTGCTTGTAAGCAGATGGCAACTCTCTCTTTACCCGAAACATGTTATTTTGCCATGTCTCTTTGTAGCGCTACACGGCAACTGCCTAGTGTTAGTAGGTGGCAACTCCTAAGGTTTCCAAATCATGGCAACTGTAGTAAACCAGACCATACATGACAACCGCCTAGTGTAGTAGGTGGCAACCCCTAAATTTTTTAAATCATGGCAACTATAGTAAACCAGACCATACATTGCAACAGCTGCAATTGTCTCAAATGGCATCTGGCACTTGACCTGAGATGGCAACTACAGTTGAGCAACCATGGAAACTGTAGTTGTTCGACATGACAACTGCAGTTAAACGGACATTGAAGAGGGTCCGAACCATGGCAACTGCGGGGACGCATGGTGACTGTCACGTGGGGCGTGTGTGACCGTGAGGTAGGTGGCTGAGAGAGGTCGTGTGGGCGTTATCCATTTTGACCACACGTAGGCGTGTGAGAGGGACCGCGACGAAAAAAAAACGTATGGACGCTAATTGTTTTGCCCACACATAGACATGTGGGCTGGTCCTCTTAAACACTACACAAAGCGTATGGCCAGATCGCTTCGGCGTCCTTATATTAAGTAATACTACAACAGACAAAAAATAATTATCCGCTCTGGATAGAAATTTGTCCAGAGCGCATAATGTAGCCAAAACATAAGAACTCTCTTTAGTGATGCACAGATCCAAACACAAATAGGATCCAATATAAAAACTCCAAACACGAAAACATATTTATTCATGTACATATCATATACACCTCCGTTCCTAAATATAAGTCTTTTGAGAGATTTCAATATAGACTACATACGGAGCAAAATGAATGAATCTACACTCTAAAGTAGGTCTGTATACATCCGCATGTAGTTTGTATTGAAATCTCTAAAAAGACTTACATTTAGAAACGGAGGGAGTACATCATGCATACACACGTAAAGGGATGTAGGCAACAGATTGAGCAGCTGCACCATGGAACACCACTCAGACATAACGCTGTCGTCAGGAATTGAAGCGCAGAACATGTACAACACACACACACACATGTATAGTATATACTCTAACAATCACACATACAGGAACACACGCGTCGCGCCCGCACACACATGTATAGTATATAGTTTAATACTTAGATAATGGACACTATGCGGATTTAGCTGGTCCGATCATGGCTTGGCCGCAGGTTCCGGAAAGTGGAATTCAGGCTTTGGGGGCAGCTCGGCTTTGGGGAATGGTGGCATTTCGTGCTTCGGGACCTCTGGCACAGCAAGGTGCGGTAACTCGGGCTCTTTCGGCACCTCTGGGTGCGACACATGGGGCTCCTTTGGCACCTCTGGCACGGCATGGTGTGGCATTTCAGGCTTCGGCAACTCTGGCATGGCAGGGTGTGGGACTTCGGGCTCCTTTGGTACCTCGGGCACGACAGGGTGTGGCACTTTAGGTTTCTTTGTCACCTCTGGCACGACGGGGTGTGGCACTTCTGGCTCCTTTGGCACCTCCGGCACGATAGGGTGCGGCAGTTCGCGTTCCTTTGGCACCTCCGGTACGACGAGGTGTGGCGCTTCGGGCTCCTTTGGTACCTCGGGCACAGCCGGATGCGGTAGTTCGGGCTTCGGGAGCACGGGCATAGCAGGGTGTAGCGGCAGCTCAGGCTTTGGCACCTCCGGCACCACCGGGTGTGGCACTCCAGGCTCCTTTGGCGTCTCCGGCACCACTGGGTGTGGCACATCGGGCAGGAGAGGGTGAGGTAGTTCAGGCTTCGGCAGCTCGGGCATGGCAGGGTGTGGCGGGAGTTCGGGCTTTGGCAGCTCCGGGATGATAGGATGTGGTGGATACTCCTTCTTGGGCACGGCCTCCTCTAGGTACCGTGCTGTGCTGCTCATGGAGCTGCATGAGAACAGCAGCGCCATGAGGAAGACACGGGAGGCCATGCTGTTCTTGTGCAGCATGGTCGATCGATGCTGTGTGCTTCTAGTGTGTATCAATGTGCGAGGCAACTTCTTGCTGTGATGGCTGGGAGATAGAAGGCTGGTATTCATAGTCCAAAATGTTGCACCTACATGTGGCGGGCATACATGCATGATTGCATGCATGTTTGCGGTAGAGACTAGTAGTGATCTGGCTGAACTTTGGTGCCTTGGTGGCCTGGTAGGTCACCTGCATCTCGGCGGTTGTTTACTCGCTTCAGCTTTGTGTGTGATCGATCTCTGCATATCCATCTCTAGTTATGTGTGGTTAGATTAGTTTGGAATGTTGAGGGGCCGGGGACATGCGTGATGACATGATATGGCATTTCTAGCGCTAATTTTTTACCCAAACCGGCAGGGAGTATTTTTTATAGATTCTGTAACAATCGTGGTAATATGTACATGAAAGAGAAAAGAAAACTAATGTACAACACATGGAACTGCTAAATCAGACCATCTGACCGACTGAAACCAATCAACATTTCAAGCTCTCTAATTGTCTGTTGACTGGCCTCTACAACAAAAGAAAACTCTAAGAGCATCTACATCCGAGCACTCAAAACGGCCTCAAACGCTCAAATGGACGGTCCAGTCACTGACCTATCACGAAAATTCGACCCGGACGGGCGCCTCAAACGGGCCTCCAATGTCCGGACTCATCGGCACCTCTTATATACAGCCCAAATATACGGCAGATATGGGCGCTCGGGCGCCCGGGTGCGTCCGCCACATCGGATTGATGATGGGGTCTCACGCGAAAACAATCCAAAACCCGGCGCTCCGAAGCTCATTCCCTCCGTCGGACCGATGGCGCCGCGTGGCACCGCTCCAACGGGCTGCGTAGTGCCTAGCCCGGCTATTTAAGCCAACCGTTGGCACCAAAATCCTACCTGTCCACATTTCCCCCCCTCTCGTCCGCAGCCGCCACCACTTTCCACTCCCCGTCCACCACCACTAGTAGCCATGCCACCACGCCGCCGGGTAAGGAGCTACACATATCTATCGCTGGAGCGTCGACTGCAGCTCCTTGAGCAGATCCGGGCAAGGCGCGAAGTCCGGATCGCTGCTGGGCTACCTCTGGATGCAGTGGATCCGTACGGGGACTGGGAGGAGTGAGGATGAGGTTGACGAGGTTGACGAGGAGCCGGAGGAGGATGTGGGGGACGTTGGGGACGCGGATCTGCAGACGGAGCAGCATGCCATCTTTGATTCCCTCTGCTCAGAGTCGGATGCGGAGGCCAGACGCCGCCGTCGGTAGGAGATGGAGATGGAGCACACTGCGGAGGAGGAGGAGGAGACGCTCGCGTACATGGATGAGGTCGAGGAGGAGGAGGACCCAGAGCCCTCCTACGCGTCTGTCCACCGGGCGCCTGGTACCGACGTCGTGGACATCTCCGACGACGAATCGTAGGTACGGTGTCGTAGTACGTATGTTTATTTTGCATGGTTTATATGTATCTAGGAGATGTGATATGAGAGCCTCGGATGCAGACGAGCAAATTTAAGACGTGCCCGCTCACTGTCCGAAACACGCCCAGGCACGTCCGCGGGTTTTTAAGGGGTCTGATTTATCAAATTCAGCTGTAGATGCTCTAAGATTCTACCAGAACCTGCCGTCCAAATGTACTGATATCAATGCATGCTACCCAGCCTACAGCGAACCTGAAGGCAAGTGCTTTTTGGATGATTCGGTAACTGGTCAGTCAGTTCGACAGCCCAATTGCACCTGTCTGGTCGACCCCGGCTGATCTCCTCCTGAAGACGCCATACATCAGTCAGAGTTGGCTGTTTGGTGACACGGATTGGGCGCGCACGCGTTCGCGTAGGAGCTTCCGTCGCCGCACCCCGGTGTCAGGTCACTGGCGCACCAAAAATGCTACACCTAGGAAAAGTTCCTTGAGTGCACCATTTGCTTCTGGTTCTGGGGGTCAATTGCTGATGATCGGCAGTTCAAGTGCAGCTAGCTGCTCCTGGTAACAGGTTCCGGTCGTTTTCGCTACGCTTGTACTGCGCTAGACGATCGGTTGCGTGCGATTCGGCAAGGCTACCGGATCGATCCGGTTCATCTCCTGATCGAAACAGGCCGGGCACCCGTCAGGGCTGGTGGATGAGTCGCGCACGCGTTCGCGTAGGAGCGTCGCCTCGTGCGCGCCGTACATGCAGGTCACCGGCCGGCCGGCACACGCGGTTCACGTAGACGCCGTACCGGCGCCAGCGCACGGTGGCTCTTGTCAGCGACACCGGCGGGCGCAGAGACGGTGAAAGAAGTTGAGCAGAAAACGACTTCTGGGTATATTACAGTAGAGATGGGAATACTGAGGCCAGATCGATGGACTATTTTTCTTTATATCACAAGAGCAGACTAATTGAGCTGGTTGGTGGACGTACGCAACGCCATCTCGTGTCCTTGTGTTTATGGTACGATGATGCAGTGAGTGATATCTGGCGAAAGTATATTTGACTTTGCTACGTAGTTCCGAATCGAGTTGAAAGTGACCATTAATTTCATGACGCCTTCCTTTTCATGTTGGCGTTGTCCATTCCTCAAGCAACTTAAGCTAAGCTGCTAACTCTTAGGTAGCAGCTAGCAATATGATAGTACTTTCTTTTTTTTGAAACGCAATATGATAGTACTTTTTTTTTGCGAAAAGCAATATGATAGTACTTGGATACCCCAGCCCGTGAATGCATGTCATTTTAGGAAGAGCATGTTCACCAAAGCTACGTAGCAAAAGGATTATATGTTTATGGTCCATTCTCATTTTGTCATATACTCCCTCCGTTCCTAAATATTTGTCTCCTAGACGTTTTTTTTTTGAAACGGAGGCAAAAGATTTGCCTCATCGATTAATTAAGAAGAAGATAATTGCCCGGTTAATTAACGAAAAACCAGGCGAAAACCGATACATATAGATCACATGCGGACTACTCGCTAAGAAAGAAACTCCATGACCTCACGGTCAACCCAACAAACATACATAACACGCAACAACCGCAAACCCTGGCACTTCTATGTCGCAAATAAACCCTCAACAAAACCAATGTTGAATACATCAGACGCCAAGAAATCATGGAGACGAGCCACTCAGAGATGGAGGACGAAGAGACTGAGTATTCTCCATTAAGCAGCCGCAAACGCCTTATCAATGGCGCCACTCTTCTTGCCTATGCTCCTGAGAGCCTTCTTCACCTTCTTTATTTTGCCTGTAGAAACCTCATCCACGAGGAGGCAAGCAATCACATTGCGAGACCCAGGACAAGTTGCCTCCAAGGAGGCGAGCAAACGGTCAAGCTTTTTCACGAAGACCACCTCATCAATACGTGCCAACATAGCGTCATGGTCAAAGATGGGCGGCCGAATGGGCTTCGGCGCCTCAGAAGTAGCTGACAAAACACCAATCTCATCAACCTCGGCACCCACGGATGCCACCTGGGCAACAACCTCAGGTGAGAGAGCAATAGCAACATCCAAACCTCCACGGTCCACATAGGCGAGTGCCTGACTGGACTCCAACGACAACGGTGAGGTCGCAGTCGGCATCGCCAAGTCCCCTCCAAGCGACCTCATCTCCTTAGGAAGCACCATCGAAATAGGCGAAGTGGGCTCCCCACAAAGCTTCTGCAGCTCAGGCATAATCTGCAACACCGGAGCCACGACCTCGACAACGGCTTCACTCCCAGAAGCAATCGGCATGATGGGCAACGGCAACCGACAAGATGTAGCATGAGGGGAGAGATCTCCATACATGCCTGCTTCCCCATCGGCAGAACCAACCAGGATCTCAAGGGACGGGGACAAATCAGGGGCAACCCCAATCTGAAGCTCAGGCAGCGAAGACACATCCGGCACCACCTCAAGTTTGGCGAGAGCGGCCTCCGCTCTCACCAAAACACTCCCGACTCGTGCAATGCAGTCACGAAGCTCAATGCGAAGCAGCTCGGTCTCCTCCGCCAACCCGACTTGCTGAGCCGAGACAAACTGGAACTGCACGTCTGACATGGAGACATCACCGGTGGATGGAGGCGGTGGCGCATGACATTGGGCCGGTGAAGGTTGGTGGACAGACTTCTTAGCACGGCAGAAGCGGGCGATGTGACCATATCGAAGGCAGTTCGTGCATCGGATTGGATCCCTGCGGGAATGAGCATAGTGACCTCGACAGAGGCATCGGAAACACCTGTCTCTCAACCACGCTGGCGGAGGACGCCACATATTGATAGCAGGGCGACAGAAAGGAATGGAAGTCAATCTGCGGCCCCTCGGGACAAGCTGCCATTCCCCCAATGCATTCCCACTTGGAGCTTGACACACAGGGGCTTCCGGCGCCGCCTCACGGTCGAAACATCCTCTCCAATCTCCCCAACCTGGATGCACCGGAGGCGCCTGCATGATGTGCCTGTCGCCCTCAACAGCAGCGTGGGAAGCTACAGCAGCAGGCACGCCGTTGTCCTCGTCTGAAGCGCGGCCATCAGAGGCAACTCCCCGAAGGCTGTTGTCTCCGGCAGCAACGACGGTCGGCGTGGTAGGCGTCGGAGTTGCCAGGACCAGATCGGAGCTGGCCGGCATCTCAGTCGCGGAGGGAAGCTTGCGTGAGGCAAAGCGTCTCCGCACTACCGGGTCGGCCTTGCGGGAGGCGAGGTAGGCCGCAGCGACGTCTTTGGCAGAGGGTGACGGCGAATGGGCTGGGGTCGCGCCGGCAGAAGGAGCCTGAGAGGCCGGCGTCGTCGGAGCGGGAGCGCCGACAGGAGCAGCTGAGGCGGCCTCCACCGCCCGAGCGGGGGCGCTGGCAGGAGGAGCCGAAGAGGCCGGGGCGGCCGCCAACATCATAGCGGGGAGGACACCGGCCAGAGGGGCCGTGGCGGCCGCCGACGTTGGAGCGTGGGGAGCCATGACGGCTTGGCATACGGGAAGGGGAGCTGGCGGAGGAGAGAGAGCACGCGACCGGGATTCCGGATCTGGTCTTGCTGGACGCGGAGCAGGCCAGAGCCAGGAGATCAGGCCGGCGGCGGCCGCGCAACCACGCGCGCGAGCGCTTTCGCCATAGCTCTCCCAGCAGATGTGTTGCTTCCGGATGTTGTCTTCTAGACATTTCAAATGGACTACCACATACGGATGTATATAGACATATTTTAGAGTGTAGATCCACTCATTTTGCTTCGTATGTAGTCACTTGTTAAAATATCTAAAAAGACTAATATTTAGGAACGGAGGGAGTATTACTTATGGGGCCGCTTTTACTCCCCATACAACAATAAGGATTTCCCTGAATTTTTTCTTACAGTTTATGCGATAGAAATAAAAATGGAAATAGTGAAAGATGGCCACTAACCTCATTAACACATCTTATTGTTTAGACACCAATTAGTGTGTTTTTGTTCATCAATTTGGTGAAAATATATTTTTCTACACTCCCCCCATCCCAAAATATTTGAAGCTCTAAATGTGTCCAAGTTTAGAGAAAAATATATCAACATCTACAAAACCAAACTAAATTCATTAGATTCATCACAAAGTATATTTTCATTCCATATATATTTGATATTAATCTAGACGGTAACACAATTTTCTATATACTTGATCAAATTTGAATAGCATGACTTACAACAAACCTAGAGCTTCAAATATTTTGGAATAGAGGTAGTAGTATCTGTAATGGGGATTTTGATTTCTATTATGCTGAAATAACTACATGGTGGCATACAAATTCCATTCTCTTGTTCTTTTGACGAAATTAAAACTTGTGTTACACCCAATATTTCTCGCCTCAACTAATATCATCTGGAGGGTGAAAAATGTTTTCGCGATTCGCATAAACCTAGACTAAAAAAATAACCAATTGATTTTGTACGGCTAAATTAGTGCGCCCCTTCAAGTATTTTTATGAACATCTCAACTATTGTTCCAACATCAACAAACATAAACAACTTATTTTAGAAAGTACCAATAGCAAATATATAGGTGATATTTTTGGACATATCTATAGAAAGCTTTTACAACTTTGGCTTTTTATATATTTTTTAAGTGCTTTTAGGAAGAAACTTATATGTAGATTTGATATTATTTTAAGTACTTTTAGTAGGAAAAACCTTGGAAAAAAATCATATATGTAGATTTGCCGAAATGTATTTGAGTGTTATCGATATGCTATAGTAGAAATTATTGGTTAAAGTTGGATCTTGTAGACTTTCAATGTCCTAAAGCATCATTTATGTATGACCTCGAGGGAGTAGTTTGTTTACTACTCCCTTTGTAAACTTTTATAAGACATTTTTTAACAATGTTCTAAGAAAAAGTAGGCTAGACCTACAACACATGCTAATGCTACTTCGCTTCTCATATGTGTAAGAAACTCCTCGCCAAATAAAAAACTATCATAAACCGTTGCTAGCTTTTGGTTGGAGACTTTTTCTTTGAACAAGTGGTTGGAGACCAGTGGCGATTCTACTGGGCATGCTTTAACAGGGTCAAGCCTGCACTCTGAAATTCAAGAACAAAAATTTACTACTAATTTCTAGCCCATCTCAACCCATTGTCTGTGCCTAGCCTGTTGTTTACCCGTTCCAACCCTTGTACTGAGGAGTTGAGTCTGTCCTTCATTTTCATCCAAGATTCGTCACTGTTCGAGACTGCTATCGTTTTATGCTTCCAATCAAAGCTTGGTTTCCAGGCCTTCTCTATACGAATAAAAAGACAAAAACAAGTTAATTGTCCAGTAAAAATAAATTTGTTCGAAGCACATAATGTAGCCAAAACATAACTCTTTTTTGACGAATTTCATTGAAACTAGAGAAGAGTTTTACAGGGGTATATAGGGCTCGAAAAAAAACTCGAAGCTCGCGAGCTAAACGAGTAGCTCGTGACTCGGCTCGAATCGACTCGAACTCGAAGAATAACGAGTCGAGCCAAGCTTTAGTTTAAGATCGTTTATAGACCAAGTTAAACGAGCCAATCTTACGAGTACTCGTGTAACTCGTTAGGCTCGGTACAAAAGATCAACCACTCCAATACAAAAAAGATAAGCCACTCAGCACCCTACGATCTAGGCGCACAACACAAGGCCCAGCCGCCTAGGAGACTCATGCGTTACAAGAAAATTACAATTGTTTAGTGATATATATGTTTAATATATACATAATCATTTTTATCATTTTGAGGGTTTTATGTTCATATTTTTAACGAGCTTAACAAGCTAAACAAGCCAGCTCGCGAGTTATACGAGTCGAGCCAATCTTGGGTTAAGCTCGTTATAATAACGAGTCGAGTCGAGCTAGCTCGCTAACGAAACGAGCTCTAGCGAGTCAAGCCGAGCTGACTCGACTCGGCTCGAATTCCAGCCCTAGGGGTATAGCAAGTTACCCAGGATACAAAGTTAGTATCCAGCCACCTAATTACAGTCTGAACCTCATTACTAACCTACCAACAGCACAAATATTAATCTGGTTCCCTAGATCTGTGAATCGTTAGGGCCAGCTTATGCTTGCCTGCCACCGTCCAACAAATGAGATCATTCTTGCTTCGATCCAGCACCTGTTCTTCCGTCGAGTTCTTGTGGTCAAAAAACCGCGAGTTCCGCTCCTTCCACACTGACCACCACGTGAGCTGCACTAGCGAGCTCCATGCTGTGCATCTCCGGCACGTGCTGCCTTGATCTCGACCACCACTTCCGAATGTTCTTTGAGGCTGGTGACAGGGAAAGGGTCACTGGCAAGTTGCATTTTTGCATTACCCCCCCCCCCCCCCGCCAAGCTCACCATGAAAGGGCCGCAAGCCAGAAGGTGCTCGAGCGTCTCACGCTGAGCATTGCAGAGGCAACACGTCGGGTTGTGAGGCCGGTTTCGCTTCGCCAGGTTGTCCCCTGTCAAGATCTTCCCAAGCACCGCCATCCATGAGAACACTTTGCATTTCAGTATGCCTCCAACTGCCAGATCATTTGCTTGTAGCTCGTCCGCACCGATCCCTCAAACTGGACTGCATAGGCAGAATGAGTGGAGAATTCGCCGTTTGCCGTCCACCGCCAAGAAACCATGTCCCGCTGCTGGCCTAGCGTGACGTCCTGTAATAGCATCCATAAGGCAGTGAACTCTCTGACCACCCGTGGTATGAGATTACCCCTGAGATGATGTGTCCACCGACCGCCGATGAGTGCCTGAGCCACCGTTAGCCGCTTTCGTGTGCAGGCGCCAAACAGAGCCGGGAAGCGGTGGCAGAAGCTCATCCCTTGCATCCAAGGTTCAGTCTAGAAGCAAATGTGTTTCCCATCCCTGAGGTGGAAGATAACTGAAGCCACGAACAACGCATGTACTCTGGCATCGGTTGGCAGCGTTAGTCCCAACCACGCTTTGCTCGGGTCCGTCCACGAAAGCCACAACCACCTCATCCTCAGCGTTGTGCTTTGCGCACTCAGGTCCATTATCCCCAGCCCTCCAAAATTCATTGGCCTGCAAAGATGCGCCAGCTAACCAAACACTTGCCTCCCACTGCAAATTCTTTTCCTTCCCAAAGAAAACCCCTTCTGAGTTTGTCGATTCTTTTCCGCAGCCACGCAGGCATCTCAATGACCATCATCTGAAACACCACCATAGCAGAGAGCACATGCTTTACCAACAGAATTCGGCCATCCATGGAGAAGTGAATTCTAAGCCAAAACATAACTCTTTAGTGATGCACATATGTAAATTCAAACACAACTCCAATATTGAAACTCAAAAAATGAAACATATTTATTCATGTGTAGATATCATATACATCGTGCATACAGGCAAAGTGAAGTAGGGAATATGTTGAGCAGCTACACCATGCAACACCACTCAGACTTGACGCTCTCGTCGGGAACTAGAGCGCAAGCTCTAACGACATGTACAACACACACATGCAAATAAGTCTATAACAAATCTCTCTCTCTCTCTCTCTCTCTCTCTCTCACACACACACACACACACATGTATAGTCTATAGTTTTAATACTTAGATAACGGGCACTGCGCGGATGTAGCTAGTCCTATCATGGCTTGGCCGCTGGCTCCGGAAAATGGAACTCGGGCTTCGGGGGCAGCTCGGCTTTGGGGAACGGCGGCATTTCGTGCTTCGGGACCTCTGGCACAACAGGGTGCGGTAACTCGGGCTCTTTCGGCACCTCAGGGTGTGGCACATGGGGCTCCGTTGGCACCTCTGGCACGGGAGGGTGCGGCAGCTCGTGCTCCTTTGGTACCTCTGGCACGACGGGGTGTGGCACTTCAGGCTCCTTTGGCGTCTCCGGCACGGCAGGGTGTGGCAGATCGTGGTCCTTTGGCACCTTCGGTACGATTGGGTGTGGCGCTTCAGTCTCCTTTGGCACCTCAGGCACAACCGGATGCGGCAGTTCAGGCTTCGGGAGCTCGGGCATAGCAGGGTGCGGTGGCAGCTCGTGCTTTGGCACCTCCGGCACCACGGGGTGTGACACTTCAGGCTCCTTTGGCGTCTCCGGCACCATGGGGTGTGGCACTTCGGGCACGAGAGGGTGCGGTGGTTCAGGCTTCGGCAGCTCAGGCACGGCAGGGTGCGGCGGGAGTTCGGGCTTTGGCAGCTCTGGGACGATAGGATGTGGTGGATACTCCTTCTTGGGCACAACCTCCTCTAGGTACCGTGCCGCACTGCTCATGGAGCTGCATGAGAGCAGCAGCGCCACAAGGAAGACAAGGGAGGCCATGGTGTTCTTGCACAGCATGGTTGAGGCCGTACGTGTGTGCTTCTGGTTCTTGGTGCACTGATGAAGGCTGGTATTTATAGCCAAAATGCTACACCCTACATGCAGCCGGGCGGGTATAACATGCATGCATGTTTGCGGTAGACACTTTCTGACTGAACTTTGGTGCCTTGGTGGCCTGGTAGGTCACCTGTATCTCGGTGGTTGTTTACTCTTCCTCTGCCTATCTATCTCTAGGTATGTGTAGTTAAATTAGTTTGGAATATTGAGGAGACATGAGCGATGACATGATATGGTCGGTGATACATTTCAAGCTCTAATTGTTTGCTTACTTTGCTCTAAAAATAGGCTCTAAGATTGTACCAGAACGTGCTGTCCAAATGTAGCATATGAATACATGCTACTCAGCCTACACACCGAGATGCAGGTGACCTACCACTACCAGGCCACCAAAGCACCAAAGTTCAGTCCTGTGCCACGGCGAACCCGAACGCGAGTGTTTTTGGATGATTCGGTAATTAGTCGCTCGGTTCTGCAGCGCAGCTGCACCTATCTCGTCGACCTGGCTGATCTCCTAGTCACTAGTCCGAGTTGACCGTCTGGTGATGGATTGAGCGCGCACGCGCTCGTGTAGGAGCGTCCGTCGTCGTACCGCGGTGTCAGGTCACTCTGGCGCACGGTCGACCTGGTACGGCAGGTTCCGTTCGCCCCCCTCAGGGGCTAGAAAAACCGCCGGCGCGAGCCGGCGATATTTTCGCCGTGGGTGATCGGGTTCCTAGCCGCCGCCCCAAGGTCGCCCCAGACATTTTTTTTAAGCAATTTCAAAAGGATATTCGGTCAAAATTCGGCAAACATGACATATATTTGGCATAGATTCGGTAAACACGCCACAAATTCGGCAAACACGACATAGATTAGGTGTTTTTTACATAGAGAACGGCGGATCATTGCCGCCCTCGAGGTACTCGAGGACGGCGTGGAGCGTGCGGCCGGGGGTGCCCCACTACAGGCGGCGCCGTCGCTGTTGTTGTGCCCC
The DNA here is from genome assembly GCF_018294505.1 of Triticum aestivum. Lineage (NCBI taxonomy): Eukaryota > Viridiplantae > Streptophyta > Magnoliopsida > Poales > Poaceae > Triticum > Triticum aestivum. The sequence goes on along the minus strand of NC_057798.1, from coordinate 193,062,710 downwards.
CTGACCACCGGCGTGTTGTTGACGGAGGCGAGCCGCTCCGCCTGCCGGCATTCGAAGTACGTTGCTCACGCCTCATGGTTGCCGGTGTCGTACTACGGGAGGGCGCGGTCCTCCTCCATCAGGGAGGCCCGCACATGCTCGATCTCGGCGTGGAAGTATGCAGGGTATGGTGTTCGACGTCGGGCACAGGGGGACTGGGACGCCCCCGGCGCTGAGCCTCCACCGCCCCGGCGCGCGCATGTCAGGGGGGCGCTGGGTAATTCGCCTCGTGGATGAGGTGAGCTTCCCACTCGTGGAGAGAGCGGCGGTCGAAGCCGTTGGCCGTCGCCACGTCGCCGGGGAACCGTTCACCCATCAGGGTGTGCGTGCACGCGGTGGCTAGACGGGGTGAGACGGGAGAGAGGGCGTCGGCGGCGAGAGAAGGAGGGCTACGGGCGGGATGATTACACCGGCGAGGAAGGGGGCGGCTTTTATAGCGGCCGGGGGTGGCAATGCATGTGTACGGGTGGCGGGAGGGGACGCGTCGCCTCACCGCGCCGCCCGTGACGAATCAATGGAAGGCTGACCGGCGGCAGCCTTGGCATTGATTCCCTGCGGGAAACTGAGGCGATGAGAATGACGAGGCTCGGGGGTCGCTGACTCGGCGGATCCACCGTTCTTTCGCGTCAAAAACGATTGCCCTGGCGCCCCGGGCGCTCCCCAGCGCAAATTTCAGGCCCAACCAACGAAAATTGGGCTCCCGGAACGCGACTGAGCCCTTTTTTTGACATCGGCGCCGAATAAAAGGGAGGGCGGCGGGGGGGGGGGGCCTGTTGGGGGTGCGGCTGGAGATGCTCTTAGGTTACCGCTCACCAGCGAACGGCTGTGGTCAGGACTCAGGAAGCATCCCCGTGCCCTAATTTTCACATGTTTATTGTGGTGGTTGTGCTTGATTAGGGTTAGCTAGCTCCACGTCACCGAGCTCCGTAGTCAGAGATCGCATGCAATATCATGTGGATGTGGGATGTGTCTATCGGCAAGGCGGTTGCTTTGTCGCAGGTTGAGCAGAAAACGACTTGCGGGTATATTAGTTGGGAAAATTGAGTGCAGATCAGCATACCTTCTCTCTCTCTCTCACTCTCTCTCTCTCTCTCAAATGAGCAGACTTGCAGGTGAAGGACAAGCTCACTACTAGAAAAATCCCTACTAATGGCGCACCTAATATGGCTATTAATGGCGCATCTGTGGTGCGCCATTAACAGCACGCCATTAGTAATTTTTACTAATGGCGCACCACCTGGTGCGTCATTAGTATCTGGTATACTAATGGCGCACCGCGGGTGCGCCATTAGTATAGGCCAGGGTGCGCCATTAGTATGCCTCCCAGGGGCCATGTATACCCAGGTGCTTTGGCATACTAATGGCGCACCACCACTGGATGCGCCATTAGTAACCGCGGCATACTAATGGCGCACTACCCAGTGATGCGCCATTAGTATGCACTGTCATACTAATGGCGCACTGTCATGTGATGCGCCATTAGTATGAATATTAGGTTTTTTTTATTTTTTATTTTCTGTTTTTTGCACAGGTTACAAAATGTATAATTTGACAAAATATAGACAGCACACATCAACAACAGATTCATCGAATACAATAGAAGATTAGTCTTTGAATACAATTCATCATATTAGTCTCCGAATACAATTCATCATATTAGTCTCCGAATTAAAAAGACCGAACAAAGATAGAACATTATATTACAAGTCTCGAGACCGCGAGTAGCGAGTTTGTCTTCACATTACAAGTCGATATCGATCATCTAAACTACCATCACATAGAAGAGAGCTGCGGTCATCACGATGAGCATCATCACGATGAAACTCGTCTTCATCCGGTTCCTCCAACACTCCCTCCCCTCTCCCGCTAGATAGCGGGCGTATCTAGATTCGGCCTCGGCCCTAGTGGTGTACCCTTTGTAACTGTTACCGCTGAATCGGTGAACCTGTCTCCGACACTCCTCCCAGTCATCGTAGACTCCGGGAACCTTACCCTTGTACACGACATACGTCGGCATCGCTATGCACTAGCCAAACGAAACGTTAGTACCAATTCACAGACAATACATAAGCAATATATAAGTATGCAACAGAACGATCGGAAGAGAAAAGCAAGACATTAATAGCATCGATTACATCTAAGTTGAACGACTCTCGAAACCAAAGAGACATACTACAAGTTCATTAAAGTTTAATTACAACATGAGCCAATCGATGTTTCAGAACTAGACACAGCATCACTGCTTTCGACTCGACTCAAGGGACCGGAGCGTGGATGAAGCCGCCGTCTATCGTGGGAGTCATGAAATAACGGTCGTTGTCAGCCTGCATTTGTAGCATTGTGTCGATGTCACTGTTGGACGGTTGATTGTTGAGGTAGAACTGCCCCGAGGTACGAAGGACATCTTGATGGATGATTTCCGCAAACTCCGACTGGATGCGAAAGAATTCTTGTCGGAGGTCCGCGTCCTGGATTGCCGACACGCTCTTTGCCCAATCTTTGAGTTTACTCGGTAGCAGAAGTTGATGATGGTCCCGTACGATCGCCCGCATGTGATGGATGGCGTAGTAGGCACCCTTCTGACCGCCAGGCGGCTGCTTGACGCAGCAGAACGTCGTATTGTGGGAGAACACGTGCTTGCCGTACTTACGAATAGGCCTGGTGAAGGTGCCTCCAGATTTGGCGTAGCCGGGGAGAACATCATCAAGAACCTTCTTGACATTTGTGTAGTCTACGTTCGACTGACGGTCCGGGTCGAAATACGTGGCCATGGAATATTTGGGGCTTAGGAGGATGAGCGTGCAACGTGTGTCACTGCAGAAAACACGGAATGTTAAAAGAAAAACGATCGAAATGTAAGAATTCATATGTTACGGGCCGGTTGAGGGGAGGACTTACTCGGGAAAGTAAGGCACGAGGAAGTTATCCTTATCTTGGTTTGCCAGAATGACGCCTTCGAGGTAAGAACTCGCGACTTGCCGGTCCCCAGCGCTGCCCAAGATCTTGGCACGCATGTAGAAGGGGTCGACTATCACGATGTCCGGGGTCTTGTCGCGAATGATCCGCATCTCCATACTCAGCGAAAATAGCCGAACGAAGGTGTAGTGCAGCGGATGAAGGTTCAACATAGCGTGGATGTCATCAAAACGCAGGACGATCGTACGCCCGATGGAGTTATCCACAAAGCCCTTGCCCTCTGGCACCTTGGCCGCGAAAACCGGGTATGCCACATCCTTCTCCCTGAGACGCCGCTTCTCCAAAGAAAGAACACTGTCATGCAGACTCCGCATAGCACCGGTTGCAGCATTGAGCATATTTGTCGGTAGCATCGCCCTACCCGCCACATGCACCCTCCTCGAGATATCCTGCGGTGAAGGTGGCCCGTCCTGAGCACGGATCGTACTCGGTGCCGGCTGGCTCGCACCCTTCTTAGTCTTTCTTTTGCGTGCCTTCTTCTTCTCCTGTAATGGGACCGAGTTCTGCTCACAGACCGCCTTCTTGAGTGTGTTGGGGCTGATAATATTTCGCACCTCGCCTATCTGAGGCTCGGTGAAGTCGGCAGCTGGAGGCGTCTCCTGAGAGCTGAACGCCAGACGGCGCCTGTTGCAACTTGGCTTCTCCGCGGTACCAGCTAGATCGCACACGTCTTTTGTTGGGTTTGGTTCTTGAGAAGGAGGCCCCATGAAGTCGCCATCGTACCCATGCTCGGCAAAGTACTGATCGACGTTGCCAAATGTATCATCGTCGTCGTCGTCGTCGTTCTGATCCTGTGCCATATGCATGTTTGGATCCAGTGGCATAGGGATGTCCGGCACCGTTACGGCGGTCTTGCCATGGGGCCGACTTGGCGCCGGCACGACTGGCGGTGTTGTCTTTGGGGTGGTGTCCCCCGCCCCCAAACGAATCTGGCTCTTCGGCCAAAGCAGGGGCCAGCTCAGGCAGGCGCTGAGGGTCATCACGTCTTCATCGTCGGCCCCGACGGGTCGAATCGGAGGTAACAAGTCGTCGCAGCCTGGCAGCACCCGAACCAGTTGAACCCTAAACAAGTTGGGTGGCATCTGGGTACCGTGGAACAAGGGGTTGCCCGGTTGAACGATTTTGCCCTTGGCGACATCGACCAACTCGTTGTTCACGAAGTGGAGGAGAGTGCACGGAACGTCGGCGGCGCCCTGCGAAAACATGTAGGGCGTTAGGGATGCCCAGTCAAAGGCAAGGAGATGAAGTCCTCGGCCGAGAGAGGCTTAATTAGTTACCGTGATGATGGCGTCGAGCTCGGCTAATGTCGACGCACCGCCAACGGCGGGCGTGCAGTTGACGGAGGGGCCGCTTGCTGAAGAGGTGCCGGCCGGCGTACACCCGGGTGCATTAAGCTCCCGTGCCGGCGTCGGAGACACCAATGCCGCCTCCGCCGGAGGCACCAATGGCCCCGCCATCGCATTATGCGAGTTGCTGGCCGTGAAGCTAGGAATCGGGGGCGGCCCCTGTTGGCCGCCCGCAATCCACGCACTCAACCCCGAGATCAAGGTAGGCACAAGGGCGGTGATCGTCGCTCCGAGTCGTTGTTCCACTTGCTCTTGGACAATCTCCGGAATACGCGCCACCTGTGCCTTGAGTTCTTGAACCTCTCGCGCCTGGCTTTCCGAGCTGGTCTTTTTCTCCTTCCGCACACCAGCGGTATAGTATGACCCCCATTTTGTCGACAAGCCTTTGCCGGCCACACGACCAGCTGACGTCGGCTTACTGAGCTTATCCTTGTTCTTCATTACATTCAACCCCCTATTTAGAGTGGTGTCCCAAGGGTTGCTCTTAGTCGACCCCGCGCTACTGCTTTCAGTCGCCTGCGGAAGGAATGTGAACCATTTAGAAATTTGGCTTCATTAATTAGAATGCAACCATATGGAGCTAATTACGCGGGGGTGTATTCCTTACCAGAACAAGCTCAAGCTGCCTGGTCTTCGGATCCGTGGTAAGCTCCTTTGTTTTCGGGTCCTTCTTGTACCGGGCCCTGACAAAGTTCCTGGTCTGCTTGTCACCGTATTTATCGAAGAGGGGCGGTAGGCCTTGCTCGGCACGGTCCGCCTCCTCCTTGTCCCATATAGGCTCCGCCACTCTGTAACCGCCGGGACCGAGTGTGTGTTCCCCTATGTTCAGCTCCCGCATTTGTTTCCCCCACTCACTTGATTGGGAGCTTGCGGTGCTCGAGCAATTGATCTTGAAGTCGTTGTAGTCATCTTCGGTGATCGAAGGATTTTTCTCCTTGATCTTCTGATAACTCTCACCTTTCTCGATCATTCTCTTCACATTGCTTTTCCAAGTAGACAGGGCCTTGCTCATCTTCGTGAGGGCAGCATTGTTCACTTTATTCCCTTTGAGGCTTGTGTTTTCAAATTCAGCGGGGAACTTGTATCGTTCGTGCAGCTTCGTGAAGAGGAGGTGGCGCAAATTCCCTCGGTCAGGATGCCTCAGGTTCTCGGTGTTGATCGAGACGGTGCTCCGGACAATGCACCCGAGCTGAAGCGAGTACCCCTTGACTATTCGTTCGGGCGCCGTTGGATTCCCGTTGGAGTCCACTTCAGTAACTTCCTCCTTGAGGGTGCGGAGCACGATCGGGCGCCGGTCCTTCCGTTGCCTCTTCGGTTGGCTGCCATCTGTGCGTGCGCCGCCATCATCAGTGGTGGCATCCTCGGCGGCACCATCAGTGGTGGCATCAGTGTGGTCATCCTCGGCGGCACCATCCGTGGTCTCAGGATCGGTGGGGAAGGCGGCGGCCTCATACAAGTGAGGTTGTTCCTCCATCTCCTGGGACAGCTCCCAGAATGCCTTGCCGCCCGAACCCCCGGCCTCATCGTTGTGGGCCATGTTTCTCTCTAAATAGAAACAAAGTTTGATCAAAAAGTTGGTTATTGTCAAGGAACAAGATCATGGTCTCATCATTTAGGGTTTGTCGACACCGAGGCATCCTAAAATCTAAGCTTTTATCATTGAGGGTTTTTCGACGCCGAGGCACCCTAAAAGCCTAACCTTTCATCATTTCGATTTTTATCGACACCGAGGCACCCTAAAAGCCATGCATTAGTCACAAGTACGCCGGGGCACTTGATCCTACTTAATTAACTACTAAGATACCCCGGCCCATGCATTAGTCACAAGTACCCCATATGTCCTATTTTTAGCAAAGTCATGCTAAAATTCACGGAAAATTTCAGCATGACCTTTGCTGAAAATAGGACATATGGAGTACCCGAATTTGCCGGAACGGAAGTTAATCGACATTCCGGCAAACTCAAGGGCCTCTCGGGGTACCTGCAATATCATCACGACACGATGGTCGGAGACAAAACCCAGCAAACTAGCACAAACCCAGCAAACTCAAGGGCCTCTACTTTCATATGGATGAAAAGGCCACAATGTGCCTCTACTAGCACCACAATCTTAGTTAACTTCTGGGGACATCAGAAAGTTAACATCCGCCTGATTATTATGAGGACTTCACTGCCACTACTAGAAACAAGCAGCTCTGCTAACAAAGAACAGTAAAAATGGGGCTTGCCTTAAGATGGGAAGTAAAGTTGCAAAAACTATCACAAAGAACAGTAAAAATGGAACATAGCTCAGCATTTGTATTGATAGGAACAAACATAAAATCAAACCATGGGCATCTACTAGGTAGACCAACATAAAATTTTGACTGGAGTTACATAAGGGGAAATTGATGTGATGAATGGCAGTTTGGGAGCTGAGCTGATCATGTCCATGTATTCTAATTCTACAGTAAGATGGCATTGCTGTTGGTACCAATTTATTTGTTCACAAAGATACATTTTTGGTAATGCATAGACAACATCACCTTTTATTTATCATGGTTGGTTCTGTTCCATAATTATATCAGCCCAGAGTGTCTTATTAGATATCAGACTGAATTGTAATGCACCCATTCTAAAACTTTAAGTGAAAATAACCCTTGGTGTTTGATATGCATAACAATGAAAGATGTTGGTTCACATCTTTTACTGATAGTTTGGTGGTTTTATTTTTCTAGCCCACCGTCAATCACTTGGTAGCCATGACAGAGAAACCGCGGGGCAAATAGTGTGAGTAGCTAATAAGGGCTCAAAAAAAGACTTTAATATGTCTGATGATCCAATGGATTGGTATCTATCATCTGCTACCAACATGTATTTTTTTGAGAGAGATGGACTACCAACGTGTATTATGCTATTTAATTAAAGCTCATGCCATGCTTATCTTACATCAGATTTATTTATTCTAAGCTATAATTATTTGCCAGTTGCTTGGCAGTACGTACTAGACATTGTGGCATCATGCATGCTGCGTGAGGTGAGGCAATTTATGGCACATAGATGTTGATCCACTGACATTCATAAATTTCAGAAGAGAAAACAGCAGGCATTGCCCATGCAGTATTTACTGCTAACCAGGGAGAAGAGGTTCTTATTTTCACTCCCGCAAATTGCCAAAGCTGAAGTTATATTCTGTTCTTGCTGTATAAACTTTGGTAACACGAACATAGCGGTTGATATAATGTACTACTCCTTTATCAAAGATGGAGTACCTCTGTACCATAAGTCTTATATTTTGATACGGACGGAGTAATATTATGGTTTGCTTCTAGTGGTGATAGAAAGTAATCATTGTCTCAGAAATGCAGAGTACTCTGTTTCTGATAAATAAATAGATCCCAAGAGACAAGAAATTAAGTTTATTTTTTGTGCGCTACAAATGGGCTAGCAATCCAGCGGGGCAGGCCATCCACTGGTGACAAAAAACTTATTGCTCAAGCTTTGGTTAGCAGCACTTGTTGGTCTATTTCTCAAAAAAAAACACTTGTTGGTCTTCTGCAACTGTGTTTAAGTGCTGGAGAAATTATTGTTCTTGGAGCATTAAGTATTTGGAAGACTGGTCATCCATTCTGCAAACTTTGTTCTGGCTTTGTACCATACTGTTTTTTTTCATCTAGACTAGACTAGAATACAGTTTGCCATTAGGATTTTTCAGATCCGTGTCACACCATTACAATTTAATCTGTGTTAATCCCAGTCGTATAAAACACGCTTGAAATGACTTGGAAAGTTCACCAGAGATCGCGTACAGCTGAGAATGCAGCCTCGTGCTGTATGTGTTCCTGCGATGACTGAGTATGACGCTTTTCTCTAAAACAAAAAGAAATTCTCTAAAAACTGAGTATGACTCAGATTAACCACTACAAGTACTGGACAGCAGCAGGAGCAACCTCAGTCCCAGGGCAACACAATTTCTACAGCATTAATTTTGGACTTGTAAATGTCGAGATAACTTCTACTCTAGACCAAAACCCAAACCATGGCTTACGAGGATTCATTTTGGTCGAACTGACGCAACTTTGATACCTTGCTTATAGATATAAAATGCAGTGATTGAAGATAAGCGACAATAGCTAAGGCCTGCCTGCCGCAGGTTTATGTTGCACTAGGATTAGTATGTGACACTAGAAGCAGAAGTTACTACTTAATTATTCTGTGAAAAAACTTACTAGTTCACTGTGACACTACAAGCGGAGGACGGAAACATGAGCTTTATATCTGTTACTACTTCCCAAGTTGGAATACAACTCCAAATCTGAGGCCTTGTTTACAGAAAATGCAGTGAACTGCACTGCCACTAAAATGCATCAGCGCAACAATGTAAACAATGTAACTCCAGAACTGAGACCTTGTTCCGATACAAAATGCAGTGAAATGAACTACCAATAAAATGTACTAGAGCAGCAGTGTATTAACCCAAAAGCCAAGACCTTGTGCAGAGGGAGAGGGGGAGAGGGGGAGAGGAGGAGGGGGAGCTCACGGGGGCCGGGGAGTGGGGCGCGGGGAGGATGCCGGTGAGTGGGGCGCGGGGAGGATGTCGGGGACGAGGTCCGGGTGGGGTCGGGGCGGCGTCGGGGCGGCGGGGCAGCGTCGAGGCGGCGGCGCCCTGCGAAACCACGATGAGAATGCAATACACACCAAAGAATATCATATACAAGAATTGCAGAAATTAAACAAGGTCAGACCCACACTATAACCATACATTTGACATTCTTAATTACAATTCAGTTTTGAAAAATGGAATTTCACTTAGGCCCTGGAGAAAATCTAAATGGGAAAATTATGCTATTCCACAACCTCTCGAAAGCTGCATTTTCGGTCGTTGCAACATTTTGTTATAATTAATATTATTTCATGAAAAAATAGTTATAATACTATTTATTATCCAAGTGAATCAAAATGAATGTTTTCCTACTATTGCCAATTGGAACAAAAATATTTCATATGTTCGTATTACTGCCAGTTCTAGGCTTCAACATGAGAAGTACTAATTCCCTAGGGATTAAGAGAGCATCAGCGCGCTATAAAACACCACAAACTTGCTCACGAAATTCTTAGAAAAGAACAGTGTACATATGGGAAGAGCAAAGGTAAGCTCACATACATCTACAATAGTAAATACTGCGGCAAATTTTCCCAACAAGTCCATTTACACATGGAATCAACCACACTAAAAAAGCAAATGTAAACTACGCGAACCTAGAAAATCATTCATCACCCATGAGGAATTTGAGATACAACCATACAGGTAAGGATGGAGGTGTTCAGTATGGGATGAATCGAAACGGGAAGATGAGACCTCACCGCGTTCTGCAGCGGTTATATTCTGCGACGGTGGTGTGGACGGGGCGGCGTCCGGGCGGCGGGGTCGCGTCGAGGCGGCGGGGCAGCGTCGAGGTGGCGGGGCAGCGGCGTCGGGGCGGGGTCGAGGCGGCGTCGGGGCGGCGTCGGGGCGGCGGGGCGGCGTCGAGGCGGCGTCGGGGCGGCGGGGCAGCGTCGAGGCGGCGGGGCAGCGGCGTCGGGAGAGGAGAGGGGAAGGGGATCTAGGGCGAGGGAGAGGGCGAGGGAGAGGGAAGGCGAGGAGAGGGCGAGGGAGGGAGAGGGCGAGGGCGAGGGCGAGCAGTGGGTCAGGGCAGCGGCGGCGGCGGCGGTGGATCGAGAGGGAGAGGGAACTGGCGAGGGGGAGAGGGAAGGGGGGATCGGGCGAAGGGGGAGAGGGAAGGGGGGATCGGGCACAATACTAATGGCGCACCTCACCGTGGTGCGCCATTAGTATTTTTTTTATTTCAACTCGAGCCAACAGGTTATGTACCACCAGAACTGATCCACATCAAGTCCCCTCTACTAGCTCGACTGGTCAGCAGCCAGTTCTCACACAGGAGGTCCTGGGTTCGACTCCCAGGCTCCACAATTTTTTTTAGCATTTAAAAAGCTGTTTGATACTTATTTGTGTTTAAATATGTTCAAACTTGTTTAAATAATAACAGTAATATTTTTTTATAAGACAGTAGCATTTAAAAAGCTGTTTGATACTTATTTTTTTATAAGACGGTGCGCGGGGTGCGGGGGGTCGGCGGCGGCGGTTGAGTAGGGGAATCGAGGGTGCGGGGGGTCGGCGGCGGCGGCCGGTGGACTGAGGGGGTGCTCGGCGGCGAGGGGGACCGGATCTGGCGAGGTGGGATAGCGATCGAGATGGAGGGGGATCGAGGTGGGCTCCACAATTTTTTTTAGCATTTAAAAAGCTGTTTGATACTTATTTGTGTTTAAATATGTTCAAACTTGTTTAAATAATAACAGTAATATTTTTTTATAAGACAGTAGCATTTAAAAAGCTGTTTGATACTTATTTTTTTTATAAGACGGTGCGCGGGGTGCGGGGGGTCGGCGGCGGCGGTTGAGTAGGGGAATCGAGGGTGCGGGGGGTCGGCGGCGGCGGCCGGTGGACTGGGGGGGTGCTCGGCGGCGAGGGGGACCGGATCTGGCGAGGTGGGATAGCGATCGAGATGGAGGGGGATCGAGATCGAGTGTCCATGAAATTTAAAAATATTCATGATAGTTCAAAAAGTACCCATGAAATACAATCGAGAAATGAAGGCTACGATTTAAATACAATCGATCTTAGCTAGCTATCTGTTCACAATCTTCTTGCCCTTCTTTTTCGCAAATGGAGTTCTTCTGTGGAACGGACGTCCTTTAGGTAGGGTGGTCCTGCTTCTTCTTGTGGTGTATGCTGCTACTTCATCATCGTCGTCATGTTCGATCCTCGGGTCGCCGTACTTGTCGAAGTCTTGCTCATTGGCTACTCCATCCATTCCGATGATCTTCCTTTTGCCTCTCCTCACGACAACACGACTGGGCTTTGGCGGGTCGGTAATGAAGAAGCATTGGTCCACTTGGGAAGCCAGTACCCATGGCTCATTTTTCGCGGTGACGTTTGCGCCCGCGGTTTTGGATTTGGCTTCGGGTATAACCATGGTGGTGAAATACCGGTCTTCTTTTATGACGTTCTTGGCCCATCTGACACGGAACATCGGGACCTTCTCTCCAGCGTAGCTCAGCTCCCAGATCTCCTCGATCCTTCCGTAGTATCTGTCCTTGTCGTTACCGGTGTAGGATTCCATCGTTACCCCGGAGTTCTGATAACCATCGCTCTTCATGTCCTTGGCCTCGGTGTAGAATGTGTAGCCGTTGATATCGTACGCCTCATAGGTCATCAGGTTGTGCTCGGCGCCCTGTGACAAGGCGAATATGAGTTGTTCTTCCGCGGAAGAATCCTCATGTAAAGGGTACGACAGAAGCTTCTGCTTGAACCAACGCGTGAAACATGAGTTGTGCTCTTTGAGTATATCTCCGTCCGTCCTCTGTTGGCCTCGGTCATTGTACGTCTTCTTAATAAAGGTTTTGTGCTCTACCACCCAAGGATCGACCACGTCTATGTGTTGTAGCGCGACTAGGTTTGCTCTTTCAAAGTCGGCGAGTCGACCCTCGAAGTCGACATGCATTTCGCGGCGACCCTCACGGTGACCCCATCCAGCGAGCCTGCCGAGGTGCCTGTTGACGGGCAGACCAACGGGGTTCTCGATGCCTAGATAATTCGTGCAGTAGGAGATGCACTCTTCGGTCAGAAAGCCCCTGGCTATGCTTCCTTCTGGACGTGACATGTTGCGAACGTATCCTTTGATGACACCATTCATCCTTTCGAACGGCATCATGCTGTGCAGGAACGTCGGCCCGAGTTGGATGATATCCTCCACTATATGGACCAGCAGATGCACCATAACGTCGAAGAATGCGGGCGGGAAGTACATCTCAAGCTCGCATAGTATCACCACGATCTCTTCCTGTAGCCTTCTGAGTTGCCTCACGCCAATCGACTTCCGAGAGATGACGTCGAAGAAGTTGCATAGGCCAAATAGCGTTTCACGGACGTGCGCGTCCATGATCCCACGGATTGCAACTGGAAGTATCTGCGTCATCAGCACGTGACAGTCGTGAGACTTCATCCCGCTGAACTTCTGCTTCGCTGGGTCTAGGTATCTGCTTATCTTCCCCGCGTAACCGTAAGGAAGTTTTACTCCTAGGAGGCAGGTGAAAAACTGCTCGATCTCCTCCTGACTTAGAGTGAAGCACGCGGGAGGGTAGTCATTTCCGGTCTTCTTGGCCTTTTTGCCTTTGCGACGACTTTCTGTGTCCTGCTTCGCCTCATCATCATCATCATCATCATCATCATCATCATCATCATATATAGCGTGAAGCTCCTGCCTGATGCCCATTGATTTCAAGTCTGCCCTTGCTTTCGGCCCATCTTTGGTCCTCTCTGGCATGTTGAGCAGGGTACCAAGCAGACTCTCGCACACGTTCTTCGTGATATGCATGACATCAAGGCTGTGAGGCACACGGTGGATCTTCCAGTACGGCAAGTCCCAGAAAACAGACCTCGTTTTCCATACCTTCAGCAGCGGCTCTGGCGCCTTTCGCTTCTTTCCCGGCTCTGGCGCCTTTTGCTTCTTTCCCGGCAGTGGGCAGTCTTTCCAAATTTTCAACAGCTTGTCTATTTCCTCGCCGCTCCTCGTACACGGGCGTTTTCGGGGTTCGGTTTCACCATCGAACAGATCCTTGCGTTTCCTCCACGGGTCATCGTCGCGAAGCCACCTTCGATGTCCCATGAACACGGTTTTCGAAGACCCGGGATCTCTATCTAGCTGGCGATACGTTGTGTCATCCATGCACCTTACGCATCCAGAAAATCCGTGGACTACCTGCCCCGCAAGATATCCGTAACCGAGATAGTCGTGCACCGTCGTGAGCAGTGCGGCTCTCATAGGGAAATATTCTTTCTCTGCGGCGTCCCACGTATTGGCTGGCGTTTTCCACAGCGTGTCAAGCTCCTCTTTCAGCAGCCCCAGATACAGATTGATGTCGTTCCCTGGTTGTTTCGGCCCTTCAATTAGCATACTCATGTGAATGTACTTCCTCTTCATGCACAACCAGGGGGGAAGGTTGTACATCCACACAAACACAGGCCAGGTGCTATGTGTGCTTCTCTGGCTGCCAAACGGATTGACTCCATCGGTGCTCGCGCCCAGCACGATGTTCCTTGGATCGTTCCCAAATTCTGGGTATTCGAAGTTCAACGCTTGCCACTGGCTCGCATCCTTAGGGTGACTCAGCATCTTGTCTTTTTTATCTATCTCCGGATCATTTGCGTCATCTTCTCGCTTCTTCTCCTCCCTATCCGCGTGCCAACGCAGGAGCTTTGCTACCTTAGGATCCGCGAAATACCGCTGCAGACGAGGAGTGATCGGAAAGTACCACACCACTTTTCGAGGAGCTTTCTTCCTCTTCTTGTATCGAGTGACACCGCACACCGGACATATGGTAGACTCCGCGTGCTCGTCCCGATAAATGATGCAATTGTTCATGCACACATGGTATTTCACGTGCGGTAAATCCAGAGGACACACGATTTTCTTCGCCTCCTCCAAACTGGTCGGGCACTTGTTCCCCTTGGGAAGACGTTCGTGCCAGAATGACATGTTCTCGTCGAAGCATGCGTCGGTCATTTTGTGTTTTACCTTCATCTCCAGAGCCATGAGCGTTACTTTCAGGCGGGTATCCTCGGGCCTGCATCCTTCATACAATGGAGTAACCGCGTCTAACTCAAGTTGATCCATCTTGGCTTTCTCTCGGGCGGCAGCTCTTGCGTTATCCGTCTGCTTGAGAAGCAGCTCTTGAATATGAGGGTCCTGCACCCAGCCCATCGATGGTCCAGCGTCGTCTGCTCCGCCGGCATCATCATCATGTCCTGCATCTTCTACATGATGACTGTGTACAGCATCACCGTCGTGATCATCTCCTGGGGATTCTTCGTCTTCTCGCCCCCCCCGAGCCGCGGTGGTTGTCTTGCTGCCCTTCCTCATTTCTTGCCCGGCCCCCATGGACGACTTCGTAGTCATCTTCATCACCTTGCCACCGATAGCCATCCATGAAACCACGCAAGAGCAGGTGGTCCCGCACCTGCCCGGAATCCGGGTCCGCAATAAGGCTATTCAGCTTGCATCTTCGACACGGACATCTTATCTCCGTCTCGTTCTTTTGAAGCATCTCGGCCTTCGCGGACCTCAAAAACCTATTCACGATGCCTTCGGTCATCGTGCGGACCATGGTCGCCTGCGGGGTAGAGCAAAACGATATTTTAGAACCAAGAAAAAATTTGGCATGACTTTCCCTAAAAATAGGACCAAAAAGAATGCTTAATGCCAAAATTCTCGCCGAAACGGAAATGAATCAACATTCCGGCAAAATATTGGCAACTATCGCATTTCAAATACCGGTACACCTCCAAACACAAACACATATGCAACACCACAAACATATGCAACACCACGAACATACATAGATCTAGCTAGGCCATAAAAAGTGCATGTGCACATTGTTGTAGGGAGAACAACATAAATATAGCTTCCCCCCTTACTTACCTAGCAAAACAAGGTAACTTAACCACTTAATTTGAATGAATCTATGGTGGAAATGAGGTGAAAAAGAGGAGGCACCCGAGACAAGGAGGAGGCGGTGGAGAGAATGAAGTGGGGAGAAAGTGAGTGTGGGAGGAGAGGCTGTCCAAAATATCTTGTTGCTGCCCACTTACTAATGGCGCACCAGCAACAAATGCGCCATTAGTAATCCAGGTTACTAATGGCGCACCCCCTGGTGGTGCGCCATTAGTACTTTTGCAAAAAAAGGAATAAAAACAATAATAAAAAAATAACATTAGTGGCGCACCTTCTGGCTGGTGCGCCATTACTAGTTACAACTAGTAATGGCGCACCACCAGCGCGGATGCGCCATTAGTATGTTTGGACAGGCGCACTAGTTCAAAAAAATTGGTACTAATGGCGCACCGTGGGCAGGGTGCGCCATTAGTAGTTTCAACACTAATGGCGCATCAGATGGTGGTGCGCCACACCACATGTCTGGTGCGCCATTAGTGTCAATTCCATCTATAGCCCTTTTCCTAGTAGTGGCTGCTGAGATACACAGTAGTGTGATGAACTATATTTGACTTCGCTAGTTCAGAATCAGTTGAAAATGACCATTCCATGACGCCGTCCTTTTCATGTTAGCGTGACCATTCTTCAAACAACTTAAAGCTACCTAACTCCTCAGGTACCAAAGCCACACACACACAAATATCTTCAGGTACTTCATTGTATTTTGGATCGATTTTTTACCATAAATTTAAGTTGTATGTAGCAAAAATAGTACTCCCTCCGTTTGACACTCCATTCAAAACTACTTTCGAATACAAATCCAGCAATACACTTTTCATAACATATTACTTGATACCCTGAATGCATGGCGCTTTAGGAAAAATACGTTAACCGAAGCTACGTAACAAAAAGACTATAGATTATTAACTCCTCGGCTTTTATACATTACTTTCGGCGTCGCGTTTACTCCCCTTAGAACAACAAGAATATCTCTCGCAAATATAAGTAAGTTTTAATTTATGCAAAATAAACAATATTGAAAATAACAGTCACTAACTTCATTGGCACACCTTGTTGTTTAGACCCCAATTGGATCATTTTCGTTAATAAAATGGGTGAAAAAATATATTTTGTAAGTACCTTTAATGAAGATTTTTTATTTCTATTATGTTGGGATAAGACAACATAATGTTGCGTGTATTTTTTTTAGTTGCTGCGACAAAGGTTATAAAGATCTGTAGATGTAAGATAGGTTATAAAAAATCTATTGCCCACAAAAAAGATCTCCTTCTTTTGTTCGTTGGATGAAATTTAAACTTTTTTTTTAGAGAAAAGGTGTCGGCCGAGCCCGAGAAAAGGCTCGAACCTAACCCGGCTTTGAATTAAGAAAGCCAACAACCGGCCAGGATTACAAGAAAGCGTACAACATGATAGAAACAGAAACGACAAAGATACAGAGAGCTGTAGCAGCTTACGACCTATATGTGATACAGGCAAACAAGAGATAGTAATAGGAGCCTAGCCAAGATCACCAAGGTCAGACGCCATGAGCAAAGCCACACCAGCAGCAGGGTGAGGGCAGGAAGAAACCAGCATCGATAACCAACATCTACTCGCCTACTCCCGCAGAACATGCCAAGGTCGACAAGCCACTCGCTTCTACCTCCGAAGAAGACAACAATCCTCTCGCCCTGGCTCGAAGGGCGCCGAACCGTCGGAAGGTAAAGTGCTCACCCTAGAGCCGAATGGGCAATGCCGCCTGGCAGCTCGGGCATGAGGGAGCAGAACAGCTCCTCTGCTGGGATCCCACGACCTCACCACCACCTGGGCAGCCACCCAACCAGACGCAAGCTGAAGAGCGCCTACACAAGATGAAGACCGCACGGAGAAGACGGGAAACAAGGAACAGCTCGCCGCCACACTGCCCTCACCAAGCAGAAAAGCACCATCCACACCTCCATGAACCCCAGACGACGCCTCCAAGAAGGGAACGACGTCGACACGTCGCCGCCGCCCACAAGGGGATCTAGGACTTTCGCCCCATGTAGGAGCGTGGAAGAAGGAAGCAGACGGGGATCTCGACGAGGCCTCCAAGAAGGGGACTGACTCCAAGAAAATGGAGACGGCCTCGCCGTAGCCACCAAAGGCCAAGGGTTTCCCCCGGTCCCACACTCCACTCCCAACCAACCGAACCCGAGAGCACGAGCCGACGCGACAAAGCCGCCATGGCCGGATCAGGCCGGTGGGTGCATCTGCGAGCGGAGGGAGCCGATCTTCACCAGACAAAGCACGCCCGCCACAACCTCGTCGCCCGCACGACCGAGGTTGCGGTACAGCCCTCGCGGCCGCCGCTCGCCGTAGAGCCGGTGCCGCCCTCACAGCCCGGGGCCGCCGCCCTGGCATCCACCCACCACGAGCATCTCCACCAACACAGGGAGCAGCCCCGGCACCACGCCAGAACGGCGGACCAGACCACCACCACATCCACCGGGAAGGGGGCCTGCGGCGCTCAAACACCCCAGATCCAGCCGGAGGGCAACCCCAAGAACCGGAGCAGGGGCAGCACGCCCAGGCCGAGTGGAGGGGCCACAACCCCTAGTCGACCCCCCGCCGGTCAAGAGAATGACCACAGGCCGCCACCAGTGCGGATCTGGAAGGGAGGCCACCATGGCGGCCAGACGGGCGGCTGAATCGCAAGCCACCCCGAAGCCGACCGGGACGGCAGCCGCCATGGCCGACGCCGCAGAGGCCAGATCCAGGGCCGAGCACCGCGCCAGGAGAGGGATGCCGGAGAGGAAGGGTCGCCGTCGGGAGGAGAGATGGGGCGCAGATCCAGGCAGGGGAGCACGCAGGGACGCCCCGCCGCCGCCAGCAACCGCACGGGCGAAGCCCGGGACGGCCGTCGACGACGGCGGAGGGAAGAGGAGGCGGGCGGGGGTGCCTGGCGCCGGATCTAGGGGTTCGCCCCCGTGTCGCCCAGGAGCGGACGACGCGGGGGGGGGGGGGGGGGGGCAAATTTAAACTTGCTTACCATTCAATAGTTCTCACATCCTTATTTGCTTTGGAACGTGAAAATGTTTCCACCATTCACACCAACTTTGGCTAAGAGAAAACAACCAGCTTGAATGGTGAGCTATATCAAAAACTTTGGCTAAGAAAAAGAAAAAAACAGTTAATTTTTTATGGCAAAATAGGCATCCGCCTTCGAGTTTTTCCATGAACATCTGAAAAAACCCCGCAAAAAAAACCTATTTGTAAATATAAAATCACCCATAGTATATAGGTGATGTTTTGGACCTATGTCTAGAAATTTATTAAAACTTTGACTGTTGATATCGTTTTAAATAATTATATAGAAACTTTGAAAATCATATGTGTAGATTTGTCGAAAAATATTTTGAAAATATCATTATTTTATTTCATGTTTAGTTGCAAGGAAGGTGTTGCGTCCATTTCAAAGGCAAAAAACTATAGAATGACCAGGCTTACTCAGGAAACTAGACCGAAAATTAAAAAAAGGTAAACAACACCGCTAGGCATTGACCATGCTAGACCACCAACACCAACGTGACCGTAGCCCGAGGAGTGGTGAGCAGAATCTTCAGAAAACGCCTTCAATGAGGAAGATAACGTCGCCGTCCCCAACATCGACCCCTGTTGAAAACCAAGCTTTCGCCCTGAACTGCATATAACCATCCAGCCAAACTTTGGTGAAGAGTGCGGTAACACAAAAGAGGCCCCAAGCATTCGACCTACTTTGGACCGTCAATTAATATCCAAAGCATCACTTATTTACGACATGAAAGGAGTAGTTTGTTCAAGACTTAAAAACGGTATGCCAGCAACACATGCTAATGCTATTTCACTTCTCTTACATGTAAGAAACCCTTGGAAATACTTTTTGTTTTGTTTGTAATGAACCACTGCTAGCTTTTGGATAGAGTCTTTGTTATCTTATACTCTCACTGTAACTAATATAAGAGCGTTTAGATCACTACTTTAGTATGCTATAAACGTTTTTATATTAGTTTACGGAGGGAGTATATTATAGGAGTGAATTGCAAAAAACCACCACATTTGGGGCATCGTTTGCGGAAAACCACCAGGTCACTAATCCTTTACAAAACTCACCGCGGATTCGGTAAACATTTTGCAAATAGCATTGATCGGGTGATTTGACCCGTTTGATCACTTTATGACAAGTGGGCCAGATTGCAAGGAGCTGACTTAGCAAAAAAAATTACACACACTCCCCTGGATCTGAAAAAGAAATGCAATCGACCCCCGCGCGCGCACAGGCAGACCTCGCGGCCTGGAGTTCGTCCCCGACCTCGCCAAGGCCGCCCCTGCGCCACCTGGGCCGGAGTACAGGGGAGCCACCAGCCGGAGCTCATAGAGCTCATGGCCGGAGGGTACAGGGGAGCTCCCTCCCGGCGGTTGCTGGCTCATGGCCGCCGGAGGATCCGGCTTCGGCCAGCGGCCTAGGCTATCCTGGAGAGAGAGAGAGAGAGAGAGAGAGAGAGAAGGGGGGAGGGAGAGCGATACGGGAGGAAGAAGAGGGAGAGGGGACGGCGGTGGTGCCCGGTACACCGGCGAACTGGCGGCGGCCATCTGCGGGCAAGTCGGAGCGGCACGAGGCTCGGTGGCATGTGCGCACGGGCCTGCGGGGCTCTCCTGCGGGCGTGGAGGTTTCAATGGCACGAGCAAGGGGCAGCGGGAGGTGTAGGAGCAGGGAAAGAGGCGCTGGATAATGGCGGAGCCGCCGGCGGCGGCGGCCGAAGCGCACGGAGGTTGGGCCCCATCCACGGTGTCAAGCAGCCTGGGCGTCCCCGGCAGACGACCGAGGCACGACCAAGGCATCCCGGCGGACGACATGGCAAAGGGCACTGTCGTGGCTTCAAGGTCGAGCTCCCGGCGGCCGCCTCCGCTTAGTCCACGCCGCGGCCGCTGCACAGCTGCTCTAGCTCCCCGGTTTTCCATCACCGTCGACGTTGTGCTCCGGCTCCCCGTCTACACATGCTGCACATCCAGAGAGAGCCATGGTTGCCGCCCCCACCGGCTCCCGTTGCCACCATCGGTTGCCTCCTCCCGATTGGATCGGGCGCAGTGGTTGATTGCTTTTTAGTTTTAGATCCAAGGGTGTGTGTGTAAATTTTTTGCTAAGTCATCTTCTTACAATCTGGTCCCACTTGTCAGAAAGTGATCAAATGAGCCAAATCACCTGATCAGTGCTATTTGCAAAATGTTTACCGAATCAGCGGTGAGTTTTGCAAAAGATTAGTGACCTCGTGGTTTTCCGCAAACGATGCCCCAAATGTGGTGGTTTTTTGCAATTTATATGCTTCCAACGAAACGTGGGCTCTTGGGCCTTCTCTGTCAACGCAAAAGACAAACAACTTTATTGTCTGAAGCGCATAATGTAGCAAAAACACAAGAAGTCTTTAGTGATGCACATAAGTAAATCCGAGCACAACTGCAATCTGAAACTCCAAACACAAACATCTTATTCATGTGCATGTACATAAAAGGAACAGATTGAGCAGTTGCACCATGCAATACCACTCAGACATAACGCTCTCGTCAGGACTCAGGAACTAGAGTACGGGCTCTAACGACATGTACAACACATACACGTGTATAACACACACACACACACACACACACACACACACACATGTATATTATATAGTTTAATAATACTTAGATAATGGATACTGTGCGGATGTAGCTAGTTCGATCATGGCTTGGCCTCTGGCTTTGGAAAATGGAACTCGGGTTTCGGTGGCAGCTCGGCTTTGGGGAACGGCGGCATTTCGTGCTTCGGGACCTCTGGCACAATAGGGTGCGGTAACTCGGGCTCCTTCAGCGCCTCAGGGTGCGGCACATGGGGCTCCTTCGGCACATCTGGCATGGCATGGTGTGGCATTTCAGGCTTCGGCAGCTCTGGTATGGCAGGGTGCGGCAGCTCGTGCTCCTTCGGCACCTCCGGCACGACAGGGTGCGGCAGTTCGTGCTTCTTTGGCACCTTTGGTACGACGGGGTGTGGCACTTCAGGCTCCTTAGCCACCTCCGGCACATGCGGCACTTCAGGCTTCGGGAGCTTGGGCACAGCAGGGTGCGGTGGTAGTTCCTTCTTTGGCACCTCGGGCACCACGGGATGTGGCACTTCGGGCTCCTTTGCTACCTCGGGCACAACTGGATGCGGCACTTCTGGCTTCAGGAGCTCCGGCACAGCAGGGTGCGGCGGCAGTTCGTGCTTTGGCACCTTGGGCACCACGGGGTGTGGCACTTCGGGCACGAGAGGGTGCGGTGGCTCAGGCTTGGGCAGCTCGGGCACGGCAGGGTGCGGCGGGAGTTCGGGCTTCGGCAGCTCCGGGACGATCGGATGTGGTGGATAGTCCTTCTTGGGTGCGGCCTCCTCTAGGTGCCGTGCTGCGCTGCTCATGGAGCTGCATGAGAGCAGCAGCGCCATGAGGAAGACAAGGGAGGCCATGGTGTTCTTGCGGCGTGTGCTTCTGGTCCTTGTGTATCGATCTGCGAGGCAACTTGTTGATGTGATGCTGGGAAACATGATAGGAGCTGGTATTTATAGCCAAAAATGATACACCTACAAAGCGGCGGGTATACATGCATGCATGTTTGCGGTAGACACTAGTAGTGTTCTGACTGAACTTTGGTGCCTTGGTGGCATGGTAGGTCACCTGCATCTCCAACTGAAAAAAAGGGCACCTGCATCTGCGTAATCCATCTCTGCCTATGTGCTCTACAAAAGAGTGTACACCGAACACGAACGTGAAGTGTTGATTCGGTGATTGGTCGGTTCGGCAGCTCAGCTGCAACTATCCGGCTGATCTCCGAACATATAACACGGTAGGCATTAGGAGGCATTTTTAAATGCCTTGAAATGGTAAGAAAAATGCCTTCAAAGAGCTACCGTGGCGTTCCTAAAAAACGCTAAGTATACTCACGAAGGGAAAGCTGTTTGTTGGCACTTTCCAAAAATGCCTCGGATGGTCAAATGTGGAGGCAATTTTAGAAAGTGCCTCCAAAAGTCAGAACGCCTCAACAAAACTGAACTGGGCAACCATTCAGCGCGACTCTGCTGCAACGACCACAACACACACAGCAGGCTGGCGCTGGGACTGCTGCGCCACCTCATCGGGGGGAGACTAGTATACAATCTGAGTTTACCGTGGAAGAATAGAAAAAAGATCCTGGGCCATTGGATTTGGGATGTATGGCATAGATTAGAGAGGTGGGATCTGTACAGATCGTGTGCAAAACTTTCCCTTTGCTCCCCACGAATTTGCTTCAGGTCCTTCTTCTCCTCCCTCAAACGACACATCTCTCTATCGCTCTCCTGTTCCCCTATCGCTCGCCGAACCTGGCGGCTGCCCAGATCCGGTGATTCCCTGGTGGACGACGACTACTCCCACGACTGCTCCCTGCCTCCCCCCTCCCAATCCGGCATTCAGGTCAGTTATCTCCATCTCCCGGTCACCCCATCGTCGCGCTGCACATCATCGTCAGGGAAAAGGCCACAGCCGCCACGGTGTTCTCCTCCCCGGTGGCCGCGAGTGCCCCGCCCGCTAAGCTGTTCACTCTTATCTTTCCGCAGGCAATCTGGTAGTGCTCGAGCGCGTGGTGATGCCACCACGGTATCCTCCTCCCCGGTGCTCCTAGGTCCAGCATTAGCTCACCGGAGCCAAGCCGGTGACGCTCGATCTGCTCGCCTCCTTCGCCTCGCATGCTCAGCAAGCGACATCAAGGTTAGATCCGTTTCTCCCACTCCCTCCCATAGATTTCTCTCTGTAATTTGGCTGATTCCAGTTAGTATTCTTTTTCTTTAGGGGAGGTATGGATTTGGATGTAGCTCACTGGCCAGGAGAACTTGCGGCGCCAACACACCAATATAGATCCGTACGTGCTGAATAGGCATACAGTTATGTAGTATGTGCAGTTTACTTGCTCTGTTTTTATGGGGATTTGGGAATTGTTCATACGTGCATGATCCAGATCTGTTTTGTGATTTCTGTTGTCTATTTCATGGTGAACCAAGTGTGTTTTATTTTCTTCTTTCTTTCTCTTGATATATAGCTGCTAGCACATTTGTACAATTCACTAATTTAATCGTGCCTGCTTGCTCAATGTCTATTTTATAGATGATCCAAAGCACTGTCCAGGACAAGTCGCCGGCTGCGCTGCTTGTAGATGAAATTAAACTGCTCCTCGGACTTGACCTGGAGCATGCAATAAAGCATGTATGTCGCGAACAAAATGTTGTCAGCCATGCTCACAAAAGGACCTGATGAGATAAAGCAGTTGTGCTCCTTAGACTGTAGTGCAGCCAGTTAATTAATGTAAGTTTTTTCCCTCGCAAAAAAGTCTATTTTATAGATGGCCGATATATTATCGTGGGAAAGTGTTCAACTGTTTTGGTCGGAATGAACTGAAAGCTGATTATTTTGAAAATGCATCATACCACACTGATTTATTATAATATTGTTACGTGTCCTCAGGTTTTGGCTTACACTTTTCAGCTATATATTGTCATGCCAACTCACTGATACATGATTATGGTTGAAGAACAATGCTGAGCAGTGCAAGGTTACACCATCACATCACAGTTCAAACACATCTTCTTTTTCTTGATAGGTTTTGAGATAGCTTACTGCGCTTATGCCCAATGGTAGTTTAACCGGGCATCTTAAATATTCTAATAATCACACTGGTGTGGCACAGCACTGCTTATGCCCAATGGTAGGTTGCTGGCTGCTAGTTAGGAACAAAAGGTGCATAAAGGTCCAAAAGCAAGAAATGATTTGATTCGTAGTGCATAAAGGTGCTTAATTTTTATGTCATCACACTTGGGGTTCGCTGTTCATGTAGCGATGCTTATTCAGTGGGGGTCACTTCAGTCCTTCACACTTGGGGTTCGCTGTTCATGTCGTGGAAAAGGATGTCATGTTATGTACCAAGTAATATATGTATGTGTCTTGTGCACTCAAATTAGGATGGATGACATGCACTAAAAAGTTCTTGCCTAGGATGATCCACTTAGACATGTATTCAAAAGATCATACTGGACATATATTCCCATATTTGTCTGGGTCCATCTTTGGATTTATTAGGAACAGAATGGTTGTGATGATTTGAAGTAGAAAATGATCATGTCATTATATGTACCAAGATATACATGTATGTGTATTGGGTACTCAAGTTAGGATGGATAACACGCACCGAAATTTGTCTGCCTATGATGAGATCCACTTGGAAATGTATTAAAAAAATTGTGCTTGACATACCATATTTGTGTCTGGGTTGATTCAGCTTTTGATTTACTAGGAACAGAATGGTTTTCAAGATTTGAAGTTGCCCAGATTGAATATGAGAAAGTTGGGGTTCTTACTGCAAAATGTCATGTTTATATCTAACTGTTAGTAGGGGGGTTTTCATCAAATGTACAATAAGTAGCCTGAGACCCCTCCACTCCGATCTGTACCGACAATATTGGATCCAACAGCCAACGTTGTGTTTTTCTATTCTTTCACTGTAAACCCATTTTCTATTATAGTCGCTCCCACCTCATCGTGGTAACTATTGTTAATAATTAATAATTAAGCCCGTCGCTAGGCCACCTTGTACTGTAGAGCAGATCGTGTGTATTTTTTAGGAGCAGACCTCCCAACGTAGGAATACAGCAGCTTTTAGTTCACGTATGAGATACAATTCACACAGGTTATCAGAGGGCTCCCCTTTTAAACAGCCTAAATTTCTTCTCGCTAAGCAGTATGGAACAAAACAAATTGGTATGCAAAGGCTTTGGACGAATTAAGAAAAAATGAACCGATAATACAAACAGTGCCATGGATCGAACAGGCAACCTCTGCGTAACTCAAAAATCCATTTGCCACCAAGCTGCACGCTGGTACTACAGTTGACGACATGAAGTATATTTATATATTGTGGGCATGTGGTTAGGTGTGGTGCAAAACCTGACGGAAGGCGATTTTCAGAATGCCTTTGATTGAGCAACATCGGAGGCACTCTCTGCAATTGCCTTGGAAACTAGGACATTTGAAGGCGTTTTTTAAGAATGCCTCTAAGGAACACAATCTAAGGCATTTTTCAAAGCGCCTTGTAGAAAATGCCTTTAAAACTTAACCGTGTTGTAGTGGAAGAGTTGATCGATTGCTCGGTCACGCGTACGCGTAGGACCGTCCGTCGCCGTACTACCGTGTCAGGTCACTGGTGCACGGTCGTCGTGGTACGGCGGGTGTTTGGTCACCACTCACCAGCGAACTGAGGCATGATAATTTCGGGGGATGTGGTCAGGAAATGCCGGAACTGGAAGCATGATTTATAATTTTATATTGTGGCTGCAGTGCGCTTTCGAGCATTTTCTTCCATTTTGTGGTGGTTGTGCTTGATTAGGGCTAGCTTCGTGATTAGAGTCACATGTGGTATGTGTCTATCGCGGTTGCTCGGTTGAAAGTTGAGCAGAAAACGACTTCCGGGTATACTAGTTGGGAATACTGAGAGCTTGACTATTTGTGTAACAATTTGTCTAATTCACATTTAGATGATTTTTAAAGATATCACATCTAAGCTCCCACAAATATATAATGCAGCAACAAGAAACAAAAAAAACTAGAAAAAAAAATAGACCACAGACGGAATGGACATGAGCTTAAATGTGACATAACTATATCACATCTAGATGTGTTCTAAACAGGCCCTGTGCCTAAATCAAATGAGCAGACGTGGATGTCAAGGACAAGCTGCTGAGATAGTATATCGCCTTCCTTTTCTTGTTGGCGTGGCCATTCTTCACGCAACTTAGAGCATCTCCAGCCGCGCCTCCATGACGGCTTCCCCAGGCGATTTATTATCGCCGACGCCGAAAAAACAGCCAGTCGCGTTCCCAGGACGTCGAATTCCCCCGGCTCGGCCCGTTTTTGCGCCCGGTGCTCGTAGGCCGAACCCGGTGCACTGGGGGCGCTCGGGGGCTCCGGCGCAAGGGAAAAGCGTTCCTAGGGCCACATTGACAGGCGAAAAGTCAAGCCACCCGCCCAGATTCACCTCCTGCCCCCCGCGCTCGGCCGCCACCCTGCGCCACCCTGCCGATCCCGGCGCCGACCACCACCCGCCGCAGCTAGGTAGACCATCTCCCGCCGGGAAAAGAAGGGGTTTCGCCGAGGCAGCCTCTTCGCCGCCGCCCCGGGCACCTTTTCCGGCGCTCCAGACGTGCAGGGCCTGTACGCCGGCGGGCTTGCGCCCACCTCGCCCACAAGGTGTTCGGTGAATTGCCCGGCCCAGCGATGGACTCCGAAGACGAGGAGGCGCTCGCAGCGTTGCTGGATGAGGAAGCCGAAGTCGACGTCCAGGAGCAGGAGCATCTCATGGTGCTCGCCGCCCTCGCCGGCCTGCTCGCGAGCAGTGAGAAGCCGCGGCGAGGTGGCTCGGCGCTTGGGCGGGTGAAAGCAAAGAACTGGCATTGTCTGGAAGGCTACTGCATGCTCTACTCGGACTACTTCGCCGACTCTCCATTGCACGGTGAGAAAATATTTCGGCGTTGTTATCGAATGAGCCGAAAGCTTTTCCTCCGGATTGTGAATTCCATCCGGGAGTTCTACAGTTACTTCAAGTGCAAGAAGGATTGCATCGGCACACTTGGATTCACCTCGATCCAGAAGTGCACAACAGCTATGAGGATGCTTGCATACGGAGCTCCTGGTGATTCACTCGACGACTATGGGCGCATGGCCGAGTCCACCACCATTGAGTGTTTCTACAAGTTCTGCAGGATAGTGGTGACAGTGTTTGGGCCGCAGTACTTGCGCACACCACAGTGGTGGCAGTGGCAAACTGGATTGACTACCTCAATATGCGTCAGGAGATCCGAGATCCACAGGTGCATCAAGAACTGCAACACGATCTGGTGGAGCACCTATGGAGGCTCAAGGGCGAGGCCGGGAATGACATGTGATGAAACTTGAGTTTTTATTTGTTAAACGATATAATTTGTAGTGAAGTATTTGATTTATGTGATGAAACACGCCGAAACACGCCGAACTATGTGACAAGCTAATTGATTCCTATTTTGTATGCGAAAATTCACGTCGAAACCCGCCGAACCGCGCTGAATAGGCCCGATTCACACAGTTATCGGGCCATTTTTGGACATATTTGGGCCGAAAGCTGGGTCGAATTCGGCGCCCGGGGGCGACCTGGGGGCGACGGCTGGGTGCTGTACCACCCCTAGCGCCGAGTTTATCGCCGGCGCACCCCAGGACGCTCTTTTTCAACACCCCGGGAGGCCGAACGGCTAGAGCATCTCTAACGGGCGCGATAGATTAGCTGTGTGTTGCAAAAAACGATAATTTGGTGCGCTGGGCCGTTTGGCACACTTCAGGCGCGCGAAAGTTTGATGCGCTAAAAAAAGAAACAGCACGCGTGGAAAAAGCGACATGGCGCACGGCAGTTTTGGCGCCCGTCGTCCACCGCATTGGATAAAAACGGTGCGCGGGCGCCCGCCAACTGCCATCTTCCTCGTCTCGACTTTTGCCGCCACGTCTTCTTCCTTGCTGCCGCCGTGCCTTCTCCCCCTGCCGCCGCCATGCCGCAGCGCCCCCGAAGCAGGTCCGGCTTCCGCGACGTTCGCCTCCACCCCTCCGGCTTGTATTTTGCGAAGGTCCGCTCCGGCGATACACGCCTTGGGCTCGGGACGTTCGAGACCGCCCACGAGGCCGCCCGCCCGTACGACGCGGCTGCATGGCGCCTCGAGAGGTCACGGGCGCATATGAACTTCTCCGACGCGCGAGCAGGCGCATGACCTCGCGCCTCCCCTTCGACTTATCACCGACAAGGATCATCGCGTCCAGCGGAGGCGGGCGTGCCGCCTCCCATCGCCGAGGCGGATGAGCATACCATGGTAGCGTGGCGCTTCCCGCTTTCCGTAGGATGTCGTCGCTGAGAACGAGTTCTGGGCGCAAAGGAGGGCGAAGCGAGCCGCGCGTCAGGCGGACAAGCATGAGCGAAAGACACTGGCGAAAGCCCGGTGCGAGCTTGAACATGCGTCAACCTGGGACGAGGACGATGTGGTTGGTCGACGCGTTTACGTCGTCGGACTACACCACCGAGGAAGATGACGAGTAGTTCGTCGACGCGTTTATCTAGTTTGCATCTGTCGTATGGACTACTTTGTGGTGTGTGGCTTGAATTTATGCTATGAATTTGAACTATGTGTTGTTTCAAAAAAAATCGTATGTTTTGCTTCAATTTGTTCCAGGCACCGACTTTTTGCGCGCTGTGGAATTTAAAACATCTGGTGGCGCTACAGCGGCGCGATAAATTTTGCAGCACCTGGTAAAGCAAACACCCTCGTGCGCGCTAAAACACATTATTTTGGTGCTGGAAAAAAATAGCGCGTCGCGCGACCGCGCGCCTGTTGAAGATGCTCTTAAGTTAGTAACTCTTCATGTACCAAAGCCACACACATACAAAAAAAATCTTCAGGTGCCAGCTACTTTATCGTCCAGATTTACTGGGCTTCATTGTATTTTGGATCGATTTTTTACCCTAAATTTAAGTTATATGTAGCAAAATTAATTTCAATGGAAACTAATTTTGAAAAGAAATCCGACAGTATAATTTTTATAACATATTATTATTTATATTTGCTAGTCACATTTGTATGGTCAAAATTTGACTCAAGATACGATGGGCTAATAAACCCGCAAAAAGAACACCCGCAATAGAAAAAACCCGGACGAAAGTGAGTAGTAATAATAGTACTTGACAGCCTGAATGCATGGCGCTTTAAGAAAAGTACATTACCGGAAGGTGCATAACAAAAATGCTATAAATTATTAACTCCTCATTTTCTTGTATATTACTTCCGGAGTCACTTTTACTTCTTTTTTTGCAAGAAAACTTTTAATCTATTCATCTTCAATTATGGTAGTACAATGAACACCAGAAATAATAAAAATTACATCTAGATTCATAGACCAGCTAACGACGACTACAAGGAATAAAGCGAGCCGAAGGCGCGCCGTCGTCATCGCCCCTCCATCGCTGGAGTCGGGCACAACTTGT
The DNA here is from genome assembly GCF_018294505.1 of Triticum aestivum. NCBI lineage: Eukaryota > Viridiplantae > Streptophyta > Magnoliopsida > Poales > Poaceae > Triticum > Triticum aestivum. The sequence continues at coordinate 193,033,720 of NC_057798.1, read as the reverse complement.
TGTAGTAGACAGTCGGGAAGTCGTCGTGCTAAGGCCCCATATGACCAGCGCACCAGCACAGCAACCGCCGCCGATGAAGAATAATGTAGATCGAAAGGATCCAACCCAAAGACGCACGAACGTAGTGAACAACGACGAGATCCCACCAAATCCACCAAAGATAGATTCGACGAAGACACATCTCCACACGCCCACCAACGATGCTAGACGCAGCGCCGGAACGGGGACTAGGCGGGAAGATCGTTATTCCATCTTCAAGGAGCCGCCGCCGTCTCGTCTTCCTGAGCATGACACAAACCCTAACAAAACAGAGAGAAACGACAAAGATCAAAGCCCTGTCGCCGGCCCTTGCCAGGATCCACCACACCCCCATGGACCTAGGGCCATCGGAGACAAGGCGGACCTGCAACGGCGCAGGCGAGAGGCAGGAACCCTAGCCTTTCTTTTGGAGTCGCTTTTACTCCCCATATAACAATAAGAACAATTCTCACAAAAACAAATAAGTTAAAATTTATACAAAATAAATACCATTGCAAATTACAGTCACTAACTTCAACATCACACCTTGTTGTTTAGACCCTAATTAGAACATTTTTTGAATCAAATGGGTAAAAGTATATATTTTGTAAGTACCTTTAATGGATATTTTGAATTTTTTTATTATGTTGCCATAACGACATAATATTGCGTGTATTTCTTAGTTGTTTTGATAAAGGTTATAAAGATCTGTAGATATAAGGTTGTAAACCATTTGTACGAATTGGCCGAGGCATGTCAATTTCAGGGCCATTTTCATCGACGAAAGAAAAAAAGAGACCCATGCCATGATTTTCAAATCTTTTCTATTTAGTAGTCTAAGTTTCTCGATGAGGATAATTAATTCGGTCGTTTTGGTCGGACTCTATTGTGGATTTCTGACTATATTCTCCATAGGTCCCTCTTAGATCTTCTTTCTCCAATCTTGGATTAGGGAAGGAGATATTCGCGACTACTGGCGATTTCAAGATGACCATTTGTAGGCATTGGCATCCAGCAGCGACTGTGGTTCCCATGTGTTGCAAGCCAAAATCTTATGGGGAAGCTTCCTCTGGAGCTCTGGAACAGGCACGGGGTCGCGACCTTCGTCGCCGGCTTTGCAAGCATCCTTCGGGTGGAGCATGCATGCTTGCATGGCAACGACTTCTCCAGCGTCTTCGTGCTCGTCAAGGTGGAGGCACTCCAGCATATCCCCCACCACTTCGCCTTCCATCGCCTCGACGGCGCCGGCGCCTACGCTGATGTGCTCATCAACGAGATCTGGGATGTGACCCGGTCTCTTGGAGCCCCGTCGGCGCCGCCATAGCCGCCATCCGCTCGCCGCTTTGATGGTGCGGGTGGCAGTTCTAGTGCTGACCACGCTCCCCCAAGGACGGTGCCTCGGCAGGGCCACTCGCAGCCGCGTGGCTGCCAGGCACCCGGGCAACTTGAAGATGAAGATGGCATGGCTACCCGTGCATATCGTGCCTTTCTGCAGCCTCATATCGCCTCCGTTGGCGACTTCATGGCCATGTTGAAGCTCTCTTCCAAGCCCAAGCTCATCAAGGGAGCCACCTTTTCCCTTCCCATGATCGAGCAGCTCGTGCACGAGGACGAGCCTCGGGGCTGTGTCATCCTTGTCATACTGGCAGCGGATGCCGTCCTGCCACGGGCTACAGTCTCCTTCGACCCAGACACCATGACCTTCTCCTTCAAGCTGGAGCTGAGCCGCTACCGCTCTGCTGAGGGATCAATTCAGTTCCAGACGGTGGCTCAGGATGACGGTTTCTTCCCGTGCTTTGATCTCTGCTCCGAGCTCATTGCGCGGGAAAGCTGCCGCTCCCTCTTTAAATTCTGGCCGCAGGATGACGCTGGCTTGATGTACCCTCGCACTTTGCCGCTCTTGTCGTCTATTGAAAACTTGCACCATCCCAAACCCATCGTGCCTCCTGGGATGCTCCCCACTGTTGGGCCCCTGCTCGCTGCCAATTGTGTCATCCTTCCTTCCTAAGCGTACTTCCCTGCTCATGCACACACCTAAGCCCATCAGGTTCTTGCCACCCAGCTCACCTCCTCCAGGCCTGTAGCGACTAGACCTCAAACACTCTAGTCTCTGTGCATCAGTGTCATCCCTGGATCGGTAATGCTGACACACATAGTACTTGAGGATTTATAACAGACTTTCAATCACACACTTATTACATCGAATGTCTCAAAATAGAACTTATTACAATAATATGGATTAAGGCCATCTAAAAACGATAACAGCGGAAGGCTTGGAAGATAAAGTGAGTCCATCAACTCCAACGGCATAGCCGAGTGAACGACTATGACCTATGGCACCTTACTCGTTGTCTGAAAAGTCTGCAACATGAAATGTTGCATCCTAAAATGGGTCAGCATATGGAATATGCTGGCAATGTAACACATAGAGTAATGAACAGAAAAAATGCTATCACTACATGCATATATGGCTGGTGGAAAGCTCTATGGTTACAGTTTTGCATAAAGCCAATTTTTCCTTACAGCAAAGGAATACATTTTGTTTAACTATCATGGTGGTTGTTAAACATTGAGAAGGTTCCTCCAACTCAATCCTAATTAAACATCATCATAATACCCAATCAAATTAATTTAGAGTGATGAGATCAACATGATAATCCAAGAACTAGATACTCAAAATGTCCATAACTGGGACACGGCTAACCATGATTAGTTTGTACACTCTGCAGAGGTTTGCGCACTTTTCCCCACAAGACTCGAACACATCCATGATTGGTGGATCGACACATAGTCTTTCTGAAGCATTAACTCCATACTGTGGGTAGACAGTACCACCTACAACCCACTACATCTGCTAGTCTACCTCTTCAAGAGCTTCACGCAACTTGCTCAACTATGCCAGAGCCCATATTGGCTTGTGGCTGCACACGGAAGTTTCCAGCATGAATAATCTTATGATCCCTTTGAGCCTGGGTGGCGAACCGTAGGATGATCACACGGGTACTCCGGGATATCCTGGGACAACACTGGATACTCCAGGTGCCCTGAGAACCACTGGGTACTCCAGGGTGCGTCAACCAATCCACCCAGATGTGTATTTAAGTAGCCACCTTAAGTGAACCATTAATTAACAATACTCACATCTGTCATGGATACACTCACCCAATCCACGTCTACGAGCATAGCATAGCAATATAAGCATAACATAGAAGTAACTCCCAAAGGTTTGATAATAAAAGGGCAATAGGTTCTACCTCATCATCTACTTCCCAAACCCACATGTTATTCAAATCCTAACCATGCAATGTTTGAGGTTTGTTCTAATGCATAAAAACTGGGTAGTAAAGAGGTATGATCAAAGTGTTACTTGCCTTGCTGATGATCCGCAAAACCTAGAGACTCGTAGTAGCACGCTTCGCACTCCGGGAACTTTATCGCAAACAAACAATAACATACATAAGCACTCAACTAGAAGCACGGATAATACTCAAACAAGAGATCTAACCAGAAATTTCAACTGAAGAACTCCGGTTTGCAAAAATAATCAAATCAAACAAAGCAACGAAACTCAAACTACGAAAGAAACAAGATTCGTTTACTAATCTGGACTAAAGTCAAATTTTACAGTACCAAAGTCTTGTTCAAGTTGGTTAAACATAAATAGGGCTTCGAGACGAAGATCTAGGTGCTTGAATCACCTGATTCGGATAAGCGAGCGAAAAGATAAACAAAAATGAAGATGAGGGCAGAAATCGCGATAAAAAATAATCGTGAAAATACCCTGGAAAATAAAACGCGACGAACAGGCTAAGCAACAAACGTTCGCTGCCTGCGGCTAATGGACGAACAACGTTCGTTAAAACGAACATATGGATGAACGTCCGCTATTTAACTAAACCGAAAAAACCAAACCGATCTAAAAAACCCGGATCTAGGGTTTCGAAATAAAATCGAATGGTTTTCCCGAGAGAACCGGCAGCGGCGGCGGGGCGGCTCCGGCGATGGCACGCTGGCGGCGGGCGGCGGGTCGGCGGCGGCTCCGATGACGGCACGCTGGCGGCGGGCGGCGGGGTCGACGGCGGGGCAACGAGGAACTCGCGCGGCGGCGGCGGCGGAGTCGCGCGGCGGCGGCGGTGGGAGTGGCGGCTCCAGCACGGGGCTAGGGTTCGGGAGGCGGCGGTGACTTGGGCTGGGGCGGGGGCCTCGGCCTCGGCTTATAAGGGTCGGCCGGGCTAGTGTCCAGGTCGGACATGGCCCGGTTAGGTCGGTTCACATTTAAAAGTAAATAAATCCTGGAGCGGAAAAACTAATGAAAGAAATACTAAACGGAGTCCAAAAATCCTGAAATAAATTTTCACGGTCCTCTAATAATATTGTGGACAAAGTGAACATTTATTTGGTCCTCTAATGCAATTTTGAAAAAATGTAATTTTTTCCTAATTTAAATAAAATAGCAATAAAACTCCGAAAATTCTTATTTGATTTTAATATTTTTCCTCCAATATTTCTTTATTTTGGAGAAGTCATTTTATCCCCTCTCTTTTATTTTCATATTAGAAATATTCGAAGAGAAAAAAATTAAAACCAAATGATCCTTTTTTTTGAAATTTGAAAAACTCAAATATGAAAAATAACGAAATCCCCAACTCTCTTCGTGGATGCTTGAGTTGCGTAGAATTTCTAGGATCAACTCAAAATGCTATAAAAATATGATATGCAATGATGACCTAATGTATAACATTCCAAATTGAAAATTTGGGATGTTACAAACCTACCCCCCTTAAGATGAATCTCGCCCTCGAGATTCTGGTTGGCTAGAAAATAGGTGCGGGTGGTCCTTCTGTAGGTCTTCCTCTCGTTCCCAGGTGGCTTCATCCTTGATGTGGTGGCTCCACTGAACCTTGCAGAACTTGATAACCTTGCTGCGTGTGACTCGGCTGGCAAACTCGAGAATCTTCACTGGTTTCTCCTCATAGGTTAAATTGATATTCAGCTGAATCGCTTCCAGTGGCACTGTATCTCTCAGATGAATATCGGCCATCTCTGCGTGGCACTTCTTCAACTGGGAAACATGGAACACATCATGAACTCCTGACAATCCTTCCGGCAATTCTAGCTTGTAAGCAACTTCTCCCATACGTTCCAAAACTTTGTATGGTCCCACAAAACGTGGTACTAACTTTCCCTTAACTCCAAAATGCTTAACTCCTTGAAGTGGGGACACACGAAGATATACTCTGTCTCCGACTTCGTAAACTGTCTCCTTGCGTTTAGAATCCGCATAACTCTTCTGCCTGGACTGGGCCACCTTGAGCCTATCGCGAATCAACTTAACTTTCTCTTCAGACTCCTTAATCAAATCTGGTCCAAACAATTGACGGTCTCCAACTTCACCCATAGCAACGGTGTCCTGCACCTCCTTCCGTACAAAGCTTCGAAAGGGGCCATTTTCAAACTGGCTTGATAACTGTTGTTATAAGAGAACTCTGCATACGGCAAATTTTCGTCCCAACTAGATCCATAATCTAGCGCACAAGCTCTCAACATGTCCTCCAGAATCTGATTGACTCTCTCAGTCTGTCCATCTGTCTGTGGATGAAAGGCTATACTAAACTCCAGAACTTTGAGGTAAATTGGGTTCCTCTATCTGATACTATGGTCCTTGGAACTCCATGCAGACATATGATCTTGGTCATGTATATCTTTGCCAACTTAGCACTGGTGTAAGTGGTCTTCACTGGGATGAAATGAGCTACCTTCGTCAACTGATTGACTACAACCCATATCGAGTCATAGCCTGAACTAGTCCTGGGCAATCCTGTGATAAAATCCATGCCTAGCTTGTCCCACTTCCATTCGGGTATCGGCAAGGGCTATAGCAATCCTGCTGGCTTCTGATGCTCTGCCTTCACTCTCTGACATACATCACATACTTCTACATACTCAGCAATATCCTTCTTCATTCTGGTCCACCAGAAACTGTCCTTCAAATCCAGATACATCTTGGTATTTCCTGGGTGAATCGAATACAGCGAATCATGGGCCTCCTGCAGAATCAACTTCCTGATCTCTGGGTCATTAGGCACATATACACGATCCTCAAACCATAAGGTATCGTGCTCATCCTCACGAAATCCTTTAGCTTTTCCTTTGATCATCCTTTCCTTTATCTCGGCAATCTCTTTGTCAGTCTTCTGAGCTTCTCTGATCTTATCCATCAAAGTAGACTGAATTTCCAACGCTGCTACATAATCTCTCGGGACTATTTCCAAGCATAGCTCGCGAAGATCCTCTGCTAACTCCTTAGGTAATCCTCCGGTCATGAGCGTATTGACATGACTCTTGCGACTCAACGCATCGGCTACTACATTAGCCTTTCCGAGATGATAGTGCAACTTCATATCATAATCCTTAATGAGCTCCAACCATCTCCTCTGCCTGAGATTTAATTCCTTCTGTGTGAATATATACTTCAAACTCTTGTGATCCGTGTACACCTCACAATGGTTTCCTATGAGAAAGTGTCTCCAGGTCTTCAACGCATGCACTACGGCTGCTAACTCCAAACCATGGGTAGCATAATTTAGCTCACGGGGTTTAAGCTGTCGTGAGGCATATGAAACAACTCTTCCCTCCTGCATTAGCACTGCTCTAAGTCCTCGACGAGAAGCGTTGCAATACACTTGGTAATCCTTGCGTTGATCTGGAAGAATCAACACTGGGGCTGTAACCAAACGTTTCTTCAACTCCTGAAAACTGGCCTCACAATCCTCAGTCCATTTGAACTTGGTGTCCTTTTTCAACAACTCTGTCATATGCTTTGCAATCTTAGAGAAATTCTCAATGAACCTCCTGTTGTATCCTGCGAGTCCAAGAAAACTCCGGATCTCTCCAACCGACATGGGTGCTACCCATTTAGTCACAGTGACAACCTTGGTGGGGTCTACTGCTATTCCTTCTCTGGATATAACATGTCCAAGGAATCCAACTTCCTTCAACCAAAACTCAGATTTGCTGAACTTAGCATATAACTGATGTTCCCTAAGCTTCTCGAGAACCAAACACAAATGCTCCTTATGCTCCTCTTCATTCTTCGAGTAGACCAATATATCGTCAATGAACACTACGGTGAACTTATTCAAAAACTCCATAAACACCTTGTTCATCATGTTCATGAAATAGGCAGGCACGTTAGTCAGACCAAATGACATAACGGTATACTCATATAGCCTGTACCTTGTGGTAAAAGTTGTCTCAGGTATATCCTACTCTCGAATCTTCAGCTGGTGGTATCCTGATCGCAGATCTATCTTGGAAAATACTTTAGCTCTTTGCAACTGGTCAAATAAATCATTGATCATCGGTAGTGGGTACTTGTTCTTGATTATCACTTCATTCAACCCATGATAATCAACAACCATCCTCAACGATCCATCCTTCTCCACTAGAAGTACCGGTGATCCCCAAGGTGACGAACTTTGGCGAGTATAACCTTTATCTAGTAACTCCTTAATATGCTTCTTAATTTCCTCCAAATCCTTTGCGGGCATCCGATACGGTCTCTTTGATATTGGCCTTGTGCCTGGCAAAAGCTCAATCAAAAACTCAATGTCTCTATCCAGTGGCATGCCTGGCAACTCCTCTGGAAATACGTCAGGGAAATCCTTCACCACTGGTACTTCCTCATGTACAACTCCTGATAAGGAATTCACTTGAGTCCTCTTCGGCACATGCCGGGATACATACTTAATCATTCTTCCTTCTGGGGTGGTGAGCATAATCGACTTACTAGCGCAGTCAATGTTCCCTCCATACTTTGATAACCAATCCATGCCTAATATTACATCCAGTCCTTGCGATTCCAATACTATTTGGTCTGAGGGGAACATGTAGTTACCAATCCTTAATGGAAACCGATCACACCATAAGCTAGCCATATACTCTGCTCCTGGCGAGGTTACTAACATGGGTGACCTAAGGGCTTGGGTTGGCAAGTTATACTTATCCACAAATCCCCTTGATATGTATGAATGCAATGCACCAATATCAAAAAGAACGATTGCAGTAAATGACTTAACCAAAAACTTACCTATAACTGCATCGGGTTGCGCTTCAACCTCCTCCATGCTAACGTGGTTCACTTGTCCCCTGTTGAAAGGGTTGGGCTTCTTCCTAGAGCTTCCATTTCCATTTCCATTCTTTGTTTCAGAACACTCCATGGCGAAATGTCCATTCTTCCCACACTTGAAACAAGTAATGTGACTTAGATCCTTCTTGGCGGGTGTTGCTGGGTTGGAATGGTTCTGGCCGTTGCTTCCTCCATTCCCATTCCCATTCTTGGGGCCACTATGGTTATGCAAACTTCTTCCATTGGAATTATGGCCTCCATGGTTATGGTGAATGTGTCCTCCTGAATTCGGGGTAAAACGGGGCCTGTGCTAAGCTCCTGAATTGTACTTCCCTTGTCCATACTTCCTCTTGCGATTGTCAATCTGTCGCTGATTCCCTTCAATCATGACAGCTCTGTCTACCACCTACTGGTAGTTGTTGAAGGTTGCCACCATCAACTGCATGCTTAGCTCGTCATTCAGTCCTTCCAAAAACTTCTCCTGCTTAGCGGCATCTGTAGCGACGTCATCTGGGGCATAACGTGATAACTTACTAAAATCATCCACATATTGGCCCACTTTGTGTCCTCCTTGGCGCAAGTTGCGAAACTCGCGCTTCTTCATGGCCATAGCTCCTGCTGAAACATGGGCAGTGCGAAAAGCCTGCTGAAACCGATCCCATGTAATAGTGTCAATGGGGTAAGTGGTTGTGAAATTCTCCCACCATGATGTTGTAGGTCTATCAAGCTTATGTGTGGCAAAACGCACTCTCTCCGCATCTGTGCATCTGGCAGTGGTCAACTCCCTTCCAATCTTGTAGAGCCAATCATTTACAACAATCGGCTCGGTGCTACTAGAGAACACCGGCGGATTCAGCCTTAGAAAACGGGCTAAGTGATCAACAGGTGGTGGTGGTGGTGGGTTGTTATTGTTGTTGTTGTTGTTGTTGTTCCCCTGGTTCTGATTCTGAACTAGTAGCTGCATCGGGGTATTCTGCTGCTGGATCAACTGAGTGAGCTCCGGTAGAAAGAAAATCCATTGTCACGTCTCGGAGGCATCTGATGGGTTTATAAAAGGTGAGAAAACAGAATAGAATGAGGTCTAGAGGGAAAACACTACCCATATGCACATGAGACAAACACAATCAAATCACTTCAATCAATTCAAACAAGGGCATACAATCGGTCTAACTATCGTTACAAAAGTGCTCAGACTATACTATATACATGGGGGAATACTACTACTGATATGGTGGTCGACTGGAAGTTTTAATCTGTGGAAGACTCCATGATATCTGCTCCAGCTTCATCAACATAGTCATCATTGTTGTCGTCGAGGTCTAAGTCGGTGTCGTCGATGATGATGTAGTCCTCCGAGCGAATGTCCTTGGAATCGTCGTCATCTCCTCTTGGCGCGGGTCTCCCATGAATACTCCTAGCTTCCTCGTCAAATCGTCATCCTTCTCCACGAGTATCGTCATTTCCTCCTCATATCCATCGCGTGTAGACTTGAGTTCTTCCTCCAGCTCCGTGATCCTGGTCATTGCTTTCTTCAGACCTATCATGCCTGCACACATCTGGTTCTCCTGGCGACAAATGTGTTGGTTTAACTCCTGGATGAAAGCTGCAATGGACTTGTCCCTCCTGGTGCTGATCATCTCCCATTGCTCATCTCGGTGCCCACAAATCTGGTAGATAGTATCCTTAAGACCCTTGTGGTAGACTTCTGCAATGCGTCCAATGGTGATGTGGGCTGCCATGCTCTTCCCTAGACTCCAGGTTGGTGCATCAAAGGAAAACTCTATGGGCTCAGTGACTGGCATGAACGTCCTTCGTGGAACTTGAACTAGAATCATCCAACGCTCCTCTTCTGGTAAAGTGGTGATGTAGGTCCCGGTGAAACTTGGTATTCCAATGTTCAAGTACCTAGTAACTTCCTTCAAGTGTCGTCCAAAAGGAGTGTCTTCATCCGGTTGTGTAAAAGGAGTAACTTCCTTGCATCCACCATCCTGTAGAGTAGAAAAGGAGAGGAGAAAGAAATGAGAAGAGAGTCGTGACCTATGGTTTTAGTTTAGTGGTCGTGTCCTACAGTCAGCGTGTGCTCTGATACCATCTTGTAGCGACCAAACCTCAAACAGTCTAGTGTCTGTGCATCAGTGTCATCCCTGGATCGGTAATGCTGACACGCACAGTAGTTGAGGATTTATAACAGAGTTCCAATCACACATTTATTGCATCAAATGTCTCAAAAGAGAACTTATTGCAATAACATGGCTTAAGGCCATCTAAAAACGATAACAGCGGAAGGCTTGGAAGATAAAGTGAGTCCATCAACTCCAACGGCATAGCTCAGTGAACGACAAAGACCTATGGCACCTTAGTCATCGTCTGAAAAGTCTGCAACATGAAATGTTGCAGTCCGAAATGGGTCAGCACATGGAATATGCTGGCAATGTAACACATATAGTAATTAAGAGAATAAATGCTATCACTACATGCATATATGGCTGGTGGAAAGCTCTATGGTTACAGTTTTGCATAAAGCCAATTTTTCCCTACAACAAAGGAATAAGTTTTGTTTAACTATCATAGTGGTTGTTAAACATTGAGAAGGTTCCTCCAACTCAATCCCAATTAAACATCATCATAATACCCAATCAAATTAATTTAGAGTGATGAGATCAACATGATAATCCAAGAACCAGATACTCCAGATGTCCATAACCGGGGACACGGCTAACCATGATTAGTTTGTACACTCTGCAGAGGTTTCCGCACTTTTCCCCACAAGACTCGAACACATCCATGATCGGAGGATCGAGACATGGTCTTTCTGAAGCATTAACTCCCTACTCTGGGTAAACAGTACCACCTACAACCCACTACATCTGATAGTGTACCTCTTCAAGAGCTTCACGCAACTTTGATACGTCCATTTTGCATCATGCTTTTATATCGATACTTATTGCATTATGGACTGTTATTACACGTTATGTCACAATACTTATGGCTATTCTCTCTTATTTTACAAGGTTTACATAAAGAGGGAGAATGCCGGCAGCTAGGATTCCGGGGTGGAAAAGGAGCAAATATTGGAGACCTATTCTGCACAGCTCCAAAAGTCCTGAAACTCCACGAAAGTCATTTTTGGAATTAATAATAAATATTGAGCGGAAGAAGTACCAGAGGGGGCCCACCCCCTGGCCACGAGGGTGGGGGGCGCGCCCTACCCCCCTGGGCGCGCCCGTGCCTCGTGGGCCCCTTGGAAGCCCTCCGGTGGCCATCTTCTGCTATATGAAGTCTTTTACCCTGGAAAAAATCATAAGCAAGCTTACGGGACGAACTCCACCGCCACGAGGCGAAACCTTGGCAGAACCAATCTAGGGCTCCGGCGGAGCTGTTCTGCTGGGGAAACTTCCCTCCGGGAGGGGGGAATCATCACGATCGTCATCACCAATGATCCTCTCATCAGGAGGGGGTCAATCTCCATCAACATCTTCACCAGCACCATCTCCTCTCAAACCCTAGTTCATCTCTTGTATCCAATCTTTGTACCGAAACCTCAGATTGGTACCTGTGGGTTGCTGGTAGTGTTGATTACTCCTTGTAGTTGATGCTAGCTGGTTTATTTGGTGGAAGATCATTTGTTCAGATCCTTAATGCATATCAATACCCCTCTGATCATGAACATGAATATGCTTTGTGAGTAGTTACATTTGTTCCTGAGGACATGGGTGAAGTCTTGCTATTAGTAGTCATGTGAATTTGGTATTCGTTCGATATTTTGATGAGATGTATGTTGTCTCTCCTCTAGTGGTGTTATGTGAACGTCAACTACATGACACTTCACCATTATTTGGGCCTAGAGGAAGGCATTGGGAAGTAATAAGTAGATTATGGGTTGCTAGAGTGACAGAAGCTTAAACCCTAGTTTATGCGTTGCTTCGTAAGGGGCTGATTTGGATCCACTTGTTTCATGCTATGGTTAGGTTTACCTTAATACTTATTTTGTAGTTGCGGATGCTTGCAATAGGGGTTAATCATAAGTGGGATGCTTGTCCAAGAAAGGGCAGTACCCAAGCACCGGTCCACCCACATATCAAATTATCAAAGTAACGAACGCGAATCATATGAGCGTGATGAAAACTAGCTTGACGATAATTCCCATGTGTCCTCGGGAGCGCTTTTCTCTATATAAGAATTTGTCCAGGCTTGTCCTTTGCTACAAAAAGGATTGGGCCACCTTGCTGCACCTTATTTACTTTCATTGCTTGTTACCTGTTGAGGGAGTCCTGGATTAGGGGGGATCCGGACAGCCGGACTATATACATCGTCCGGACTATTGGAGCATGAAGATACAAGACTCAAGACTCCGTCCCGTGTCCGGATGGGACTCTCCTTTGCGTGGAAGACAAGCTTGGCGATCAGGATATTGTATTTCCTTCCTTGTAACTGACGCCGTGTAAACCCTAGCCCTCTCCGATGTCTATATAAACCGGAGAGGTTGGTCCTTAGAATGCCGATCACAACTGCAATCATAAACATCATAGGCTAGTTTCTAGGGTTTAGCCTCTACGATCTCGTGGTAGATCTACTCTTGTACTACTCATATCGTCAATATTAATCAAGCAAGAAGTAGGGTTTTACCTCCATCGGGAGGGCCTGAACCTGGGTAAACATTGTGTCCCTTGCTTCCTGTTACCATCAGCCTAAGACGCATAGATTGGGACCCCCTACCCGAGATCCACCGGTTTTGACACCGACATTGGTGCTTTCATTGAGAGTTCCTTTGTGTCGTCGCTTCAAGGCTTGATGGCGCCTTCAATCGTCAACAACACGGTCCAGGGCGAGACTTTTCTCCCCGGACAGATCTTTGTGTTCGGCGGCTTCGCACTGCAGGCTAATTCGCTTGGCCATCTGGAGCAGATCGACAGCTACGCCCCTGGCCACCAGATCAGGTTCGGAAACCTGAACTACACGGCGGACATTCGCGGAGACTTGATCTTCGACAGATTCGGGCCTGTGCCAGGAGCACCGGACAGTCACGATGAGCACGACTTTGACCTGTTGTCGGACAATGCTCGGGATATCACCCCTGCAGTAGCCCCGGACCTAAATCTGGGGCAGGCTGCATTGCCTAAGGACGGAGGGATGGACCCCGCCCCGCAGGCCGCACACTCATCAGTGCTGGAGCCGAACACAAGTCTCACCTCTGTGGAAGCCTGTGACTCCGGACCCCAGGACTAGTATCCGGTTGTTGGTTCCAGTCCGCGCACTCCCGAGCCAGCCGAGCCAGGTTGGGCCCCGGTAATGGAGTTTACCGCTGCGGATATCTTCCAGCACTCGCCCTTTGGCGACATGCTGAACTCGTTAAAGTCTCTCTCTTTGACATGAGACTCTTGGCCGAACTATGTCCGGCTCGAGTAGGAAGCAGGCGACGAAGGAATTTGTTTCCCACCCACCACCCACTTCATTGCCACGGTTGATGACCTAACCGACGTGCTTGACTTCGACTCCGAAGACATCGATGGTTTGGACGACGATGCAGAAGAAGTACTGGAACCACCACTCATAGGGCGGTGGACAGCCACCTCCTCATATGATATATATATATGGTGGACACTCTGAAGGAAACCAATGGCGATGAGGCAATGGAGGATAACCCCTCAAGGATAAAAACAAAGCATGGGCGTTATCGGCGCCGCTCCAAGCCCCGCCATAGCAATGCCGGCCCAGGAGACAAAAACAATCCGGATGGTGCCGAAGAGGAATACAACCCCGACCAGCCTGCCTTCGGGCAGGCCAAACAGGCGACAGACGGATATCCGGAGGAGGACAACTACATGCCCTCCTCCGAAGACGAGATTAGCCTCGGCAATTCCGAATGCGGCGTGCCTGAGGATCTAGTGGAGCAAGTTCGCTTCAAGCGACGACTCATGGCCATGGCAAGGAGCCTGCAAAAGGAAATAACAATAGCTCAAAGCTGACCAAGATTTGCTCGTGGACAGATGGACCAAGGTCCTGGCCACCGAAAAATACAAACTCGACCGCCCCGACAAAGGGCACACATGGCATAATTCGCTACCCCAACCTCAGCAGAAGAACCCAAGGCACATACCCCGACGTCAACACACCACAACGGTCCAAGACAATACGAAGGATACACGAAGAGGCATCCTCAAACCTCGGCGCAATTGTCATAAAAGTCAAGTCAGGGAAGTTGGCGCCAAATCCAGCAACTCCCAGTCCGGTCGCGGACAAAGAACAACTCAAGCCTATACGGCCCGAGCAACATACTCGACCAACCATGTGAAATTCATGGTACTCCTAGAAGGACGGCCAAGCACACCAATAGAGAATGCCGGATCCTCAAAACAAAGCGGTCAGTCATGTGTCGGAAACAATGAGGGGAGGAGTCCAGCAATGGCAAAAGTCAAAAGATCCTCCAGATCATAAAAGTACGGTCGATCTCCCCCGATCACATCAACCGTCCGGACAACATCAACCACAGCAAATTCAATTGCGGTACCTCGAGAGCTAGTAGTCCGGGGGCTCCATCTCACATAAAGCCCCCACGGGTATGAAACCACAAATAACATCTTCTCAAAGATGCCAGGTGCAAAGGCCAAGTTTTATTCGCCCACCACTCTAACGGTTGTCTTCGGATCACCAAAAAATGCCACGCCAAAGAATAATTCTTCGGCACCTTCCCCTCATATGATACTTTACCATATGCTAGCGGGACGAACCACGTTGACTAGATTCCACGTGGTAAACCATTAGGCCAACACCGTGTGATATAATCACACCTATGGGCAAGGCCGAACTCCGCCCTTAGAGCGGAAATCATACAGCTGCCGGAGTAGCGAGTCATGCCTGCCTATCAAAATTTTGATATGATAGCCAACTATCCGGACACCAACTGAGGAGTCCGCGCTACTTCACGGTATAACGGCTGGGTTAGCCAGGGTCCGATTAGGAACCCTTGGACCAACCACAAGATGACGTTCAGCTACCTCCAAGTATTTGCCTTTACAAACTAACTTTGACGCAGAACAGGATTGGCGACGTGGAATCTGCCCGGACACACAAGGGCAGGAACATGCATGTGACCCCCCCTCCCAAAGAAGGCAGTCCGGATTCACTACGGATCCACTCACAGCCCCCTCCAGTCCGGCCATCATAGGTTCCGCCAAAAACACCTCTTTTCATAATCATAAATCATACTCATATGCATAGACATATCATCCTACTACAATGCGTAGACTTAAATAACACTTACCGACCGACGTTTATCATCGACGCCTCTTTGCCAAAAACGGCAGCCACGCCTCGTGTTGCGCCCGATTATGCCAGGGGCTTCACCGTACGGCAATAAAGTCTGACAACCTTTTCGGTCGCTCGGCACCCCAAACTTATAGCACTATATACATTAGCTCTGAATCATGTCTTGGGTCATTGGTTGGGTTTGCCCGGCTCCCATGTTTTGGTACCTTACGTTCCGCTCCATCGGCTAAGGTAGCGCTGGGAGAACTACTACGATTGTGTCCCGGTTCTGCCAGACGAGCACCTCGGTAGAGAAAGCCGAAAACTGACTGTCATGATACAGCGAGAGCTGGTCAGCTGTTCGAGAGGTTGTAAAATCCTTAAACATTTATTCCGCATAACGCCATTATAAATGCAGAGTGTGACGGATCGTTCTTCCGGTCAGGCGCCAATAGAGCCCCTAGTTCGGCCTTCCGAACACTAGGGGCTGCGCCGACCATACTCAAATTCCTATGGCTAAGTGAGAGTGGTAAAGCCCTATACTCCGATTACCTGGTTCGTGGTGAGGAACACCTCCTTAAAAGGACCCATCCATGGGATAAAGAGTGTTCGGGTATGCCCCGAACACCCCCGTATTTCTTTCGTGGGGGCAGAAGCCGACGACTGGCCAACTCTCAGGATTTACATACACTAAACAGCCGCACAGGAAGAATAAATGTTCAAACAAAACAGGCAATAAATAATAAAAGTGACATTATCCCATATTACAAAGAACGGCACTAATGTCTTTGGTACACTTATCCGCCACAAGGTGGGCTCCCTTCAATACACCTTCATAGTACAGCTCGGGCTTGCGGTGCTCCTTACCCTCTGGCGGCCCCTTAGTCATCAGCTTCTCCGCGTCAAGCTTCCCCCAATGCACTTTTGCACGCGCAAACGCCATGCGTGCGCCCTCTATACAGACCGATCCCTTAACAACATCAAGCCGGGGACAGGCGTCCACAATCCGCTTTACGATTCCAAAGTAACTGCTTGGAATTGGCTCCGCGGGCCACAGCCGGACAACCAAGTCCTTCATGGCTAGTTCGGCCGCCTGGTGCAGTTCGACCAGCTGCTTCAGCTGATCAATAAAGGGCACCGGATAGTTCAGCGCCAAATACTGCGACCATAAATTCCTCTCCGCAGACTTCTTCTCCTCGGTCCGGTAGAATTGGGCGGCATCTGATATGCTGCGAGGCAGATCCACAAACGCCCCTGTAAAAACAAGAATTCAGCTTGTCGCTTAGAGTTCTTCCCACTATCATGTAAAAATGGCCATGAATACAAAAAGGCCTTACCAGCCGCAACTTTCCGGGCCTCCTGAATGTCCCGCACAGCACCTCGGGCTTCTTCCCGAGCATCTTCCGCGGCTTGGAGAGCTTGGGCGAGTTCGGATTCTTTCCCTACTAGACTCTGCTCCAAGCCCTCGCTTTTCTTCACAGCCTCCTGGAGCTCTCGCTCAGCTACGATGACCCTGGCCTCGTGTTTCTCACGAAGCGCCTATTCAACGGCAGCCTTCTCATTGACATCAGCCACAACCTTCTTCAGTGCCTCATATTTGGCACTCGCTACTAGGGCATACAATACAAATACTTTTCAATAGGCACAATTACTCATTCGTGCCAAATTCAAGACAATGTTTCAAAATACCTTGCTTGTCCTCCAATTGCTTCTTCACACGGCCAAGTTCTTCCTCGGCCCGTTCCAGGCTCTGCTTCAGTCCGGACACTTCCGCATTATGAGCGGCCGTCTTCTCCGTAGACATCTGCTTTCACACAAAGGGGTATACGTCATTAACAAAGGCTCCCGCAAAAGCAGAGGATTTGATCCCCTGCCCGGCTCTCTCTCTCTTTCGCCGGACAGTGTATCAGGGGCTACTACTCATATTATGACGATTCCTCAAAGGTTTCTTAGAAAGCATACCTCAAAAGCCCTTATAAGGCCAAGGCAGGACTCATTCAGCCCGCTCTCGGCGGACTGAATCTTTTCAACCACCGCACCCATGAGGGTCAGATGTTCATCGACAATAGACGCGCTCTTTAACGCTGTCGATAGACCGCCTGGCAGCTCTGCTTGGACAAAGGTTGCCGGGGGAGTAGGCAAGCCCCCCACCGTCGAAGGTGGCTGCTCGCCCAATCCTGGAGCCTTAGAGGTCTCCGGGACCTTATCCGGTTGTGGTCCGAACCCGAGATCGCCCCCATCATCGACACGCCGGGGGGCCGCTGCCCTTGTGTGTCCGGCCCTAGAGACATGCCTCCCCTGGTCCGGGTCTCTTCGAGACGACACCTCGGTGTCGCGCCTGGACTTCAGGGAAGGAGCCTCCGGAGACGTCTCGCTCGCCAAAGTGTCACATCCCCAGTTTAGGCCTTGCTTGTCCTTGCTTTATCATCCATGCATCATGTCTAAATTTCTGAAACTTGAATTGAGGATTGTTGAAACCTCAAAACCTAACTAAAAGAAGGGCAAGCACCCTTTAAATTGCATTCTGTGAATCCAAAGTGCCCTAAAAATAGTTTTGTGAATTTTGGCAAGAGTTATATATCAAACCAAAATTCTGGAATATTTTTAAGGAATTATTTGGTCTCTGAATTTAAATCAATAGTCTATTTGAATTTGGGAATATATTAATAATATATAATGAATATATTTTCAAATGCTTTGAAATGTTTTATGTACTTTTGGAATAGTCCAGAGAGGTAACATAAAATATTTCAGAATGTTTTGGCACTGTTTGAAATTATTTTGAATTTGAAAAACAGTGGCAAAATAAAATAAAAAGGGAAACAGAACAGAAAAATTAAAAAAAAAGAACATTACTCACCAGGGCCACTTACCTGCGCGGCCAGCCCACCTGGCAGCCCACTGGCCGGCCCAGCACTGTGCTGGCCCGTGCCAGCCACCTGCTTCCTCTCGCCAGGCAGGCAGAGAGGAACACGCCGGCGCGCGCGCGGGCGCCACGCCACCAGGCTGCCTGCCTGCGTCGCCTGGCCACCGCGACGCCTCGCGTCTTCTCCCCGGCGCCGCCCCGACTCCCTGGACCCCCTCGCTCTCTTCCTCTCCCTCGTTCCCCTCCTCTGTCTCGTTCTCTCACGCTCCACCGAACACGCCCACCGCCGCCGTTCGCCGTTGCCGCAACCACCGCCGTCCCGATGATGCCCCGAGCCGCTCCCGAGCTCCTGCGCCTCGTCACCAACCCCCTCACCGAGCCACACGACCGAAAGAGCCCCGGAGCGCCGCCCCGATGTTTTCCCCCTCGTCGGCTACTGAGGATCGCCGTCGTCAAATTCGTCGCCGCTCGTCCTTCCCCGAGCTCGCCGTCCATCCCACGGTCATCTACATGAGCTTCTGATCATCCTCCCCCTCTCCGTTCCCTCTCTGGCACGCCGTAGCCGCCTCGCGCCTCTCGCCCGACTGCGCCGCCGCCTGCACTCGTCGCCGGTGATGCTCCGGTGACCATTTGGTCCCGGGCATCGCGTCAACACGCTCCCCGCATCGCGTAGAGGCCGTAGGTGCTAGCGCCATGCCGACTAGGCCACCGCAGCCCCGCGCACGAGCTGGCCGAGCTTCAGCCTCCGCCTGGCCTCGTCGCCGGCGAAGCTCCGGCCACTCCCCGGCCAAGCCACCACCATGGCTGGGTGCGGGCGATCACTAGCTGCCCGTAGCTGCCCTCCGCGCAGCAAATGGCGCCCTGTGGGCGAATCCCGCAGCACGCCGCCGCGTCTGTCCTCGCCGGCGGCTAAACGCCGGCGCCCGCTGACCCGCTGACCGGCGTGGGTTGACCCACTGCCCGGTTTGACCCCCCTCTCTCTCTCACTGACCTGCGGGCCCGCCCGGCTAATTAGGCTAGGATTAATGTTAAACTAAATATTAGTTAGTTATTAGACGCTGACCAGTGGGCCCAACCCCCCCCCCCCCTAATCTTTTAATTAAACTGAATAAACCCCTGTTAACCCCCTGTCACTGACCAGTGGGCCCCACTGGTCAGGTTTGACCCGGACCAGCCCCTGTTGACTATGCTGAGGTCAGCATGACCTAGTGCTGACGCAATAATTCCTTTCTGGAATTTAGATAATTATTAAATGCTTTATAAATTCCAGAAAATTATGTAAACTTCTAAAAATCATAGAAAATCAACCACAGCTCCAAATCAAACAAATTATATATGAAAAATTATCAGAAAAATTCAAGGAATCCATCTGTACCATTTTCATGCATGTTTGAACAATGTTTGTCCTCTGCTTTGGACAAAACGAATAAAGGGCATTTAAATAATCATATATGGAGTTGGAATTTGAATCATGTATTCAAACCAACTTCATTTAAATCATAGCTAGGTGCATTAGCCAAATCACAGCATATTGCCATGTCATGATCATGCATCATATTGTAGCATTGCATTGATTGTGTTCTTTCTCAGTTACCGGTGTTTGTCCCCTCTCGGTAGACGATGTCCGACGCTGTGATCGTTGACACTGATGAAGACTCAATGTTATCTTCAGAAGTGCCAGGCAAGCAAAACCCCCTTGTTCATTCCGATACAATTCCACTCTCTCGCTCCTGCTCTCTTTTACTGCATTAGGACAACAACGAATCATTTGTTACTTGCTGCGGTAGCTGAACCCCTTTATCCTTTGCATGACCTGTCATTGCCACAGTAAATAGATGAAACCCACTAGCATGAGTAGGAGTTGTTTGAGCCCTGTTGTGCCTACTCATTCATGTTTGTTTGTCATGCCTGCTACTGCTTAGAGTTGAGTCAGGTCTGGTTCATCGGGGATGAATCAGAGGCGTGTGAACATGTCCTACTGTGTGTGAGCTAAGTGTGTGAACACGATTTGGTAAAGGTAGCGGTGAGAGGCCATGTAGGAGTACATGGTGGGTTGTCTCATTGTAGCCGTCCTCAGGAACTGAGTTCTGTGTTTGTGATCCATGATTCAGTTACTACCATACATTGGGCCCTGAAATATGACCCCGCTCGACTTCTTATTCACCCTTGTCCTCTGTCCAGGAGTTGCAAGTAGTTTCTGGTGTTTGTAGTATGCTGGAGGCCGTGGACAGCGCTGACCGTAGGGGTGGGCTGTGATGCGGTAGGCACGTGGCCGGGTAGACCGGGTGCCCGTTTGGTGTCACGGAACCCTGTTCACATCGTTTGGGGCTGTGAGCGAAACTCCGGCCGGATCTCCTCATGGATGGAACCCGAATAGGCGATAAACCTGGACTAGAGACTTGAGTGTTTAGGTAGGTCGTGGTCTACACCCACGTCGGCTTTCGCTTGAAGTCTGCCGAGCACATGTCGTGTGCAGACGCTAAGTGGTGGAAACATGTATGAAGAAGTACACCCCTGCAGGGTTAACATCATCTATTCGAATAGCCGTGTCCACGGAAAAGGACTTATGGGTTGCTTATATCAGTTCATAGACAAGTGAAAGTGGATACTCTAAAATACGCAAGATAAGCGTGAGTGCTATGGGTGGCGTTCTCGTAGGGAGACGGGAGTGGATCCATAGTGGTGTATTGATATGGTGAATATGTGGACTCGTGTGCGCCACCTCAAAAGAGTTGCTTGCAGTCGTAGTTTAGGATAGCCACCGAGTCAAAGCTGGCTTGCTGCAGTTAAACCCCACCATCCCCTTGCTGAAAATGATGCATATGTAGTTAGTTCTGATGTAAGTCTTGCTGGGTACATTTGTACTCACATTTGCCTATTTTATGTTTTTGCAGAGAGACTTCAGTCTCACTAGTATTTCCGCGTGGTCTTCGACGTTTAGCTTGATACCTCAGCTACGATCTGGTGCCCTCGGCAGGATCTGATAGATAGTCAGGCTTCTCAGCCTTTTTCATTTATAGTTGTCTGTACTCAGACATGATAGCTTCCGCTTGTGCTTTGACTTGTATGCTCTGAGTGTTGGGTCACGAGACCCATGTTTGTAATATCTCGCTCCTCGGAGCCTATTGAATAAACTACTTGAGTAGTAGAGTCATTTTGTGATGCCATGTTGTATTGCACATATCGAGCATATTGTGTGTATGTTATTGAAATGCTTGGTATGTGTGGGATCTGACCATCTAGTTGTTTATCTTTAGTAGCCTCTCTTACCGGGAAATGTCTCCTAGTGTTTCCACTGAGCCATGGTAGCTTGCTGCTGCTCCGGAACACTTAGGCTGGCCGGCATGTGTCCTTCTTCGTTCCTGTGTCTGTCCCTTCGGGGAAATGTCACGCTTTGAGTATCGGAGTCCTGTTAGCCCGCTACAGCCCGGTTTACCGGAGTCCTGCTAGCCCAGTGCTACAGCCCGGACCCACTTGCTGATGACCGACACGTTCGAAGCTGGGTCATGGATGCCTGTCCCTGTAAGTCTGTGCCACTTTGGGTTTACGACTAGTCATGTCAGCCCGGGCTCTTTATCATATGGATGCTAGCGACACTATCATATACGTGTGCCAAAAGACGCAAACGGTCCCGGGCAAAGGTAAGGCGACACCCGTGGGAATACCGTGCGTGAGGCCGCAAAGTGATATGAGGTGTTACATGCTAGACCTATGTGGCATCGAGTCGGGGTCCTAACAGCGTTGGTATCAGAGCTTGACTGCCTGTAGGATTACCAAGCCAAACTGGTCGAAGTTGAGTCTAGAAATTCTTAGTTATATAAGGGAATTGATTGTGGGATGGAACGTAAGGCTCTTTTACTCCTTATACCTCATGGCCTTCTGATCTGAGTCATCATCTTCTCTTCTACGGGGATTAAGAACTAGGCTATCTCTTCTTTCCATCAGGATCACGTGTTACTAATCCGTAGACTTATAAGATTGTTGGATTTAAGCTTGAGTTCAGTTCCTACTACTTCCGTATGTTAATTGTTGATCTCGAAACCTTGATATCGTGCTTCTGAGTGGTTATGCCACCATTTTGTGAATGTCTCAAATCTTTTCTGAGCATTTACAGCCGTTATGCTGTCCGAGTCATCCCAGGTTTCTATACAATCTGATGCAATTTGCAAATCCTTTCTTCCCGTTTCGATGTTCCTTTGGGCCAGATTAGCCACACTAGTCAGTGAGTTGAGGTACTTTATTGCCTTGACATATATGTTGGAGCTAGTATTATGACCCTAGGTGTCTTAGGGGATCATCTAGTAATTTAGCCATGATTTGTGCTCCCAGTGTGAGGATTCTGGCCATCATTCTCGAAAGCATTCCGTGATGCTACTTAGTAGTAGGTATTCTACCCCTGGGTTCTGAACCCGAGATTCACTCTACCTACTTCATGTTGATAGTAATTGCTAGTGCCTTTAGGATATTAGTAACCTTTGCGATAGTCCTTGAAGTCCGTGGTATCTTCTTCTTCCAAATACCATGAACTACTTATGGCAGATGTTTATTGGATCAAAAAAAAAATCACAATTAGAGTACTCTTGAGGAGTTCTCCATTCATAAATCGTGACTCTGCCAGTTCTACCTTTCTGCATGGGTTATCCGGAAGAAATATGTTGAACTTGGCTCGACATACTAATCTATGCATCCACAACTCAGAAAGTTATATGTTCCTTTGAGTTGTTCTCTTTAGTTGCATTCTGACCCTCGTCTATCAATTGATAGTCAAGAGTATGCGTGCTTCGTTTATTGATGCCTAATACTCTTGTGGTCCGTCAAGCCATTCTATCGCAGAATGACTAGGAGAAACAAACTCCAGTACCTCTTCCATATCCAGGATTGGGTCAAAGAAGTTGTGCCCCGCAGATCAAATTGCTAATCCAGCCTTTGATCCTGTTCTACCCTGAAGTATTACCATCTTTATATCGGGATTGTTATAGGAATTGCACACCATCCTATGAACTCTTGGTACAGTGATACTTCTTGCCATCATTGTTCATTCCTCGGTTCCGTGTTGTTGCAGCCGGAGTGCCGACAAGTGAATCATGATGTGTGAACTCAATACTCCTAGCAACCCCGTTGCTGGGTAGTTAAAGGACAATAATGTTATTTTTAGTGTGTTGGTTATTGAATCATCATTCTAAGATTGATCGTGCTACCTAGTCCATTCTCCTGGTTCACTCCTCGATCGATGAGTTAGGATTATTTCAAATTCTTGCTCTATTGATCATATCGTCTTGCCCTGAAAAGCAAGATTGTTCTCGAGCTTAGTAACATACCGGTGGCTCGTGATTCTCTGAATATCTTCTCAGAAGTATTACCAGGTTGTCACCTGACCGCTATGTTGAGCTCGTGATCAAGTTGGTTTTTTGTGAACCATCCTTCTCCAAGAATCGGTGTTGGATATCCCTGAGCTAGTTGGTTAAGTTAGACAACGACTTGGAGAGTTGGAAGATAAAAGCTTGCCTGACTTAGTTCGTTCCAAAGGGATATTCTTGTGTAGTGTGTGTTGAAGAAAGATGATATCTTCATCGATTGGTCCTGTGATCAGTTGCTGGATCTATTGTCTTATCAATCCTTTGATTTGAGTGTGGGCTATCGTCAAATCAAATCAGAACCAACGATATTCATAATGTTGTCTTACTCGTGGTTGATTCCTCGAGCATACACCATTATATCTTTGGTCTGACCAATGCTATCACCGTGTTCACTTAACTATGGAATTCCTTTTAAAAGGAAACCTAGATGAATTGTTGTTGAGCCCATTGACAACATCCTTATCTCCTCCATAATTTTGTTGAACATTAAGCTAGTGTTGGAAACTTTTGAAAGCATTTGTTCATGCTAGTTCATGAGGCATATGTTCGGATGTAAGTAGTGACTTCCCTTAGTCCATGTGCATTTGATGCAAGTTGCCGCCGTGGATTCGAGAAAGTCAATGTTGCTTCCTCTGGAATCATCCCAAGTCAGTCATGCATACATGCGAAGTATTCTGTGGTCTGGAGATTTGCAACCTCCATGCTATATGTATATCCTAGCACACCAAGCCACTGATTGAATTGTTCAAGGAGAAAAAGTTCCTTCTTAAGAGTATACCTTATGCAAAGACTTCGATACCCTCGTTGATGGTTTCCCCTCCTGAACTCGGTAGTGTTTTATTATAAGACTACTTTGTGGTCATGCTTGTCTGGGACAACGTGTTCACCTGTTGTAGCAGAACCAGCTCATGTTTTGGAGCTTGCTATCGTAATTCATTTCCCGAGAATCTCGCAACGTCATCTCGTCGATTTGTGTTGCAAACTTTCATTTTTCTTTCTAGACTTGATGAGTCTGGAATATCCTGACACCAACCAGATCTGAATCTCAGGCAGATATGATGGTTGGAACATTTCCCTAAGAACTATAATATTGGTCCCTCGAAAACCGATAAAGTGGATGTCGTGGCCAACACACCCAGCCGGAAGACCTGTTATTATAATATCTTGATTGAGGAAGTTGGCCACCTCCCCATAGGGATTTCGTAGGATTTACTCCCTAGTTGCCCCTATGGATCTTTGTGTTCCCGAAGTCCGACTTTTATTTGATGTTCTAGATATCAAACCATATCTATGAATGGGTTACACTAGCACATCAAGGAGAACATTAGAAGCGGAGTGCTAAATGCCTCTCGGTCGATCATCCAGATTTTATTTCCTTGGCCCGCCAAGGGTGAAATCTGCGAAGATGTTATCTTCCTTTGCATCTGCATCCTCCATCACCATTCATCATGGTAGTAAGTTGTGTTATCGGACCCTTGACACGGATGTTGGTAAAACCTTGATGAATGTGGAAATGCTCAAGTTCTTGAGAGCACGCACAAGCGCTAGGTATTATCGCCGGCACTAACCGGGATTGCTCCTAGTCTCGTCGGTTATGCTATAACCACTTCCACAGTGAATTCACTCTCTATTGTTGGGTTCCTCCCCAGTTACCAGAATCATTCCCAGCATTTGCATTTTGTTCCCAGCTTGCACCGCCAATGTGCCATTCTACCATGAGTCTCTTCCATTTCCGGTGATAAGCAAATTCATCCATTACGTTGTCTTCAACAAGGTAATCCACATCATCCAAGTTTGAGTATGCCATTCTACCGACCCCCTCCAAACGATCACTCGAGAATTGTCTTAGGCTGGTTTAAAGAGTTTCAATGATCTCTGAATCAAAAGTAATTCTTTTTGCCACTTAAGGGGATATCTCTACGAGTCACCTTCCCTAAGGTGTATAGTTACGGTATCATGGCAACTCAACTCCTCGCTACGTTGACAATCGTTTACCACCTTCTTAAGCGTGAAATTGTTGTCTACTTAGTGAACCTTCGTCATCCGTCTCTTTCCACCCCTCTTGATGTGTATCTCGTGTCTCAACCCGAGAGATGGTTCTATGTCTCATTCCGTGAGTTGTTCGACCTTCAAGAAGACCGATCCTTCTAGAGTTTTCCTTCCCTCTTCATGTCATGTTGACAGGATTTCTCAGAGCAAGACATCAAGACAATGATGGTGAGTGAACCAACGTTCACCTGAAGTGCACCCTGGATCGTGAAGATTATACTAGTTTGCGTTTCCCCTTCATCCTACCCTACGCTTGAATCTCGAGACGAGATTCTTGTTTAGTGGGGGTGAGTTGTCACATCCCCAGTTTAGGCCTTGCTTGTCCTTGCTTTATCATCCATGCATCATGTCTAAATTTCTGAAACTTGAATTGAGGATTGTTGAAACCTCAAAACCTAACTAAAAGAAGGGCAAGCACCCTTTAAATTGCATTCTGTGAATCCAAAGTGCCCTAAAAATAGTTTTGTGAATTTTGGCAAGAGTTATATATCAAACCAAAATTCTGGAATATTTTTAAGGAATTATTTGGTCTCTGAATTTAAATCAATAGTCTATTTGAATTTGGGAATATATTCATAATATATAATGAATATATTTTCAAATGCTTTGAAATGTTTTATGTACTTTTGGAATAGTCCAGAGAGGTAACATAAAATATTTCAGAATGTTTTGGCACTGTTTGAAATTATTTTGAATTTGAAAACAGTGGCAAAATAAAATAAAAAGGGAAACAGAACAGAAAAATTAAAAAAAAGAACATTACTCACCAGGGCCACTTACCTGCGCGGCCAGCCCACCTGGCAGCCCACTGGCCGGCCCAGCACTGTGCTGGCCCGTGCCAGCCACCTGCTTCCTCTCGCCAGGCAGGCAGAGAGGAGCACGCCGGCGCGCGCGCGGGCGCCACGCCACCAGGCTGCCTGCCTGCGTCGCCTGGCCACCGCGACGCCTCGCGTCTTCTCCCCGGCGCCGCCCCGACTCCCTGGACCCCCTCGCTCTCTTCCTCTCCCTCGTTCCCCTCCTCTGTCTCGTTCTCTCACGCTCCACCGAACACGCCCACCGCCGCCGTTCGCCGTTGCCGCAACCACCGCCGTCCCGACGATGCCCCGAGCCGCTCCCGAGCTCCTGCGCCTCGTCACCAACCCCCTCACCGAGCCACACGACCGAAAGAGCCCCGGAGCGCCGCCCCGATGTTTTCCCCCTCGTCGGCTACCGAGGATCGCCGTCGTCAAATTCGTCGCCGCTCGTCCTTCCCCGAGCTCGCCGTCCATCCCACGGTCATCTACGTGAGCTTCTGATCATCCTCCCCCTCTCCGTTCCCTCTCTGGCACGCCGTAGCCGCCTCGCGCCTCTCGCCCGACTGCGCCGCCGCCTGCACTCGTCGCCGGTGATGCTCCGGTGACCATTTGGTCCCGGGCATCGCGTCAACACGCTCCCCGCATCGCATAGAGGCCGTAGGTGCTAGCGCCATGCCGACTAGGCCACCGCAGCCCCGCGCACGAGCTGGCCGAGCTTCAGCCTCCGCCTGGCCTCGTCGCCGGCGAAGCTCCGGCCACTCCCCGGCCAAGCCACCACCATGGCTGGGTGCGGGCGATCACTAGCTGCCCGTAGCTGCCCTCCGCGCAGCAAATGGCGCCCTGTGGGCGAATCCCGCAGCACGCCGCCGCGTCTGTCCTCGCCGGCGGCTAAACGCCGGCGCCCGCTGACCCGCTGACCGGCGTGGGTTGACCCACTGCCCGGTTTGACCCCCCTCTCTCTCTCACTGACCTGCGGGCCCGCCCGGCTAATTAGGCTAGGATTAATGTTAAACTAAATATTAGTTAGTTATTAGACGCTGACCAGTGGGCCCAACCCCCCCTAATCTTTTAATTAAACTGAATAAACCCCTGTTAACCCCCTGTCACTGACCAGTGGGCCCCACTGGTCAGGTTTGACCCGGACCAGCCCCTGTTGACTATGCTGAGGTCAGCATGACCTAGTGCTGACGCAATAATTCCTTTCTGGAATTTAGATAATTATTAAATGATTTATAAATTCCAGAAAATTATATAAACTTCTAAAAATCATAGAAAATCAACCATAGCTCCAAATCAAACAAATTATATATGAAAAATTATCAGAAAAATTCAAGGAATCCATCTGTACCATTTTCATGCATGTTTGAACAATGTTTGTCCTCTGCTTTGGACAAAACGAATAAAGGGCATTTAAATAATCATATATGGAGTTTGAATTTGAATCATGTATTCAAACCAACTTCATTTAAATCATAGCTAGGTGCATTAGCCAAATCACAGCATATTGCCATGTCATGATCATGCATCATATTGTAGCATTGCATTGATTGTGTTCTTTCTCAGTTACCGGTGTTTGTCCCCTCTCGGTAGACGATGTCCGACGCTGTGATCGTTGACACTGATGAAGACTCAATGTTATCTTCAGAAGTGCCAGGCAAGCAAAACCCCCTTGTTCATTCCGATACAATCCCACTCTCTCGCTCCTGCTCTCTTTTACTGCATTAGGACAACAACGAATCATTTGTTACTTGCTGCGGTAGCTGAACCCCTTTATCCTTTGCATGACCTGTCATTGCCACAGTAAATAGATGAAACCCACTAGCATGAGTAGGAGTTGTTTGAGCCCTGTGGTGCCTACTCATTCATGTTTGTTTGTCATGCCTGCTACTGCTTAGAGTTGAGTCAGGTCTGGTTCATCGGGGATGAATCAGAGGCGTGTGAACATGTCCTACTGTGTGTGAGCTAAGTGTGTGAACACGATTTGGTAAAGGTAGCGGTGAGAGGCCATGTAGGAGTACATGGTGGGTTGTCTCATTGTAGCCGTCCTCAGGAACTGAGTTCTGTGTTTGTGATCCATGATTCAGTTACTACCATACATTGGGCCCTGAAATATGACCCCGCTCGACTTCTTATTCACCCTTGTCCTCTGTCCAGGAGTTGCAAGTAGTTTCTGGTGTTTGTAGTATGTTGGAGGCCGTGGACAGCGCTGACCGTAGGGGTGGGCTGTGATGCGGTAGGCACGTGGCCGGGTAGACCGGGCGCCCGTTTGGTGTCACGGAACCCTGTTCACATCGTTTGGGGCTGTGAGCGAAACTCCGGCCGGATCTCCTCATGGATGGAACCCGAATAGGCGATAAACCTGGACTAGAGACTTGAGTGTTTAGGTAGGTCGTGGTCTACACCCACGTCGGCTTTCGCTTGAAGTCTGCCGAGCACATGTCGTGTGCAGACGCTAAGTGGTGGAAACATGTATGAAGAAGTACACCCCTGCAGGGTTAACATCATCTATTCGAATAGCCATGTCCACGGAAAAGGACTTCTGGGTTGCTTATATCAGTTCATAGACAAGTGAAAGTGGATACTTTAAAATACGCAAGATAAGCGTGAGTGCTATGGGTGGCGTTCTCGTAGGGAGACGGGAGTGGATCCATAGTGGTGTATTGATATGGTGAATATGTGGACTCGTGTGCGCCACCTCAAAAGAGTTGCTTGCAGTCGTAGTTTAGGATAGCCACCGAGTCAAAGCTGGCTTGCTGCAGTTAAACCCCACCATCCCCTTGTTGAAAATGATGCATATGTAGTTAGTTCTGATGTAAGTCTTGCTGGGTACATTTGTACTCACGTTTGCCTATTTTATGTTTTTGCAGAGAGACTTCAGTCTCGCTAGTATTTCGCGTGGACTTCGACGTTTAGCTTGATACCTCAGCTACGATCTTGTGCCCTCGGCAGGATCTGATAGATAGTCAGGCTTCTCAGCCTTTTTCATTTATAGTTGTCTGTACTCAGACATGATAGCTTCCGCTTGTGCTTTGACTTGTATGCTCTGAGTGTTGGGTCATGAGACCCATGTTTGTAATATCTCGCTCCTCGGAGCCTATTGAATAAACTACTTGAGTAGTAGAGTCATTTTGTGATGCCATGTTGTATTGCACATATCGAGCATATTGTGTGTATGTTATTGAAATGCTTGGTATGTGTGGGATCTGACCATCTAGTTGTTTATCTTTAGTAGCCTCTCTTACCGGGAAATGTCTCCTAGTGTTTCCACTGAGCCATGGTAGCTTGCTACTGCTCCGGAACACTTAGGCTGGCCGGCATGTGTCCTTCTTCGTTCCTGTGTCTGTCCCTTCGGGGAAATGTCACGCTTTGAGTATCGGAGTCCTGTTAGCCCGCTACAGCCCGATTTACCGGAGTCCTGCTAGCCCAGTGCTACAGCCCGGACCCACTTGCTGATGACCGACACGTTCGAAGCTGGGTCATGGATGCCTGTCCCTGTAAGTCTGTGCCACTTTGGGTTTACGACTAGTCATGTCAGCCCGGGCTCTTTATCATATGGATGCTAGCGACACTATCATATACGTGTGCCAAAAGACGCAAACGGTCCCGGGCAAAGGTAAGGCGACACCCGTGGGAATACCGTGCGTGAGGCCGCAAAGTGATATGAGGTGTTACATGCTAGACCTATGTGGCATCGAGTCGGGGTCCTGACACAAAGCGTCTGAGCTCAGTGAATCCTCCAATGAGGATTGTCCAGCGCGAGACCTCGCCGGGCTGTATGAAATATGGCAACAGTTAAAACTACTATACCCAAACGACGCTGGATGCATATGCGCGTTCGGATTTCGGATACTTACGGTTTTTCCAGGGGCTGGGCCCTGGGATCCCACTCCGGGCTATTATCGGCAGCCGGGGTGGATGCCTCTGGGTGGGAACCTCTCCCCCTCTTGGGCGATTCGGCCTCCAGGGACGAGGAAGCCGCCCTTTTCTTCCCACCTCCAGAGTGAGGCTCGTCCTCCTCTTCTTCGGAAGAAGGAGCGTCGCTGGAGTCTTCGGATTTTGCGTCCGAAGCCTCGCGGCGACGGAGGCCACTCCGGGTATTTTTGACCTTCTTGGAGGCCTCTTTCTTTGGCGCCTCGTAAGGTGCGGGGACCAGCATCTTCGTCAGAAGAGGTACGGCCGGTTCCTCCGGCAGCGGGGCCAGACAATGTATCCGCTCCACCTTTTTTATCCATCCCTAGGGTCATGATAAAGCACGATGAAAATGTCTCCCTCAGGACATGCCAACTGAAGCATGGATGGACAGAGCGTGGCTGTAACTTACCGAGCTTGCAGAATGGGATAATTGATACCCACGGTCCTCGACGAAGCCCGGCCATGATTTGCCGGACTTAAAGAGCACCTTCCAGATGTCCTTGTTGGAGGAATCATAGAGCTCCCGAAGGGTTTGGCACTCGGTTGGGTCGTACTCCCACAAATTACAGGCTCGGCGCTGGCTAGGGAGAACCAGGCAAACTAACATCACCTAGACTACGTCGACAAGCTTGACGTCCTTGTCGACCACACTCTGAACGCGCGTCTGGAGCAGTGATAGCTCATCGGACGAGGACCAGTTCGGGCCCTTCTTGGGCCAGGACGTGAGTTGCAGTGGGGCTCCGGATCTGAACTCGGGAGCTGCAGCCCACTTCTTGCCACGTGGTTCGGTGATATAGAACCACTGTTGCTGCCACTCCTTGACGGAGTCGTTGAAGGCACCCGTCAGCCAAACGACCTTGGGCATCTTGCTCACCATGACACCGCCGCACTCGGCGTGCTCGCCACTCACCACCTTGGGCTTCACATTGAAAATCTTCAGCCACAGGCTGAAGTGATGTGAAATCCGGAGAAAAGCCTCACGGATGATGATGAACATCGAGATATTGAGGAAATAATTGGGGGAAAGATCATGAAAATCAATCCCATAGTAATACATGACTCCACGAACAAATGGGTGAAGGGGAAACCCGAGCCCACGGACAAAATGGGGAAGGAACATGACTCTCTCGTGAGACTCCGGAGTAGGGACGACATGTCCCGCTGGTGGGAGACGGTGGCCGATCTTCTTGGCCAGGTACCCGGCCTCCCGGAGCCTCTTGATATCCTTCTCCTGGATGGTAGAGGCCATCCATCTGCCTCCTGCTCCAGATCCGGACATCTTTGGAAAACCTTTCTTCGATGGAAAAGAAGAATGCTTGGGCGTTAGGGCTCGAACAAAGGGGAATGGGCTAGCGGAAGGAGAAGGCGTGGGTAAAAAGGAAGAGACCTTATCTCTTTATAGAGACGGTAAAAGCTTTTTGCGCCTCCCCACTTGCCCAGTGGAACCCGCTCGCTTCCCACTCGCCGCGATTAGTGGTGCAGTTGGATTACCCATGCCCGTATTGATGAGAATCCCACAATAAGGGGACACGATCTCTGCTTTGACAAGACGTGTCAAGGAAACCGCCTCGCAATATGCGCTATGGCTGGTTGTGGGAAAACGGTTCGAATAATGACCCGACCGTAATGACATATCACATCGTCTAAAAAGTTGTCAGCTGAAATATCATTCTCTCTACGATGGTATGTGAAGATCATTTTGCAGATCCGGACATGGTTTACGTGTTCGATGATCACCTTGGAGTATTCGGAGATGGAACCCGCCTTGCAATGCTGAAGATAGGACTGCGCGCCGGACTCATCGTCATTGAAGCCTGGTTCAGGGGCTACTGAGGGAGTCCTGGATTAGGGGGGATCCGGACAGCCGGACTATATACATCGTCCGTACTATTGGAGCGTGAAGATACAAGACTCAAGACTCCGTCCCGTGTCCGGATGGGACTCTCCTTTGCATGGAAGACAAGCTTGGCGATCCGGATATTGTATTTCCTTCCTTGTAACCGACTCCGTGTAAACCCTAGCCCTCTCCGGTGTCTATATAAACCGGAGAGGTTGGTCCTTAGAAGGCCGATCACAACTACAATCATAAACATCATAGGCTAGCTTCTAGGGTTTAGCCTCTATGATCTCGTGGTAGATCTACTCTTGTACTACTCATATCATCAATATTAATCAAGCAGGAAGTAGGGTTTTACCTCCATCAAGAGGGCCCGAACCTGGGTAAACATTGTGTCCCTTGCTTCCTATTACCATCAGCCTAAGACGCACAGATCGGGACCCCCTACCCGAGATCCGCCAGTTTTGACACTGACACCCATTACAAATTACCTTATCACAAAACTATCTATACCGATAATTTCAGTGTTGGCAGAGAATACCTTACTGAAAACCGCTTGTCATTTCCTTCTGCTCCTCGTTGGGTTCGACACTCTTACTTATCAAAAGGACTATGATAGATCGCCTACACTTGTGGGTCATCAAGACTCTTTTCTGGCGCCGTTGCCGGGGAGTGAAGCGCCTTTGGTAAGTGGAACTTGGTAAGGAAATTTTTTTATAGTGTGCTGAAATTTACCGTCACTTGTTACTATGGACCATAATCCTTTGAGGGGCTTGTTCGGGGTATCTTCACCCCGACCAGTAGAGCAAAGAGTTTCTCCTCAACCTACTGAACCTACTGAAAATGTTTACTTTGAAATTCCTTCGGGTATGGTAGAGAAACTGCTAGCTAATCCCTTTGTAGGAGATGGAACATTGCATCCCGATTTACACCTAATCTATGTGGATGGAGTTTGTGGATTATATAAGCTTGCAGGTATGCCCGATGATGTTATCAAGAAGAAGGTCTCCCCTTTATCTTTGAAGGGATATGCATTGACATGGTATAGGCTATGTGATGATATGGGATCATGGGACTACAAATGATTGAAATTGGAATTTCACCAGAAGTTTTATCCTATGCATCTTTCATCGTGATCGTAATTATATATATAATTTTTGGCCTCGCAAAGGAGAAAGCACCGCTCAAACTTGGGGGAGGCTTAAGTCAATGTTATATTCATGCCCCAATCATGAGCTCTCAAGATAAATGATTATTCAAAAAATTTATGCTTGGCTTTCTCTCAATAATCGCTCCATGCTCGATACTTCTTGTGCTGGTTCCTTTATGATGAAGACTATTGAATTTAGATGGGATTTATTGGAAAGAATTAAACACAACTCTGAAGATTGGGATTCCGATGAAGGTAAGGAGTCAGGTATAACACCTAAGTTTGATTGTGTTAAGTCTTTTATGGATACCGATGCTTTTCATGGAATTAGCACTAAATATGGACTTGACTCTGAGATAGTAGCTTCTTTCTGTGAATCATTTGCTACTCACATTGACCTCCCTAAGGAGAAGTGGTTTAAATATAATCCTCCCACTGAAGTAAAAGTAGTTGCACCTATTAAAGTTGAAGAAAAGACTATCACTTATAATGATCCTATTGTTCCTTCCACTTATATTGAGAAACCACCTTTCCCTGTTAGGATAAAGGATCATGCTAAAGCTTCAACTGTGGTTCATAAGAGTAATACTAGAACATATACACCACCTGAGAAAATTAAAGTTGAACCTAGCATTGCTATGGTTAAGAATCTCTTGGCTGATAATATTGATGGGCATGTTATTTGTTTATGTGATCAAGCTGCTAGAATTGATAGACCCGATGCTAAGAAACATAGACCCATTGTAGGCATGCCTGTTATTTCTGTTAAAATAGGAGATCATTGTTATCATGGCTTATGTGATATGGGTTCTAGTGCCAGTGGAATACCTTATTCCTTATATGAAGAAATTATGCATGATATTGCACCTGCTGAGGTAGAAGAAATTGATGTTACAATTAAGCTTGCCAATAGAGATACTATTTCACCAATTGGGATTGTTAGAGATGTTGAAGTCTTGTGTGGGAAAGTTAAATATCCTGCTGATTTTCTTGTTCTTGGTTCCCCACAAGATGACTTTTGTCCCATTATATTTGGTAGACCCTTCTTGAGTTAATGCTAAGATTGATTGTGAAAAGGATGTTGTTACGATTGTCTTAGGGGATATGTCTCATGAGTTTAATTTTGCTAAATTTCATAGACAACCCCATGATAAATAATTGCCTAGTAAGGATGAAATTATTGGTCTTGCTTCTATTGTCGTGCCTCCTAATGATCCTTTGGAACAATATTTGCTAGACTATGAAAATGATATGTTTATGAATGAAAGAAGGGAAATAGATGAAGTATTCTTTAAACAGGGTCCTATTTTGAAACACAACTTGCCTGTTGAAATCCTAGGGGATCCTCCACCACCCAAGGGTGATCCCATGTTTGAGCTTAAACCATTACTTGATACTCTTAAATATGCTTATCTTGATGAAAAGAAAATATATCATATTATTATTAGTGCTAACCTTTCAGAGCAGGAAGAGGAAAGATTATTGAAAACTCGGAAGAAGCACCGTGCTGCTATTGCATATACTCTTGATGATCTTAAGGGCATTAGTCCGACTCTATGTCAACACAAAATAAAATTGGAGGAAGACGCCAAACCAGTTATTGATCACCAACGACGGTTAAATCCTAAGATGAAAGAAGTGGTAAGAAAGGAAATACTAAAGCTCCTTGAGGCAGGTATAATTTATCCCGTTGCTGATAGTCAGCGGGTAAGTCCTGTCCATTGTGTCCCTAAGAAGGGAGGTATTACCGTCGTTCCTAATGATAAAGATGAATTGGTCCCGCAAAGAATTATTACAAGTTATAGGATGGTAATTGACTTCCGCAAATTAAATAAAGCTATTAAAAAGGATCATTACCCTTTACCTTTTATTGATCAAATGCTAGAAAGACTATCCAAACATATACATTTTTGCTTTCTAGATGGTTACTCTGGTTTCTCTCAAATACATGTGTCAGTAGAGGATCAAGAAAAGACCACTTTTATTTGCCCTTTCGATACTTTTGCTTATAGACATATGCCTTTTGGTTTATGTAATGCACCTGCTACCTTTCAAAGATGCATGATGGCTATATTCTCTAACTTTTGTGAAAAGATTTGTGAGGTATTCATGGATGATTTCTCCGTTTATGGATCCTCTTTTGATGATTATTTGAGCAACCTTGAATGAGTTCTGCACAGATGCGAAGATACTAATCTTGTTCTGAATTGGAAGAAGTGCCACTTTATGGTTAATGAAGGCATTGTCTTGGGGAATAAAATTTCTGAAAGAGGTATTGAAGTTGATAAAGCTAAGGTTGATGCAATTCAAAAGATGTCGTGTCCCAAGGACATCAAAGATATAAGAAGCTTCCTTGGTCATGCCGGTTTTTATAGGAGGTTCATTAAGGACTTCTCTAAAATTTCTAGGCCTCTGACTAATCTATTACAAAAAGATATTCCTTTTGTCTTTGATGATGATTGTGTAGAAGCATTTGAAATACTTAAGAAAGCTTTGATTTCTGCACCTATTGTTCAGCCACCTGATTGGAATTTACCCTTTGAAATTATGTGTGATGCTAGTGATTATGCTGTAGGTGTTGTGCTAGGACAAAGAGTTGATAAGAAACTAAATGTTGTTCAATATGCTAGTAAGACTCTAGACAGTGCCCAGAGAAATTATGCTACTATTGAAAAAGAATTCTTAGCAGTCGTATTTGCTTGTGATAAGTTCAGACCTTATATTGTTGATTCTAAGTAACTATTCACACTGATCATGCTGCTATTAAATATCTTATGGAAAAGAAAGATGCTAAACCTAGACTTATTAGATGGGTTCTCTTGCTAAAAGAATTTGATTTGCATATTATTGATAGAAAGGGAGTTGAGAACCCCGTTGCAGACAACTTGTCTAGGTTAGAGAATGTTCTTGATGACCCACTACCTATTAATGATAACTTTCCTAATGAACAATTAGTTGTCATAAATGCTTCTCGTACTGCCCCATGGTATGCTGATTATGCTAATTACATTGTTGCTAAATTCATACCACCTAGTTTCACATACCAGCAAAAGAAAAAGTTTTTCTATGATTTAAGACATTACTTCTAGGATGACCCACACCTTTATAAAGGAGTAGATGGTGTTATTAGATGTTGTGTACCTGAGCATGAACAGGAACAGATCCTACGCAAGTGTCACTCCGAGACATATGGAGGATACCACACTGGAGATAGAACTGCACATAAGGTATTGCAATCCGGTTTTTATTGGCCTACTCTCTTCAAAGAAGCCCGTAAGTTTGTCTTGTCTTGTGATGAATGTCAAAGAATTGGTAATATTAGTAGACGTCAAGAAATGCCTATGAATTATTATCTTGTTATTGAACCATTTGATGTCTGTGACTTTGATTATATGGGACCTCTTCCTGCCTCTAATAGATATACACATATTTTAGTTGCTGTTGATTATGTTACTAAGTGGGTAGAAGCTATTCCAACTAGTAGTGTTGATCATAACACTTCTATTAAGATGCTTAAAGAAGTTATTTTTTCGAGCTTTGGAGTCCCTATATATCTCATGACTGATGGTGGTTCACATTTCATTCATGGTGCTTTTCATAAAATGCTTGCTAAGTATGATGTTAATCATAGAATAGCATCTCCTTATCACCCACAGTCTAGGTAGAATTGAGTAATAGAGATCTTAAATTAATTTTGCAAAAGACTGTTAATAGATCTAGAAAGAATTGGTCTAAGAAACTTGATGATGCATTATGGGCTTATAGAACTGCATATAAGAATCCTATGGGTATGTCTCCATATAAAATGGTTTATGGAAAAGCATGTCACTTACCTCTCGAACTAGAACACCAGGCGTATTGGGCCATTAAAGAGCTCAACTATGATTTCAAACTTGCTGGTGAGAAGAGGTTGTTTGACATTAGCTCTCTTGATGAATGGAGAACCCATGCCTACGAGAATGCCAAACTGTTTAAAGAAAAAGTTAAAAGATGGCATGACAAAAGGATACAAAAGCATGAGTTTAACATAGGTGATTATGTGTTGCTATTCAACTCTCGTTTAAGATTTTTTGCAGGAAAACTTCTCTCTAAATGGGAAGGCCCTTACGTTATCGAGGAGGTCTATTGTTCAGGTGCCATAAAAATCAACAACTTCGAAGGCACAAATCCGAAGGTGGTGAACGGTCAAGGAATCAAACATTATATCTCAGGTAATCCTATAAATGTTGAAACTAATGTTATTGAAACCGTAACTCCGGAGGAATACATAAGGGACACCTTCTAGAATGTTTCAGACTCCAAAAAGGAATAGGTATGTGGTACGGTAATTAAACCGACTCCAAAACAGTTCTAATAGCAATTTTTCTCCGTTTTGGAATATTTAAGAAAATAGGAAAATAAGAAGTAGTCCGGGAAGGACACGAGGCATCCACGAGGGTGGAGGGCGCGCCCTACCCCCCTGGGCGTGCCCCCTGCCTCGTGGGCACCTTGTGTGCTATCCAGACTCCATTTTCTTGCATGATACTTCTTTTGGTCAGTAAAAATTCATTATATAATCTCCCGAAGGTTTTGACCACCGTATCACACAAATATCCTTTGTGTTTGTTTTTCAAGCTGTTTCTGCAACCGGTTTAGAGCAGGATGTCTTCTCAAGAGTCAATCGGGGAGAGCCGGGTGTCTCACCCGACGCCAGGTCCAGGAGCAAACAGCGATGCTTATCACTTTGGGCCATCAACGGAGGATGAGATGGAGGCCGGCCTGAAAAGGATAGATGCCATGGAGGAGGATCAAGAAGTTACCTCTCGTTTCCAAGACGGATTCATGATGGGGGAACTACAGAGCTCAACTATTCCAAACTCGGTCATCCCTTCCAATGTTAGATTTTTTTTCTTATGAAGCTATGGAAAAGAGTGTCACTTGTTCTCCAGCAACTATGCAACATCCATGGGTGAAAGGAGCTCTGGCCGCCGCGGATAATCTCAACTAACAAGTCAATAAGCTCGAGGAGGAGAATCGTATCTTAAGGGGCATCATCGCAAAGAACATCACACCACCACTTCCGAAGAGGGAGACATAATTACATGGGTGTGGGCACTCCCCTTGGCAACTTCCAAGCTTGGGGGAGGTGCCCCGGTATCGTATCACCATCACACTCCTATCTTTACCATTTTACTTTGTTCGATCCTTTTAGTAATATCTTGATCCAGTAGAATAAAGTATTGGTATGAATTAGTTTTGAGTTTTGATTTATGATCCCTCTATGTAATCGAGTCCGTGAGCTATAATAAAGATTAGTGTTGAGTCAAGGGCTTTTCTATCTTGCTATGATCTTAAGGGAATAAAAAGAGTAAAAAGAAATAAAGAGATCATATTGATCTTATGGAGAGTAATGACTTCACATATAAAGAGTATGCTGATTAAAAGTTGTTGAAAGTTGGCAAACATAGTTTTGGTCATCGTTGCAATTAATAGGAAGTAATAAAGAAAGAGTGGTTTTCACATATAAATATACTATCTTGGACATCTTTTTATGATTGTGATCACTCATTAAAGTATGACATGCTAAAGAGTTGATGCTGGACAAGGAAGACAATGTAATGGGTTATGTTTCCTCACATCTTAATTAAAGTATATTGTCATGGATCGTCCAACATGTTGAGCTTGCCTTTCCCCCTCATGCTAGCCAAATTCCTTGCACCAAGTAGAGATACTACTTGTGCTTCCAAAAATCCTTAAACCAAGTTTTGCCATGAGAGTCCACCATATCTACCTATGGATTGAGTAAGATCCTTCAAGTAAGTTGTCATGTTGCATGCAATAAAAATTGCTCTCTAAATATGTATGACTTATTAGTGTGGAGAAAATAAGCTTTATATGATCTTGTGATATGGAAGTAATAAAAGTGATGGACTGCATAATAAAGGTCTGTATCACAAGTGGCAATATAAAGTGACGTTCTTTTGCATTAAGATTACGTGCATCCAACCATAAAAGCACATGACAACCTCTGCTTCCCTCTGCGAAGGGCCTATCTTTTAATTCTCGTCTTACATTAAGAGTCATGGTGATCTTCACCTTTCCTTTTTACATTTTATCCTTTGGCAAGCACCTCGTGTTGGAAAGATCCTGATATATATATATATATATATATATCCAACTGGATGTAAGTTAGCATGAACTATTATTGTTGACATTACCCTTGAGGTAAAAGGTTGGGAGGCAATACTATCAGCCCCTACCTTTCTCTGTGTCCGATTAAAACTCCATAACCATAAGTATTGCGTGAGTGTTAGCAATTGTGGAAGACTAAATGATAGTTGAGTATGTGGACTTGCTGAAAATCTCTTACGTTGACTCTTTCCTATGTTATGATAAATTGCAATTGTTTCAATGACTGAGATTATAGTTTGTTAGTTTTCAATGAAGTTTCTGATTCATACTTGACATTGTGAATGGATTGTTACTTTATCATAAGAAATCATATGACAAAATTTATATATGTTGCTGTTATAAGAATGATCATGATACCCTAATGTCCGTATTTTATTTTATTAACACCTCTATCTCTAAACATGTGGACATATTTTTCGATATCGACTTCCGCTTGAGGACAAGCGAGGTCTAAGCTCGGGGGAGTTGATACGTCCATTTTGCATCATGCTTTTATATAGATATTTATTGCATTATGGACTGTTATTACACGTTATGTCACAATACTTATGGCTATTCTCTCTTATTTTACAAGGTTTACATAAAGAGGGTGAATGCCGACAGCTGGGATTCTGGGATGGAAAAGGAGCAAATATTGGAGACCTATTCTGCACAGCTCCAAAAGTCCTGAAACTGCATGAAAGTCATTTTTGGAATTAATAATAAATATTGAGCGGAATAAGTACCAGAGGGGGCCCACACCCTGGCCACGAGGGTTGGGGGCACGCCCTACCCCTCTCGGCGCGCCCCCTGCCTCGTGGGCCTCCTGGCAGCCCTCCAGTGGCCATCTTATGCTATATGAAGTCTTTACCCTGGAAAAAATCATAAGCAAGCTTACGGGACAAAACTCCGCCGCCACGAGGCGGAACCTTGGTGGAACCAATCTAGGGCTCCGACGGAGCTATTCTGCCGAGGAAACTTCCCTCCGAGAGGGGGAAATCATCACCATCGTCATCACCAACAATTCTATCATCGGGAGGGGGTCAATATCCATCAACATCTTCACCAGCACCATCTCTTCTCAAACCCTAGTTCATCTCTTGTATCCAATCTTTATACCAAAACCATAGATTGGTACCTGTGGGTTGTTGGTAGTGTTGATTACTCCTTGTAGTTGATGCTAGCTAGTTTATTTGGTGGAAGATCATTTGTTCAGATCCTTAATGCATAGTAATACCCCTCTGATCATGAACATGAATATGCTTTGTGAGTAGTTACGTTTGTTCCTGAGGACATGGGTGAAGTCTTGCTATTAGTAGTCATGTGAATTTGGTATTCGTTCGATATTTTGATGAGATGTATGTTGTCTCTCCTCTAGTGGTGTTATGTGAACATCGACTACATGACACGTCACCATTATTTGGGCCTAGAGGAAGGCATTGGGAAGTAGTAAGTAGATGATGGGTTGCTAGAGTGACAGAAGCTTAAACCCTAGTTTATGCGTTTCTTCGTAAGGGGCTAATTTGGATCCACTTATTTCATGCTATGGTTAGGTTTACCTTAATACTTCTTTTGTAGTTGTGGATGCATGCAATAGGGGTTAATCATAAGTGGGATGCTTGTCCAAGAAAGGGCATTACCCAAGCACCTGTCCACCCACATATCAAATTATCAAAGTAACGAACGTGAATCATATGAGCGTGATGAAAACTAGCTAGACGATAATTCCCATGTGTCCTCGGGAGCGTTTTCTCTATATAAGAATCTGTCCAGGCTTGTCCTTTGCTACAAAAGGATTGGGACACCTTGCTGCACCTTATTTATTTTCATTGCTTATTACCTGTTATAGATTACCTTTTCACAAAACTATTTGTTACCGATAATTTAAGTGCTTGTAGAGAATACCTTACTGAAACCGCTTGTCATTTCCTTCTGCTCCTCGTTGGGTTAGACACTCTTACTTATCGAAAGGACTATGATAGATCCCCTACACTTGTGAGTCATCAAACTTACTCAACTATGCCAGAGCCCATATTGGCTTGTGGCTGCACACGGAAGTTTCCAGCATGAATAATCTTATGATCCCTTTGAGCCTGGGTGGCGAATCGTAGGATGATCACACGGGTACTCTGGTATATCCTGGGACAACACTGGATTCTCCAGGTGCCCTAACAACCACTGGGTACTCCAGGGTGCCTCAACCAATCCACCCAAATATGTATTTAAGTAGCCACCTTAAGTTAACCATTAATTAACAATACTCACATCTGTCATGGATACACTCACCCAATCCACGTCTACGAGCATAGCATAGCAATATAAGCATAACATAAAAGTAACTCCCAAAGGTTTGATAATAAATGGGCAATAGGTTCTACCTCATCATCTACTTCCCAAACCCACATGTTATTCAAATCCTAACCATGCAATGTTTGGGGGTTAATCTAATGCATAAAAACTGGGTAGTAAAGAGGTATGATCAAAGTGTTACTTGCCTTGTTGATGATCCGCAAAACCTAGAGACTCGTAGTAGCACGCTTTGCACTCCGGGAACTCTATCGCAAACAAAAAATAACACACATAAGCACTCAACTAGAAGCACGGGTAAAACTCAAATAAGAGATCTAACCAGAACGTCCAACTGAAGAACTCCGGTTTGCAAAAAGAATCAAATCAAACGGAGCAACAAAACTCAAACTACAAAACAAACAAGATTCGTTTACTAATCTAGACTAAAGTAAAATTTTACAGTACCAAAATCTTGTTCAAGTTGGTTAAACAGAAAGAGGGCTTCGAGATGTAGATCAAGGCGCTTGAATCACCTGATTCGGATAAACGAGCGAAGAGATAAACTAAAATGAAGATCAGGGCCGAAATCACGATCGAAAATAATCGCGGAAATACCCTGGAAAATAAAACACGATGAATAGGCTAACGAACGAACATTCGCTGTCTGCAGCTAACGGGCGAACAATGTTCGTTAAAACGAACGTACAGACGAACGTCTGCTATCTAACTAAACAAAAAAAACCAAACCGATCTGGAAAAAAACGGATCTAGGGTTTCGAAATAAAACCGAACGGTTTTCCCGAGAGAACCGGCGGCGGCAGCGGCGACGGCTACCTCAGCGGCGGGGTCGGCGGCGGCTCCAGCGACGGCATGGTGGTGGCGGGTGGCGGGGTCGACGGCGGGGCGACGGGGAACTCGTGCGGTGGCGGCGGCGAACTCGCGCGGCGGAGGCGGCGGACTCGCGCTGCGGCAGCTGCGGCGGCGCGGGGCTAGGGTTTGAGGGCGGCGGCAACTTGGGCTGGGGCGGGGGCCTCGGCCTCGGCTTATAAGGGCCAGCCGGGCTAGTGTCTAGGTCAGACACAGCCCGGTTATGTCGGTTCACTTTTTTTTAAAATAAATCTTGACGCGGAAAAACTAACGAAAGAAATATTAAATGGAGACCAAAAATCCTGAAATAAATTTTTACGGTCCTCTAATAATATTGCGGACAAAGTGAACATTTATTTCGGCCTCTAATGCAATTTTGAAAAATGCATTTTTTTCCTAATTCAAATAAAATAGCAATAAAACTCCGAATAAAATTCTTATTTGATTTTAATATTTTTCCTCCAATATTTCTTTATTTTGGAGAAGTCATTTTATCCCCTCTCTTTTATTTTCATATTAGAAATATTCGAAGAGAAAAATAATTAAAACCAAATGATCCTCTTTTTCAAAATTTGAGAAAACTCAAATATGAAAAAATAACGAAATCCCCAACTCTCTCCGTGGGTCCTTGAGTTGCGTAGAATTTCTAGGATCAACACAAAATGCAATAAAAATATGATATGCAATGATGACCTAATGTATAACATTCCAAATTGAAAATTTGGGATGTTACAAGGCCCTTCAAGCACGCGCCTGCCCTTGATGCCTCAGGTCCTGCCGGCGCCCCGGCCCTGCTCAGCTGCGATCGCTCGCCTGTCGTCTGTACTAATCTGAAGCACAGAGCCTACGCCATGCTCCCTGCTCATGTGGCGGCGGTCTTCTGCTCCTGCCGCACGCCGCCACCCCAACCTGCTGCTAGTGATCTCTGCTCTTCCCCTCCCATGCTGCAACTTCTTGATGCCTCAGGTCCTGCCGGCGCCCCGGCCCTGCCCCCACCTGCTGGCCAGGCCAATGTGGATCTGGTCCTTGGTGTGGGCTCTGATCCAGGCTCGGGTGAGCTACTCTAGGCGATGGGCGTCGTCGTCGATGATGGCTCGGCTGCTCCAGTGATGGAGGCGCCTCCCACTGCCACGCGCCAGAGCCCTCACATCCTCAAGATGTATGACGGCGAGCGTGTCAGCTTGGTGGAGCGCGCTTCCAAAAGGAAGGCTATTGAACCTGTCGCAGGCTCCGGCGGCTCTCGCCGGCGCCCAAGCTCCTCCCTCAGCCGCTGCAAGAAGGCCAAGCTGATTCCGGTCACCGACCTCCTGGATCTGCAGTTCTCCGGCACTCCATGGCCACTGACCAGGGCCAAGCTCAAGCAGCTGACCAAGTGTTGCGACCTCAATGTGGCTGCCATCCTCAACGAAGCTTCTTCCTATGCTTCTGCCGGCGCAGGCCCTGCTGCGGCCTCCGACAGTTCATCTACTTCCTCCATGGGCGACGCGTATGTTCCTGATGTGTAGGTCGCATTTTGCTCTGCTAGAGCTGGTGTGTTCAGTTGTTGTTAGTGTCGGCATGCGTAGTATGCTTAGTTTGTTGCCTTCTTTTAATCCTAGTTCGAGTCGATCCTGGGGTCTATTTAGTGCCTCTCTATGTTGCTGCTTTAGGGTGGTCATGTAGTGGATCAGTCTGTATCATGTATGTTACTCCTATGCTTTCTACTGCTATGTTAAACAGAGTCTGCTTTTTATCTTACTTCATGCTTGTCCTCCTTCCTCTTATGCAATAGCAGTTTGCACCTTTATCCATGAAAGTTCTTGATTGGAATGTTCGGGGCCTGGGTGATGAGAATAAGTGTTTGTTGGTTCGAGATGTTATAACCTCCTGTCGCCCTAGTGTTCTTTGTTTGCAGGAAACCAAGCTAGAAGTCATTCCAGCCAAGAAACTACATAGCTTCCTGCCTGCCTACCTCAATCAGCAAGCCGCCATGCCCTCATCAGGCTCCTCTGGCGGTCTGCTCATGGCTTGGGATTCAT
This sequence comes from Triticum aestivum, assembly GCF_018294505.1. Lineage (NCBI taxonomy): Eukaryota > Viridiplantae > Streptophyta > Magnoliopsida > Poales > Poaceae > Triticum > Triticum aestivum. Next base: position 192,989,040 of record NC_057798.1, on the reverse strand, counting down.
TTGTTGTCTCCGGGAAGATCCTTGCTACAAACAAGTATCATATCATTGTCAAGCTGACATCTGCATCATCCAATTCTGCTTATGTTGTAACTACAGTTTATGCGCCTTGCGTTCCTCAAGAGAGGCCACTTTTCTTTGAAGCGGTTGATACCGCAGTACAAGTAGTTTCTGAACCTTGGTTGGTTCTTGGTGATTTCAACATGTATTAGTTCCAGGATGAAAAATCACATGGATGTGTGGATTGGGCTATGATGGAGCTGTTCAATGACTGGATCATAGGTCATGGATTGGATGATGTGCAGATTTCTAACAGAAGTTTCACTTGGTCTAACAAGAGACATCATCCAACTCTGGTTCAGCTGGACCGTGTTCTTGTTAATGCCCATTGGCTCCTAGCTTTTGCCCACTCCTCGGCCTCAGTGGTTCCCTCTGTCACCTTGGATCATGTGCCAATTCTGTGGAATTTGACAATTTGAGGCCTCGAAGTCAGTTTTTTCGAATGGAAAATCAATTGCTTGAAATGGAGGAAACCAGGGTAGTCATTGATAGCAGTTGGAGAAGTGGTACTAGGCAAATCTCTTCTGCTGCCTCTCTTCTGAACTTCAAAATGAGACGAGTGCGCGCTGCCCTCAGGCGATGGAAACGGAACAGAGCGAGCTTGGACTTACTGATAAATAACAACAAGGTTGTAGTGGATTACCTCAATGCTGTTGAGAAGCGTCGCATTTTGTCCTCGTTAGAGGTAGTTTTAAGAAAGTTTGCGGCGGCCAAGGCCGACCAATTAATCCAGTGGCAAACTAATTTATGGCGAAGAAGAGCTAAGCTACGCTAGTGTGCCTCAGGTGACAAGAACTGCCGTTCTTCCATGCTGCTGCTAACGGCCATGCCAAGCGCGACAAACTTCGTGTTTTGGTTCAGGGGGGAGTGGAACACTTCGATGATCAACAGAAACTGCAGGTTGCCACCGCTTATTTCTCTGAGCTGCTGGGTCAACCATCCTCCTCGCTGCCTACCGTTGACCTTAGTGCCATATATGAGCCTACGGATTTGTCTTGTCTTGCTAGGGAGTTTTCATGGGAGGAGATTGTTCAAGCAATCAACCATTCGCCTAACAACTGCAGCTCTATCCCGGATGGGTTCACATATGAGTTCTACAAAGCTTTCCACAGTGTAATCAAGGAGGATCTGCAACTCTTTTTTGATCAGTTATAACACAACCAAGTGGATCTCTCTGGCATCAATCAAGCACACATTTCCCTCTTACCCAAGAAGGAAACCCCCTTGGAGTTGCGTGATTATAGGCCAATTTCTGTTGTGCATAGTGTGCCTAAGCTTGCTGGCAAGGTCCTTGCCCAGCGGCTACAACTGCAGATCCCCTCTCTAGTACACTCTTTGCAGTCAGGTTTCATCAAGGGCCGGTCTATCATTGACAATTTTGCTATGGCTGCTGACATGGTTCAAACAGCTCATAAGAGGGAACTACCAATTGTGGTCCTTAAGCTGTATTTCCAGAAGGCGTTTGATACTGTCAGCTGGGCATGCCTCTTCAGCATTCTTCAGGCCCGTGGTTTTCCTCCGTGATGGATCAGTTGGATTACATCGTTCCTGACCACAACTAGCTCTCAAATCATGCTTAATGGTGAGCTGGGGGAGTTTTTTGTTGCAAAAAGAGGTTTCGTCAATGCGACTCCATCTTGTCGTACCTGTTCATTTTGGTTGCTGATGTCCTCCAAAGACTTTGTTGTTCATGTTTCGAAGATGGTAGTCTGCTTCACCCGCTTGGCTCTGATCGGATGTTCCCTATGCTGCAGTACGCTGACGATACGTTGCTTCTGTTCCAGGGTACTATCCAGCAAGCGGCAATTGTTAAACAAATCTTATCTGACTTCTCAGCATTCACGGGACTGCATATCAACTTTCATAAAAGCACTTTGATCCCCATTTGCATCAACTCAGGCAGCACGCAGGAAATTGTCGATCTGTTTAGATGCCCCATCTCAGCTTCCCGTGCACATACCTAGGCCTGCCACTATCTTTAAACAAGATTAAGCATGGTATGCTTCTACCTATCATCCACCGGGTTGATAAGAGGTTATCAGGCTGGCTTGCTACCTTTCTGTCAATGGGTGGTCGTTTGACCCGTGTTAATTCAGTACTAGCTAGCATTCCAAGCTACTACATGACATGTTTCCTTTGGCCTAAGGAATCCATTGGTAAGTTGTAAAATATGTTGAGGGCTTTTTTCTGGCAAGGTAAGAATACAGTAAAAGGTGGACAATGCCTAATTGCTTGGCACTTCGCCACTCTACAAAGATCTTCCAGCGGTTTGGGAATCAGGGGTCTTTCTGCTCATAACCAAGCGTTGCTCGGCAAGTTCACAGCTAAAGTTTTGCAGTCCTCGGATGTCCCCTGCTTTCAATGGTTTGCTCAACAGTATTGTAAGCATACTATCCCTCTGAAGAACTCCAACCGAGACATGGCAATCTGGAAGAACTTCAAGCAGTTCATTCCCGTTGTTCTGGCATCCTCTAACTGCTCGTTGGGCATCGGCGAGCATATCTCCTTCTGGCATGACAATTGGTTATCGGCCGGGCAACTTCGTTTCGCTCTGCCTACCCTCTTCTCTTATGCCAAGGATGGCAGTTGCACGGTGGCTCCTCAGTTCTCCCACGGTACATGGCGCATTCAGTTCCGTCCTAACCTATCAGCAACTGCCATTCGGGAATTGCAGCAGCTGCACTCTTTTCTTGCAGTTGGACCGGCAGTTTCCGGCTATGACATCAGAACTTCTGCTATACACCATGAGCCAATCACTACATCACAGGTTTATCACCTTCTTACCTTCAGAGGTGTGGGCTGCGAGTTTAGCTCCTAGTTTTGGGACAAGATCATCCCTCCGAGGTACCACATTTTTCTGTGGCTGGATTTCTAGGGGAGACTGAATACAAGAGATAACATGTTAAGGAAAAAATGGTCATCGATCACCACGCATCCACAGTGTGACATTTGCCCTGCTAGAGAGTCTGCCAGCCACATTGTTCTGCGCTTCTACCCGCCGTCTGTTATCTGGGACGCACTCCATGTAAGCAAACTAGCCTCCAGCTCTGCGGACCTCATCACTTTCATGCAAAGAGCTCAGCTGACTTGGGCCACCTCCAACAAAGTTCATATTCTTTTTGCGGCGGCTGCTGTCACACTTTGGCACACTACAAATGATCGAATGTTCAATGGTAAACGATGGTCTCCCACTTATCTCAGGAAATATGCGTTGCAGCTCCTCGAGACATGGCAGCACCGGGCCAAAAGGCAGGTTGACAAGGATGCTATTACATGCTGGATAAATCTCCTAGGCTAATTTAGCTTCTGTAGCTTGTGTCCCTGCCTTTCCCCCTCCCTGTACCTCACTCTCTTTCAAACGGCTGCTTATAGCCATGGCACCACGGTGCTCAATGTAAGCTTCATGTAATCGACCTCTTGGTCTTCAGGCCTCCGTTTTGAAATATATAAGGTAGAGCCTCATCTACCTTTCATTTCAAAAAATATCTCATGCGGATCCTCTGGAATGTTGGCACATTGTCATTGGGCATGTTGGTCACCTTCGGCTTCCTTCTATCGCCCTGCCTTCATCGCTCATCCCCCCCCCCCCCGACTCTGGTGAAGTATCGTTGCTTCCGGTGGCTTCGCACATGTCATCGTACCCTCGAATGTAGAGGCCAATTTGGTACATTTGTTGCCTCCACTTCGGCATGACGATTGGTCCACGACTCTCCAACATACTACTCCAGAACCTGCACCCGTCGATGATGCAACATCAACAGACGTGCCATTGCAGCCCGTCCAAATGGAGCAAGTCGGGCTGCTTTACACTGAGTTCTGTAGTTATCATATACGTGTTGGGAGCCTTTTGGCAAGAGCAGAGACAATCCTTGGCATAATCATGGTTGTGTCTCTTGTGTCCATGTTGCCCAAGCTCCACGTCGGATTTGCAGATTGGGAAGAGCCATGCACATTTGCATGTTTACCCCCTCATGCTAGACCTTTCATGTCCTTGATTCATGTTGTGCTAATTGCTTCTAGGAGTGAGGTCATAGCCAAGGTCATGGCTCCATTGCTGGAAATTATATCCGAGCTGAACTATGTGGGAAGTTGTCTTCACCTCTATTGATGGTGATACGCATGGCAATTAACGCTAGGGCTGCAAGAAAAACTCGAGGCTCGTGAGCCGTTCAAGATCGGCTCGTATTTTGACCCGACTCGAGATCGACTCGAAAAGAAATAAGCCTAGTATGAACACTTCATGTAGCTCGATAGAGAAACGAGTTAATCTTGGGCCAACACTGGCTCACTCGATTTTAGCTCGTTAGCTCAATGTCATATAATTATATTAAATAATCTTGATGTATATTTAAAGGAAATAGGATAATTTATTGCCATATATATATTGTGTTCAATTTTTTCAATTTTACCTAGTAGGAAATATGGAGGCTATTAAGCATGAGAAATTTAGCCTCAATATGGCGCGTGGTCAGTCATGTATCAAATATCCTATTGTTCTCAGCCGAAGTTTAAGAGCAGACGCACCTTCATTTTTCTATCTTTCTTGTTCATTGGTCCCTATTTATCAAGTGCTAGTCTTTAGTTGAGAGAGAATAAGTCAAATTTTATAGTGGTTTTTATGTTGTGTTCTTGGCTATAATGTTTGAAAATTTACCTTAGATTATTCATAAAATCATCTTATTATTTAGCTCGAAACTAGCTCGAAATTGGCTCGAGATCGATACAAGCTGAGCACGAGCCCCTTTCTACATCTCGACCTTAAGCTTCACTCAGTTTGAGCTCACTCGAATTTTAGTATAATCTGAGCTGAATCTAATCCAACTCGCTCGAACTGACGCGTTTGCAGCTGTAATTAACGCCTGCTCTTGGGGCGGGTCCTAAAGGAGAAGTTGATGTTGCTTGATGTGTTGGCTACCTCTGTGAGCGAGGACATCGTCAAGGTTGTGGCTTCGGTCCAGCCCATAGGCCAGGTTGGTCCTGTGGGTGACGAGGTTGTGACATCCGATGTGCTGGCACCTGTTTCCGAGACTATCTTTGGTATAAAGGTTGTTGAATTGATTGGCAAACTTGAGGTGCTCACCATGAATCTAGCAAGAAGGGTAGTGGCCTCCTACAGGACAAGGCAACTAGGGATAAGTACAGAGGGTGTGCGCTAGCCATAGTTCTGGCATTTCAAATAAGAAATCATTTGGGAGCAAAAGCAAGAACAGTTGCATCATATGGAATGTGTCTGCAATTATTCCATGGATGATTCTCCTTTTTCCCCATGTTGTCATGTATGATGTCTTTGTCTATGCATTTTCAATGGGGTTCCTTTGAGATGTTGTGATCCATGGGCCAGGGTTTTGTGCTTAGCTGGTTGGGGGCGTTTGTTTGTCCGTCGGGGCGGTCGTGGAGCTTCATGCTTTGTGAGTAGTTTGCATGTAATCTTGTTGTAGCGGTTTTCATCTGATTTTCCATCAAACAACTGGACAATTCTCTTCAGCATAATCTATTGATGAGGCAAATCTTCTGACTTCTTTAAATAAAAAACTCTTCTTAAAAATTGTCATAAACCGGTGCTAGCTTTTACCAAAAAAGGCTATCGCCCTGCTTTATAGATAAAGCAAACCGCCAAGAACACACATACAGAGTCAAATCCACACACACGCATACACCCAAGTCTCACGAACAAGTACACAGGTTTTGCTGAGGGCACAGCTCAACAAGCCCAAACAAAAAAAGGCAGCAAATGCCGGATGAAGAAGACGACTAGTCAGGCTCCGGCGGAGGCGGCGGGGGCGGCGGCGACAGGCGGACAGCCATCGATCGGAGGTCGGCGATGAAGGCTGAGATGGCATCACGGTGCAGGGGACGGCTAAGCGGCCGCCAAAGCTGCAAGAAACCCGAGAGTTTGAAGGGAGCGTCAGTAGACCGATGAAGAGGAGTGCGCTGAATCACGAGCTTATTGCGAACAGTCCAGAGGGTCCAGGCGAGGACCCCAATCTCAAGCCACCTAATGTGGCGAGAAGTCGCGGGGGACGACTGGAGTTCATCAAATAAGTCAAGGAAGTTGGTGTGGCACCAATCTCTACCGACCACTTCGCTAAAGCAGCTCCAAAGGGACTGGGCGGACACGCAGGAGTAGAAAATATGGTTCAAGTCTTCGGGAACCCCACAGAGCGGGCAGAGGCCAGTGCTCGGGCCATTGCGCTTGCGCACCTCCACCCCGGATGGGATCCGGCCATGAATCCATTGCCACATGAAGATGCGGATCTTCAACGGCAAGCGGATGGACCAAACCATCGAGAGAGGGAGGGGGGCGGCAGACGGTGCCATGGCACGTAGAGAGATTTGATGGAGAATTGGCCCGAAGGTTCGAGGCGCCACCGAACTAGGTCAGGACCACCAACCAGCGAGGGTTCGTGGAGAGCAATACAGTCGAGTAACTCACGCCAGGCGGCGGATTCCATTAGGCCAAAGGCCCGCCGAAAAGCAAGGCGCCCTAAGTCAAGAAGGGCCCTATCAACGGAGATCACGGGGTCAACGGAGATGGAGAAGAGACCAGGGAAGCGAGACGCGAAGGGAGTGTCACCGGCCCACTGATCAAACCAGAACAGCGTCGAGGTTCCAGCTCCCACCGAGATGGAAGTCCTGATACGGAGAACCGGAAGAAGCTGGACGATCGACTGCCAGAACTGAGAGCCTCCGGACTTCTGGCAGAAGCTGAGAGGCTGCCCGTGCAGGTATTTGTTCCGGATGATGTCAAGCCAAAGACCACCGTGCCCCTGCGAGATTCGCCAAAGCCAGCGGGAGAGGAGGGCAATGTTCATCCGTTTAGAGCACATGATGCCAATGCCCCCTGCTCCCGGGGCTTGCAAATGTCAGGCCAACTGACCATATGGTATTTCTGCTTCTCCTTGTCGCTCGCCCAGTAAAAGCGGGACTGGATCTTGGCAATCTCCTTGTGAAGGGTCTCGTGGAGGCTGCAGAAGCTCATTAGGAACAAGAGGAAGCTGGAGAGGGAAGAATTGATGAGGATAGTCCGGGCCGCTTTGGACAACCACCGCCCCTGCCAGGGTTCGACGTGTGTTTGGAGCTTGGCCACGGAGGGGCACAAGTCCACGACGGTAAGCCTGGAGTCACTAATGGGCGTCCCCAAGTAAGTAGTGGGGAAAGAGCCCATGCGGTAATTAAGCCTGTTAGCGATGGCCAAAGACTCGGCGGGGAGGTATCCCATCACCATCACATCGCTCTTGTCAAAGTTGATCTTGAGACCCGACATCTGTTGGAAGCTGAGAAGGAGGAACTTGAGGTTGGCGATATCGTTCTCCGAGCCTTCAACCATAAAGATAGTGTCATCGGCATACTGGAGAATGGATATCCCAGAGCCACCGGCGAGGTGGGGAGTGATCCCCCGAATATGGCCCGCGGCTTTCGCCTTATCAAGGATGGATGCCAGCGCGTCCACGACCATATTGAACAAGAACGGGGAGAAAGGATCGCCTTGTCTGACCCCACATAGGGTGGGTGTCGGTGTCAAAACCGGCGGATCTCGGGTAGGGGGTCCCGAACTGTGCATCTAGGCGGATGGTAACAGGAGACGAGGGACACGATGTTTTTACCCAGGTTCGGGCCCTCTTGATGGAGGTAAAACCCTACGTCCTGCTTGATTAATATTGATGATGTGGGTTACAAGAGTAGATCTACCACGAGATCAAGGAGGCTAAACCCTAGAAGCTAGCCTATGGTATGATTGTTGTTCGTCCTATGGACTAAAGCCATCCGGTTTATATAGATACCGGAGAGGGCTAGGGTTACACAGAGTCGGTTACAATGGTAGGAGATCTACATATCCGTATCGCCAAGCTTGCCTTCCACGCCAAGGAAAGTCCCATCCGGACACGGGACGAAGTCTTCAATCTTGTATCTTCATAGTCTTGGAGTCCGGCCGATGATGATAGTTCGGCTATCCGGACACCCCCTAGTCCGGGACTCCCTCAGTAGCCCCTGAACCAGGCTTCAATGACGACGAGTCCGGCGTGCATATTGTCTACGGCATTGCAAGACGGGTTCCTCCTCCGAATAATTTATAGAAGATTGTGGACACTAGGATAGTGTCCGGCTCTGCAAAAATAAATTCCACATACCACCATAGAGAGAATAATATTACACAAGATCAATCTGCTGACGTATTCTATGGCGTAACGTCACACCACTTCCAAGCCTTTACTCGAATTGTTTCTATTGTTCCACCTCAGCGCGTTTAGCGAGGTGGTTTCCTTGGCACGCCTGTCGAAGCAGAGATCGTGTTCCCCTTATTCCGGGATTCCCATCAATACGGACGTGGGTAACCCAACCGCGCCATTGATTGTGACGCTTGGGAGATAAGTGAGTTTTACCAGGCCGGTGGGGACGCGTGTTTCTGTCCGCCCATATAAGGGGATAAGGATCCAACCTTTTTACCTGCGCCTTCTTCCTCCTTGGCTTATCCATCTCTGCGAACTCGAGCTCTAGCGCCCAAGCCCGCACATCTCACCTCAACCTTCTCCAAATATGTCCAGAGCGGGAGGCAAGTGGATGGCCTCCTCCGTCACGGAGGGGCATATCCAGAAGCTGCGCAGCGCCGGATACTTGTCCAGCGACATCGCGCATCGGCTCCCCGACGAGGGAGAGCTCATCCCCACCCCTAGGCCCCATGAGAGGGTAGTATTCCTTCCCCATTTCCTCTGTGGACTGGGCTTCCCACTTCATCCCTTTGTCCGGGGGCTCATGTTCTACTACGGCCTAGATTTCCATGATCTGGCCCCAAATTTTATTCTCAACATCTCGGCATTTATCGTCGTGTGCGAGGCCTTCCTCTGCATCTAGCCCCACTTCGGCTTGTGGCTCAAGACCTTCAGTGTCAAGCCGAAGGTTGTGAAGGGCAGCCAAGCGGAGTGCGGAGGCGCCATGGTGGGCAGGATGTCCCACGTTACGTGGCTGGAGGGCACCTTTGTGGAAACCATCAAGGGGTGGCAATCGGGGTGGTTCTACATCACCGAGCCGCATGATCCCGAATGGGCAGCGGCCCCCGAATTCAGATCCGGCATCCCCACACGGCTCACCTCCTGGAAAGAGAGCGGCCGGATTTGGGGCGATTCGAAGGAGCTGACCCGACTCCAAGCCTGCGTCCAAAAGCTGGTGGACAAGAAGCTCAAGCTTGTCAACGTAGTCTAGGTCATGCTCATCCGCCAGATTCTCCCGTGCCAACGACGGGGCTTCAATATGTGGGAGTTCGATCCGGCGCAGCACCAGACTTTGAATGGGCTCTTCGACACTATATACGAAGAGGTCTGGAAGGTGCTGTTCAAGGGCGCCGAGGCTCCCGCATCCGCTACCGAAGATCGCGGATTCAGCTCGCAGCGTCCAGCTGACGAGGTAAGTGATATTGTCCTTTACGGGACGCTTGTTATTCATAGTTTGACTCTATGTGGGATCTAAACTCCCTTTCCTTTGACAGGACTGGCTGAAGAAGGCCGCATAGGCTATCTGTCCAGCCCCATTGCCAAAGGACCCAGCTGACGCCTGCCTAACGGGGCTGCTGGCTCCGGCACCCCACGTGGTGCCGGAGAAGAAGGCCAAGAAGAAGGCCACGGGGACTCGGAAGAGTTCCCGTTTTCAGGTGCTATCGGACGATGAATCCGAGGCCGACTCCTCCCACCAAGGCGAGGAGAGAAGAAGAAAGCCTCTCCCCCAGCGGGGGGAGGGAAGAAAAGGAAGGCCTCCCAAAGAAGGGAGGCCGAAGGGTACAAGAGGGGAAAAACTCTTCCCCCGGACTGTTCCGCCAACGCCAGTGACAACGACGAGGACTGGCCTCCAAGGGCCAAGCCTCTGGCGAAATCGTAAGTATCCGGACTCCCGAATAACTTCAAGGTTTTCGTTTTCCGCCACATTATGTCTTTCTAATGCCGCATACAACCCTGCAGTCCGCCTAAGGATGATCTCCCCACTTCGTCGAGCGGGTCCTTAGGGGCGTCGGATATGGATTCTCTTCCGACTGCCTCCACCCCCCGTGATGCGGACGATGCTGAGGTGGGATCCCAGGAAGGGACCCACCAGGAGGAGAGGGCCCCAGAGGTGTCGCAGGACAACCTCCCGGACTTTGCACCGGACTCAGCCCCGGAACCCATAGTGGTTCCGGAGTCCGGCGGGCGACCCCTTCGTAAGAAGGGCAAGACCGCGATGCCGGCTGCCTCCGTCCAACCGGAGGTGCCGGATAATTTGCTGGAGGCGCTCAACGGTGCCTCCATCAAAGAGGAACACCACACTGTTATGAGTGCGGTGATTCAGAAGGTTCAGCTCGCCAAGAGCGGGCTGACCGAAGCCTGCAGCAGCCTTCTAACAGGCTTTGAGGTAAGAATTTCAATATATGTAAAATGGTACCGCATAGACAGTAGCCCCTGATGCTCGGTTCGGTGTTCGAAAAGAAAAGCCGGACTGAGGATCTTTAGAAAGATAAACGCGGGAGTCATGAAAATATGTCAATATGGGATTGCAGGCTGTGTTGCTGACCTCTGCCGCACTGACTGCAGAGGTCAATACTTTGAAGGAAAACCTCGAGCGGCCCGAGAACGAGCTCGGCCATGCCAAGAAGCAGCTCGAGGAAAAAGAAGGTGAGTAATACCTTATGAAAATTGTACCTTACATAAAAGGATTTGGTTGCAAGAAAAATGACAAGGATAACTGGGGTATTGCAGGGGCCACTAACGAGGTGGCGACCCTGAAGGAGGCGGTGGCCGCGGCCGAACGCAATGCGACTGCGGAGCGCACCGAGCGAGAGAAACAGGAGGCGCGGGTGGCGGAGGTACAACAAGAGCTCCAGGATCTCGTGACAAAACATGAGAGCCTGGAGCGTGACTCGAAGACTCAAGAGTCTGAGCTTGCAACGGCTCTTGAGAGTGCCAAAGCCGCTAAGGCCGAAGCCTACAAGGCCCTCCAGGAGATAGAGGCGGTGAAGAAAATAGCAGCGGGTAAGGCATTTTTCATGCAAAGTAAGCATGTGAGTGTTAATTACCTGTCGTTTACCCGAATTCGGAGCTCTCCAGGAGCGTTCGCAGATCTTCCCCGCAGCGTGTCCTATGCTGCCGCATTCTACCGGGCTGAGGAGGGGAGCTCAACGGAGAAGGTCTTCTGGTCTCAGTATGCTGAGGCCGGACATCCGGTGCCCCTTAGCGACCAGCTGAAGCAGCTGGTCGAGCTCCACAAGGCGGCCGAACAGGCCATGAAGGGCCTCATAGTTCGGCTGTGGCCTAAGGAGGCTATGCCTGGGAGCTACTTCGGCCTGGTGCGGCGGCTGGTGGACGCGTGCCCGTGGGTTGAAGTTATCAAGCACTCTGCCTATATCGAGGGTGCGTGTCGGGCCCTTGCCCGCGCAAAGGTGCACCGGGGCAAGATGGATGCCCAGAAGCTTGTGACGGACCCCCCACCAGAGGGCAAGGAGCATCGCACGCCCGAGATGTATTATAGGAGTGTGCTGAAGGGCGCCCGCATTATTGCGGGTGAGTGCTCCAAAGAAGAAGTTTTTGAGTAGATTCGCATTTTGTTATCCTGTGCGCTGAAAACTAAGTTCATATGCACGAAGCAACACTTGTTAATTTAAAATATTACCTTCTGTGCGGCTGTTTATCAAATCTGAGAGATGGAAAGTCGTCGGCTTCAGCCCCCATGCCACGAGTGCTGGGGTGTTCGGGATAAATTTGGGCACTCTTGTTCCCATATTTGGGTCCATCGAGGGAGGCGCTCAACACAACGAACAAGGCAACTGGATTTATAATGCTTGAACACTCTCACTTAGCCATAGAATTCTGTAATTTTAAATTTCGGCGAAGCCCCTAGTTTTCGGAAGGCCGAATTTGGGGCACTATCCACGCCTTGGCCGGACAGAATCCGGCTCCTCGCTCGAAGCGGCATAAGTCTTTAGGGACTCGGAAAGAACCTCTCAAACAGCGACCAGCTCTCGCCTCATCATGACGGTCAGTTTTAGCTTTCTCCACTGAGGCGTTAACCCAGCTCACCTGGGGCGCAATCGCTGTGGTTCTCCCAGTGCTACCTTAGCCGATAAAACGGAACGTAAGGTACCAAAACATGGGAGCCGGGCAAACCCAACTATTGACCCAAGAACATGATTCGAAGCCGATGCATATAATGCTATAAGTTCGGGGTGCCGCACTTGTGAAAGTGTTCGGACTTATCACACCATAACGCGGGAAACATAAGCCCCTGATGTATTTAGCCGTACCAAAACGTACAGATGCAACATGTCATAGATGAACATATGTGTAAGAAAGAAATGCAATTAGAAGCAAAAATGTGCTGCATTGCTTTATTCAAATAAAAACTGTTGTAAGTGCAGGACGATACAAGTGGTGTGCAAGGGATGGGACTGTTTAACATGTCCCCCTCCAGGGGTAGGCTACGGAATAATGCACAAAACATATTTAATGCTCATAATGGAGACCACCTGGATTTTCGTTGTAGCCTTTCTCCTTCCCTGGTTGTTGTATCGTGGGTTCGGCATGTCTGCTGCCGGACAGGGCCTCTGACGAACGGAGTCCTGTGGGTAAAAAATAAAAGGAAAAGAAAAAGAAACGACGCACTTAAGAGCCCTTGGTGCGGTTGAGCCGCAGTTTGGGCTTATCGTGGTCGAGCCCCTTGCCCCATGCCCATGGTATCTTCAGAGCGTAATGGAGTACGCGAAGGGTCTGTCTTAATGTTTTACAGGGGCTGGGGTTGGGGCCGCACTGCTACACGTGCTCGGAACGTGCCAGGTGGTCGTGTTGTAGGTTACTCCAGGCACGCTTAGCTGTGTCCGGCCGCTTGGCAGCCGGACTCGAGAATTGCCTTAAAAGGCTGCTTTGTACTTCTGCCGCGAGAGCCGCTGTATGTTCCTCCGTTCGGAGGGAGCGTTCAGTGTTTCCGTTGACCGTGATGACTCCTCTAGGGCCTGGCATCTTGAGCTTTAGGTATGCGTAGTGCGGCACCGCGTTGAACTTTGCGAACGCGGTATGTCCGAGCAAGGCATGATAGCCGCTGCGGAACGGGACTATGTCGAAGATTAACTCCTCGCTTCGGAAGTTATCCGGGGATCCGAAGACCACTTCCAGTGTAACTGAGCCTGTACAATTGGCTTCTACACCTGGTATGACGCCTTTGAAGGTCGTCTTGGTAGGTTTAATCCTTGAGGGGTCTATGCCCATTTTGCGCACCGTGTCCTGATAAAGCAGGTTTAGGCTGCTACCGCCGTCCACCAGGACTCTGGTGAGATGAAATCCATCGACGATTGGGTCTAGAACCAATGCGGCGAACCCACCATGGCGAATGCTGGTGGGGTGGTCCCTTCAGTCAAAGGTGACCGGGCAAGAGGACCATGGATTGAACTTCGGGGCAACTGGCTCCATCGCTTATACATCCCTGAGTGCACGCTTCCGCTCCCTTTTGGGTATGTGTGTGGCATATATCATGTTCACCGTCCGCACCTGTGGGGGGGAACCCTTCTGTCCTCTATTGTTCGGCGGTCGGGTCTCTTCCTCGTCGTCGCTATGTAGCCCCTTGTCGCTGTTTTCGGCAATTCACTTGCCTGCCTGCTTGAACACCCAACAGTCCCTATTGGTGTGGTTAGCTGGCTTTTCAGGGGTGCCATGTATCTGGCACAAGCGATCGAGAATTCGGTCCAAATTGGACGGACCCTGAGTTGTTCTTTTGAATGGCTTTTTCTGTTAACCGGGTTTAGAGCCTCTGAATCCGGCATTGACTGCCGTATCCTCACTGTTATCGCTGTTAATGCGGCGTTTGTTTTTGTTGCGACGCGACCTGCCACTACGGTCCTTGATATCCGGACTGCCAGAATTTTTGTTGAGGTTGTTGCTGCATGCTAGCCAGCTGTCCTCACCTGCACAGAAGCGGGTCATGAGTGATGTAAGGGCTGCCATGGATTTTGGCTTTTCCTGTCCCAGGTGCCGGGCAAGCCACTCGTCGCGGATATTATGCTTGAAGGCCGCGAGGGCCTCGGCATCTGGACAGTCAACGATTTGGTTTTTCTTGGTTAAGAACCGTGTCCAGAATTGTTTGGCCGATTCGTCTGGCTGCTGAATTATGTGGCATAGGTCATCTGCATCTGGTGGTCGCACGTACGTGCCTTGGAAGTTATCGAGGAATGCGGCTTCCAGGTCCTCCCAACTCCCGATTGACTCTGCTGGCAAGCTGTTAAGCCAGTGCCGGGCTGGTCCTTTAAGTTTGAGTGGGAGATATTTGATGGCGTGGAGATCGTCTCCGCGGGCCATGTGGATGTGGAGGAGATAGTCCTCGATCCAGACCGCGGGGTCTGTTGTGCCATCATAAGATTCAATATTGACGGGTTTAAACCCTTCTGGGATTTGATGATCCATTACCTCATCTGTGAAGCACAGTGGGTGTGTGGCGCCTCTGTACTGGGCGATATCGCAACGGAGCTCAAAAGAGCTTTGTCTATTGTGTTCGGCCCGGCCGGACTTACTGTGTCTGGGGTGACGGTGTTCGTCACGTATCGTGGGGCGCCCACGTGATCCATAGATCGATCTTGATTGTCTTGCCTTATCCTCCAATATGTCTCGCAGGTCCGGAGTGTTCCCCTGTGGCCTTGTGCTTTTTGAGCGATGCCGGGGTACGGGTCTAGTGAAGGGCCTTGAGGTCTCTCTGTCGCGACCACGGGGTGGTCGATCAGCCGTATTGTCTCTTGGTGAAGCGGGATCATATGCCTCCACCTCTAATCGGGGGAGCAACTTACGTTTGGGGTAGCTTTTGGAGGGGCGTTCGAGTTCATGCTCTTCGGCCACGAGGACTTCGGTCCATTTGTCGGCTAGCAGATCTTGATCAGCTCTAAGCTGTTGCTGCTTTTTCTTGAGGCTGTTTGCCATGGCCATAACCCTGCGTTTGAAACGCTCCTGTTCGACGGGATCCTCAGGCACGACGAATTCGTCGTCGTCGAGGCTTGCCTCGTCTCCGGAGGGAGGCATATAGTCCTCTACCTCTTCTTCGGCCGCTCTCTCATGAGGGCTGGCGTCCCCCTCCTCCTGTGCTGGATCTTGCTGGAGTGGGTTGTCTTCGGCGCTATCCGGTGTATTATTGTCTCTGGTGCCGGAATCCTCATTCTTTCTATGGCGGGATTTAGAGCGGCGCCGCTGACGCCGGCGCTTGGGCTATTTCTTGGAGGGGTCATCCTCCGCTATTCCTTCACCGTTCCCATCCTTTGGGATATCCACCATGTATATGTCCTATGAAGAGGTGGCTTTCCAGTGCCCGGTGGGCGCTGGTTCTTGGTCGTCTCCGGCATCGTCGTCCATACCGTCGATGTCCTCAGAGTCGTAATCTAGCATGTCGGTTAGATCGTTGACAGTGGCTACCAAGTGGGTGGTGGGTGGGCTCTGAATTTCTTCATCGTCTGCATCCCAACCGTCATGGCCGTAGCCGGCCAGGCCTCTCCTGATAACGAGAGGTACTTTAGCGAACTCAAGATGTCGCCAAAAGGTGAGCGTTGAAAGATGTCCGCCGCGGTGAACTCCATGATCGGCGCCCAATCGGATTCGACTGGAGGGGGCGCGGGAGGTCTGGAGTCCGGCACCTCGGAGTCACGAGCTTCATGGGGGACAAGATCGGTGTTCGGCTCTATCGCCGTAGAGGTTGCAGCCCCCGAGGCGGTGTCTAGGCATCCATCCTCGATCTGCGGAGCTGGCTCCGAATTGAAGATCGGAGTGGTTTCGAGTGCGGCCTCCAGGGTACTGTCTGGCGGCAGAGCTAAATCATACCTGACGTGACAGTGCGGCACGCTCGGCTGTGGCTTGAATCCGTCGAAGATCAAGTCCCCGCGGATGTCAGCCGTGAAGTCCAAACTTCCAAATCTGACCTGACGGCCCGGGGCGTAACTTTTGATCTGCTCTAGATGGCCAAGCGAATTGGCCCGCAGTGCAAAGCCGCCGAATACGAAGATCTGTCCGGGGAGGAAGATCTCACCCTGGATCGCGTCATTGATGATGATCGAAGAAGCCATCGAGCCTATCAGTGACGACACAGAGGAACTCTCAATGAAAGCACCAATGTCGGTGTCAAAACCGGCGGATCTCGGGTAGGGGGTCCCGAACTGTGCGTCTAGGCGGATGGTAACATGAGACGAGGGACACGATGTTTTTACCCAGGTTCGGGCCCTCTTGATGGAGGTAAAACCCTACGTCCTGCTTGATTAATATTGATGATGTGGGTTACAAGAGTAGATCTACCATGAGATCAAGGAGGCTAAACCCTAGAAGCTAGCCTATGGTATGATTGTTGTTCGTCCTATGGACTAAAGCCATCCGGTTTATATAGACACCGGAGAGGGCTAGGGTTACACAGAGTCGGTTACAATGGTAGGAGATCTACATATCCGTATCGCCAAGCTTGCCTTCCACGCCAAGGAAAGTCCCATCCGGACACGGGACAAAGTCTTCAATGTTGTATCTTCATAGTCTTGGAGTCCGGCCGATGATGATAGTTCGGCTATCCGGACACCCCCTAGTCCGGGACTCCCTTAGTGGGGAAGAAAGGGCCAATCTCGCCATTGATGTTCACGGCCGTACGACCGCACGTGACCATTTGCATGACACGAGTAATCCACCGGTCGTCAAAGCCCTTCCGAAGAAGGACCTCCCTAAGGAAGGGCCAGCTAACCGTGTCGTAAGCTTTATGGAAGTCAATCTTCAGAAAGACCACCTTGAGGTTTTTGGAGCGGACCTCATGGAGGACTTCATGAAGGACTAGCACCCCATCCAGGATGTACGGGCCCTTAATGAAAGTCGTCTGGTTGGGATGCATGACACGGTCGGCCAGCAGGGTCACCCTATTGGCGTACCCTTTAGCCAGGATCCGGAAGGTGACATTAATGACCGTGATCGGCCGAAATTGGCGAATGTCAGACGCCCCGGTAACCTTCGGGATGAGCGAGATGATCCCGTAGTTGAGTCGCCCGAGATCAATGGAGCCAACGTAGAACTCGTCGAAGATAGCCATGACCTCCGGTTTAATCACGTTCCAGAAGGCCTGGAAGAATCTCACAGGGAGGCCATCCGGTCCCGGTGCAGAGGAGGAGTTCATGCCCTTAATGGCCTCCTAGACCTCCTGATCGGAGAAAGGGGCCGTCAGGGCCGCGTTCTCCGCCTCAGACACCAACTGGGAACCGGCCCAACAGTCGTGGGCAAGAGTAAGGCCGCTCCGAGGAGCGGCAGAGAACAAGGATCTATAGAATCCGTCAATGTGGGACCGAATGTCGTGGGGGTTCTGCAGAAGTGTCTCCCCCTTCCACAAGAGAGGGATGGTATTGCGTCTATGGCGGCCTTTGGCAATGGCCTGGATGCCGTATTCGCGTCGCCCTTCAAGACCCACTTCTGAGCACCCAGGAGGCGCCAATAGGCCTCCTCATCGATATAGATCATGGAGAGCTGGTCTTCCAGGTCGTACCGGGACAGCCACTCATCCGGAGAAAGCCCAACCGAATCAGTGCGCAGGTCAAGGGCCTGGATCGCTGATAACAACGTCTTCTTACGCTCACGAAGGTCACTCCCCATATTAGCACCCCACCCCTTCATGAGCTGACGGGCCCGCTTCGTGTAGAAGTGCCATGATTCAATGGTCGAGGGGGGGGAGTGGGGGTGGGAGTGAGCCTCGATCCACCGAGTGCCAACCGCCTCAACGAACCCGGTTTGAGAGAGCCAGAATGTCTCTAACCGGAATCGAGGGGGGACTGGAGGACGCTCGTCAGCAGAAGAGAGGAGAAGGGGAATGTGGTTCGAGCCAATCCTGGTGATGGCGCGGAGGGAAGCTAAGAGGCAACGGAGGTCCCAATCCGGGGACACTAGGACCCGGTCCAGGACGGACTAGGTCGGGGAGGCTTGCCGGTTGGTCCAAGTGAATCTGGCACCAATCCGGTCAATCTCGCGGAGGCCAAGGTCGGCAATGAAGTCATTGAACATCTGCATCCAGGCAAAGCAGACATTGGAATTGCTCTTGTCCTCCGCCACGCGGAGGAGGTTAAAATCGCCACCAACCACCACCGGGAGGGGGGCCGAGGAAATCTTCCGGTGGAACTCCTCGAGGAAGGCGGCAGACCGACTATGGTCTGCGGGCCCGTAGACAATGATGACCTCCCACTTGAAGTTGAGAGACCTCTCGAAGAGCTCCATGCTCACAAAGAACTCCCCCCGGTCCATGCTGCCCACCTCAAAGGTGGCATCCTTTACGCCTAAAAGGATGCCACCCGAGTGTCCGGCGCTCCCACTAGAAGGGAGCCAATGCTACGCAAAGAGGTGGGAGCTCAGACGGTCAAGCTCAGGAAGCGAGAATTCAAGACGCATGGTTTCCTGGATGGCAACAATGTCAATGTGTTCATCACGCATGTATTCGATGAGTTGGCGGCGTCGGCCATCATGGCCAAAACCGCGGATGTTCCAGAACAGAGCACGCATTAAGGTGCCATTGGGGGGCTGCTTGACCCCAGAACGCGAGAGGCACTTTGGGCACGGAGAGCCGCAGTGCCAGAGCGGGTGCGGCCCCAGATTTTGGCCCCTCCCACCGGGGGAGTGGCACCAATCTGCCGCGGCGCCGCCGGGAGGGTGTTCTCCCCGGAAGAGGGAGGGACAGGGGGCAAGAGGATAGCCGCACGGGCCTCCGTGAGCCTCCCATCCAGGATCTCACCGGCGCGGATCGCCGCAATCTGGACTAAGGGGGGACCGGATTCCCCACGAAAAATGATCGCAGAGTCTGAGGCCACCTTCGCAAGGTTGCCAAGAGGGATCGACTCGAGAGCAGAGAAAGAGCAAGATGAAGCCGAGGGGGGACGGCGGGCGTACCTGGCTCCAGGTTCCGCGCAGAAGCCCGGATCTCGGCCAGCTCTGAGATGGGCAGAGCCGGACTCCCCTCGGGATGAGCAGCATCTAGCCGAGCACTCCGACGAGACGCAGTCATCGGGGAGGAGGCCGATCGGCCACGGCGAGAGTAGGCAGCTGACCGAGGAGTAGGTGGCTGGGCGGCCACGGGAGTGGTCACCCTGGCCTCCCCATCCGTGGTCAGGGCCCCAGCGGGAGAGGCCAGAAGAGCGGGCCCGGCGCAGCTGAGGAGGGTCGGTGTCGGGGTCGGAGCCAAGGGAGGGAGCAGCAGAGGCAGGAGAGCCTCGCGGAGAGGAGGCTGAGCGGCCGCGGGGGGGGGGACGCCGGAGGGTGGGCGTCGGCCACCGAGGCTACAACCACCTCAAGAGGAGCCAACGGCTCAGACTGCAGCAGACTGGGATCCGGAGTGGGAGCCAGGAGGAGGGCCAACTCCGGACCCAGTGTGACGAGAGCCGCCGATGAGGGAGAGCGTGGGGAAGAAGCCGGGCAGACGACCAGGCCGACACTGGAGATGTCACTCGCCTCGGAGGAAGTCGCCGCTGAAACCGGGGGGCCGCCGAGAGCCTGGAGGGGCGCGGCCTGGCGACCCTTGCCCCCGGCTGCCGAAGGCGGAGGCGAGGGGGAAGGGGAGCGGGAGTCCTCCGACCCCCCCCCCTCGTCGTCGGAGTGGTGCGAGCGAGCATGGTGACGACCGCGGTAGTCTCCGTCGGCCCTCGGGTTACCACCAGGGAGGCCGGCGTCCAAGGAGCAGGGGCGGCCGACGTGGTTGGGAGGCTCAGGGGAGATCCTGAGGTCGAAGCCCTGGTCGTTGAAGAAAACTCGGACGGTGGTGCGGAGCTTGGAGGAGTCGAGGCACTTGACCTTGACCCGGACCTCCTCCTCCTTGCGCAGCGAGAGCTCATCGACCACCACCACCTTGCCCAAGAGGCGGGACATCTGGCGGATGACGAGCTCAGACCGCGCAATATCAGGAAGGCCGGCGACAAGGATCCAAGCGGTGTCGAGAACGGCCACCGCCTGGGCATCAAGGATCGGCTCGGATATGTCGACAACCAGCTGGTTGAGAGCGAGCGTGATCCGGCCACTGCGGGTCGCATAGCCGTAGCTGACAGAGTCGGAGAAGACGTCGGTGAAGATGTGGCCAGCGGTGGGGGTGACAGCCCAGTCCCACTGGCGGCGGTAGAGGTGGTTCAGCTCAGCCTCGATCATCTCGAGGGAGGCCACCCCGTCCACCACAGTGACGACCGCCTGGAGGGTCGGCGAAGGTGGCGGAACATCAGGGACCTCGAGGTGGAAGAAGCCAAGCCCCTCGATGCCGTGGCCGTACATCATGAGCTCCGACACATCGGTCTATCGGGGCACAGGAGAGCAGGGTGCCCCGGATCCTTGCAGAGGTAGCATCATTGGGGGTTGACACAGTTGACCTGAGAGTGGCCCCCACTCCACAGTTGAAGCAGGGGGGGCGAGGGAGGCCGGAGACGGGCCCGGGGGTGGTGGAGGAACCCGGGGCCGCCGAGGGGGGCACGGGCGGGCGCCGCGGGCACCCCTGCGCTTCTTCTTCTTGGCCGGACCCGGACGTCCACAAGCAGCGCCACCACCCGTGGTCGGGGCCGAGGGCGCGGCCGAAGCCGCATGGGGCGGCACATAGCGGTGGGGAGCATCAAACGGCGGGGGGCCTGAGCGCGGGGGAGGCTAGCCGAGCAGGCCGAGATGGGGAGGGCGAGCGCCCCTGGCACGGAGGAGGGGACGGGGAGTGACAGCGCGCACGCCAGTCGCCCGAGGCGGCCGGGTGGGGGGAGCGGGAACGACCCCGGACTTCCCGGCGGGAAGGGGAGCGGCGGCCCTCCCGCAGTTCCCTGAGCTCCCGACGGAGCTCTTCTTCGCGCCTCAGGGAGTCTGGGGAGGGGCGCGAGCTTTCCTGGCGGTCACCGGCCCGACACTAGGAGCGAACCGCCCCATCGCCCCACTCCCGCGGCATGGGGGACGCGGCAGGGAGGGGGGACGCGGGCGGCGCGGTGGGGCTGGAAGCCGGAGGCGAGGGGGGAAGGCGTCGGACGGGGGGAGGGATGGTGTCGGGGGAGATTGGGTCGGCGCCGTGGGGGATCGGGTCAGGGGGACGGGATGAGGCGGCGGAGAGGAGAACAGGGGGGCAAGGGAGGCCACAGGGCAACCAGATCAAGCAAACTGTCTCCCTGGGCTGATTGGCAGCCCAGGGGGAGGGGGGCAGGCCACCCGACAGGCCATGCTGCAGGGACGGGCCGGGGCCCAGGAGCCCAGGAGCGAGGGCGGCCTGGCCCACGAGGCGGGCACGCACCCTCGCCCGAAGGGATTCCCTGCCCAGGGCAGGCGCCGCCGTCGCCGCCGGCACGAGCCGGCAGGTCACCGGGAGGGGAGCACGCAACGCAGAATCGCATGTCCGACGTCCCGAAACAAGCTATGAAGGGGCGGAAGGGAGAGAATCTCGTGGGCACCGCCGACGCCGGTGGAGGAGACAGGGCCGCAGAGGGCAGGGGGGCACCGGCCGGACCGCCGCCGTCGGGCGACACCAGGAGGAGCGGGCAGCCCCCCGGTCAGAGCGGCCAGCCACGCCCCAGGTGAGACCGCGCCGGCGGCGAGCCGCGCCACCAGCCAAGGCCCTGCCTTTGGCACCGTCCGCCCGAGGCTGGCTCGAGGGCGTCGACGGTGGCCGCGACACCCGCGAGGCGGCGGCAGAACCCCGCACGAGGGGGGCTCAGCCACCAGCCCGGCAAAGCACCACGGCGCGGCGAGGGACCGAGGCGGAGGGGGCGGAGGGGGAAGCGGGCGGCGGGAAGGGCTCGTCATCCGCGCAGTCGGACCATCGGAAGCGGGGCGCGGAGGGCGCCACGGGCCCGACCAACGCCGGAGCGGGCGGGGGGAGGGGCTGCTGCGGCCGCGCCAGGGCGGGGGGCACACCGGCCGGCACGGAAGGAGCGGAGGCGGAGGGAGCATCGGGGAGGGGGGGTGCGGCGCCGGCGCCGCCGTCCGAATCGCCAGAGACGCCCATCAGAAGTGCTTATTTCAACCTGGTTGCAATCCCCGGTGCTAGCTTTTGGTTAGAGACGTTGTTATCTTATCATGCTTCGGATGAAACCTGGGCTTTCAGGTCTTCTCTACTACTAATACAAAAGACCAAAAAGAAAAATGTGTCTGCGCAAAAATAAAATTTGTCCTAGGCGCGCATAATATAGCCAAAACATAAGAAGTGTTTAGTGACGCACATATGTGAATCCAAACACAAAATCCGATCCAATATAAAATAAACTCCAAACACAAAAACATATTCATATGTACATATCATATACATCGTGTATACATGTAAAGGGAAGATGGAAAAAGATTGAGCAGCTGCACCATGCAACACCTCGCAGACAGAACACTCCGGTCGGGAACTAGAGCTCAGGCTCTAACGGCATGTACACAACACGAGCGCGCGCACATATAGTGTATACTAGTATAACAATCACACGCGCGCGCGCGCACACACACATACACATGTATAGTACTGTATAGATTAATACTTAGATAACATGCAGTACGTGGATGTAGCTAGTCCGATCATGGCTTGGTCTTTGGCTCCGGAAAGTGGAACTCGGGCTTCGGAGGCAGCTCGGCTTTGGGGGGCAGCGGCATTTCGTGCTTCGGGACCTCTGGCACAGCAGGGTGCGGTAACTCGGGCTCTTTCGGCACCTCAGGGTGCGGCACATGGGGCTCCGATGGCACCTCTGGCACGCCATGGTGTGGCACTTCAGGCTTCGGCAACTCTGGCATCGCAGAGTGCGGCAGCTCAGGCTCCTTTGGTACCTCCGACACGACAGGGTGTGACACCTCCGGCATGACAGGGCGTGGCAGATCGAGCTCCTTTGGCACCTCCGGTACGATTGGGTGTGGCCCTTGAGTCTCCTTTGGCACCTCAGGCACAACCGGATGCGGCAGTTCAGGCTTTGGGATCTCGGGCATAGCAGGGTGCGGTGGCAGCTCATGCTTTGGCACCTCCGGCACCTTGGGGTGTGTTACTTCAGGCTCCTTTGGCACGATGGGGTGTGGCGCTTCAGTGTCCTTTGGCACCTCCGGCACAGCCGGATGCGGCAGTTCAGGCTTGGGGAGCTCGGGCATAGCAGGGTGTGGTGGAAGCTCGTGCTTTGGCATCTCCGGCACCACGGGGTGTGGCACTTCAGGCTCCTTTGGTGTCTCCGGCACCACGGGGTGTGGCACTTCGGGCACGAGAGGGTGCGGTGGTTCAGGCTTTGGCAGCTCAGGCATGGCAGGGTGCAGCGGGAGTTGGGGCTTTGGCAGCTCCGTGACGATCGGATGTGGTGGATTCTCCTTCTTGGGCACAGCCTCCTCTAGGTGCCGCGCTGCACTGCTCATGGAGCTGCATGAGAGCAGCAGCGCCACAAGGAAGACAAGGAAGGTGTTCTTGCACAACATGGTTGAGGCCGTACGTGTGTGCTTCTGGTTCTTGGTGTGATGGCTGGGAAATAGAAGAAGGCTGGTATTTATAGCCAAAATGCTACACCCTACATGCAGCCGGGCGGGTATAACATGCATGCATGTTTGCGGTAGACACTAGTAGTGTTCTGAACTTTGGTGCCTTGGTGGCCTGGTAGGTCACCTGCATCTCGGTGGTTGTTTACTCACTTCCTCTGCCTATCCATCTCTTGTTATGTGTAGTTAAATTAGTTTAGAATATTGAGGAGACATGAGTGATGACATGATATGGTCGGTGAAACATTTCAAGCTCTAATTGTTTGTTTACTTTGCTCTAAAAATAGGCTCTAAGATTGTACCTCCAGATCGCATCTCACGAAGCTCCTAACCCTCCTGCTCCCCTGCGGCGCCGCCGCGCTGCACCGGAGCGCCCCCACCGGCCGTCTCTCGTTCACTCCGGCGCACAGCCCCTCCCCGCCACCGCCGCCAGGGGCGTCGCAGGCAAAGACTGTGTGCCGCAGTGGCGGGGGCGGCGTTTCTCCTCGGCCAACGATTCTGTTAGGACGGCGGCGGTCCATGATGGCCGGATCTACAACAGTGGTGCGGGGCGGCGGCGGCCAGGCAGGCGGCGGCGGCCAGGCAGGCGGCGGCGTTCAGCGGCGGCTGCTTGGGCATACGATCTGGGTCCAGATGG
Organism: Triticum aestivum; assembly: GCF_018294505.1. Taxonomy (NCBI): domain Eukaryota; kingdom Viridiplantae; phylum Streptophyta; class Magnoliopsida; order Poales; family Poaceae; genus Triticum; species Triticum aestivum. The sequence continues at coordinate 192,964,932 of NC_057798.1, read as the reverse complement.
CTTCGGGCGGGCCGCACTTGCTGATGTCATGTATCGTCCCTTCAACGGCATGTTGCCCCTGGGATCGACTCGCTTCACGAGGACTTCGGGGACTCCGTCCTTGGGCGTGGCGGTGGTGGCCGCCTCCTTCACCGGAGATGGTCAGCCTGAGGTTGGGTGGTCTGATCTCCAGATCCGTCATCTAGTCCCGGCTGCGAGTTGGGTAGGCAGAGTTGCCAGTAAAAACCGAGCCGATGGCGGTGTCTTGCGTCGTTACCATGATGAAGGCATCATCGTGTAACTTATGTCGACTCACTCGTGCTGCTTCGGGGAAAACCCTAAGATCTAGACATCCAGATCGGACGATGGCGTTACTGCGGTGTCGTTACTCTATTGGGAGCATCATTTGTGGATCAGCGCTGGAAGACAGAGGCAGGAGGTGGAGCGACTAATTAAGTCTTGCACGAAGCATCGGTGGATATGTCAAGTCATGCCTGGCTGGTAGGTGCTACGTTGTGTCATGCCTGGTCGGCAGGTGCTACGCACAACAGATCTTTCAGAGTCTTCGCGTCTTGATGAATGTGCGCAGGGCGGTAGCGCCGTAGTGGCGTCGACAGATGTCTGGATTGGCAAGGATGATGTGAATCTCTATCCTAAAGATGGGTCAGCGGTCCGAGGATGATGTCTGCTTCTGGCTTCTAAAACGTGTGCATGTGGTGCGCGCTTTAGATCTACTGCACCGGCTATTGGTCCCAACACGTTATGTGGATGGATCGGCGACGATACCAGTTTTAGATATGTGAGGTGAGAGCACTTCACATTATCGAGTTTATAGGTGTGAGTGGTTACTTTGGGTGGCTTGATGTATTTTCTTGTCAGTCATTTGTGAAATAATTAATGAAGATTGGTTTGCATCGATTGATGCAGAGGTCGGGGGTTTAGCCTCCTTTTCCCAAAAAAAAAAAGATTGTACCGGAACCTGCTGTCCAAATGTAGCATATGAATACATGCTACTCAGCCTACACACCGAGATATCCTGTGCTACAGCGAACCTAAACGCAAGTGTTTTTGGATGACTCGATAACTGGTCGCTCGGTTCTGCAGCGCAGCTGCACCTATCTCGTCGAACTGGCTGATCTCCTGAAGAGGCCATACATCAGTCCCTAGTTGGCCGTTTGGTGATGGATTGAGCGCGCACGCGCTCGCGTAGGAGCGTCCGTCGCCGTACCGCGGTGTCAGGTCACTCTGACGCACGGTCGACCTGGTACGGCAGGTGTTAGGTCACCACTCACCGGCGAACGGCTGTGGTCAGGAAACATCCCCGTGCCCTTTATTTTGACATGTTTATTGTGGTGGTTGTGCTTGATTAGGGTTAGCTAGCTCCACGTCACCGAGCTCCGTAGTCAGAGATCGCATGCAATCTATCATGTGGATGTGGGATGTGTCTATCGGCAAGGCGGTTGCTTTGTTGCAAGTTGAGCAGAAAACGACTTGCGGGTATATTAGTTGGGAGCAGTGAGTGCTGATCAGCATACCTTCTTCTTTTTTATCAGATGAGCAGACTTGCAGGTCAAGGACAAGCTGCTGAGATACTCCATGGTGTTATGAACTATATTTGACTTCGCTAGTTCCGAATCGAGTTGAAAATGACTATTCCATGACGTGACCATCCCTTCTTCAAGCAACTTAAAGCTACCTAACTCCTCAGGTACCAAAGCCAGACGCACACAAATATCTTCAGGTACCTCATTGTATTTTGGATCGATTTTTTTACATAAATTTAAGTTGTATGTAGCAAAAATAGTACAAGAGTATTTTTGACACTCCATTCAAAACTACTTTCGAATGCAAATCTAGCAAATACACTTTTTATAACATATTACTTGATACCCTGAATGCATGGCGCTTTAGGAGAAGTACGTTAACCGAAGCTACGTAACAAAATGACTATATATTGTTAACTCCTTCTCGTTTTGTTATACATTACTTTCGGCGTCACGTTTACTCCCCATATAAAAACAAGAATATCTCTCGCAAAAATAAGTTATAATTTATGCAAAATAATCAATATTGGAAATAACAGTCACTAACTTCATTAGCACACCTTGTTGGTTTAGACCCCATTTGGAACATTTTTGTTAATCAAATGGGTGAAAAACTATATCTTGTAAGTACCTTTAATGAAGATTTTTTATTTTTATTATGTTGGGATATAACAACATAATGTTGCATGTATTTTTTAGTTGTTGTGACAAAGGTTATAAAGATTTGTAGATGTCAGATAGGTTAAATCTATTGCCCGCAAAAAAAGATCTCCTTCTTTTGTTTGTTGAATGAAATTTAAACTTGCTTACCATCCAATATTTCTCACCTCCTTATTTGCTTTGGAACATGAAAATGTTTCCACCATTCACATCAACTTTGGCTAAGAAAAAGAAGAAAAAAAACAGCCTATTTTGTATGGCAAAATAGGCATCCGCCTTCGAGTTTTTGCAGGAACATCTGAAAAAAATAGCCGCAGAAAACTTATTTGTAAAAATAAAATCACCAATAGTATATAGGTGATGTTTTTGACTTATGTCTAGAAATTTATTAAAACTCTGACTGTTGATATTGTTTTAAACAATTATATAGAAACTTTGAAAATGTCATTAGTTTATTTTTTTGACTTATGTGTAGATTTGTCGAAAAGTATTTTGAAAATGTCATTAGTTTATTTTATTGTTAGTTGCAAGGAAGGTGCTCTGTCAATTTCAAAGGCAAAAAATTATAGAGTGACCAGGCTTATTGAGGAAACTAGACCGAAAGCCAAAAAAAGGTAAAACAACACCGCTAGGCATTGACCAAGCTAGACCACCAGCACCAACGTGACCGTAGCCCGAGGAGTAGTGAGCAGAATCTTCGGAAAACGCCTCCAATGAGGAAAATAACGTCGCAGTCACCAACATTGACCCCTGTTGAAAACCAAGCTTTCACTCTGAACTGTACATAACCATCTAGCCAAACTTTGGTGAAGAATGCGGTAACACAAAAAAAGCCCCAAGCTTTCGACCTACTTTGGACCGTCAATTAATGTCCAAAGCACCACTTGTCGGTGTCAAAACCGGCGGATCTCGGGTAGGGGGTCCCGAACTGTGCGTCTTAGGATCAATTGTAACAGGAGGCAAGGGACACGATGTTTTACCCAGGTTCGGGCCCTCTCGATGGAGGTAAAACCCTACATCCTGCTTGATTAATATTGATGATATGGGTAGTACAAGAGTAGATCTACCACGAGATCGTAGAGGCTAAACCCTAAAAGCTAGCCTATGGTATGATTGTTGTTGTATATGTCTATCGACTAGCCTGGCCCTGGTTTATATAATGCACCAGAGGCCTAGGATAACAAGAGTCCTAGCCGAATACGCCGGTGGGGGAGGAGTCCTTGTCTTGATCGCCAAGTCTTGTTGATTCTTCCTTGTATGTGGCAGCTGTCCGGACTGGCCCATGAGTATACGGCCATGGGGGTCATCGGCCCAATCCAACTGATCGGGAGATGACGCGTTGAGTACCCCCTAGTCCAGGACACCGTCAGTAGCCCCCTGAACCGGTCTTCAAGTTAGGGACGCTCCTCGATTCTTTCGAACTGTTCTTCATCTTTGGTTGCCGGTCTTGAAAACTGGTTCAACAAATCTTCTCATCTTCTATCTTGAGGATCGCCGAAATGCATTCGACGAGTTTACGCGTTGGGCATCCGAGGATCCCCTTTAAGTTTACGGCCTTTATCAATGCCTTGTTATTTTTATGCCATGCCTCGGGTTTGAAGTTGTTCCCGGGTGGGAAGGTCCTCTTGCGTCCGAGCTCCAACGTCGGACTGCATTCGAGGTATCTTTTGCAGCCGAGCACCAATGCCGGACTGCTTCCCAGCTCTAACGCCGGACTATGTATCTGAGCTCCAACGCCGAACTGTATCCGAGCTCCAACGCCGGACTTTATCCGAGGTGTCATAAATCACCTTGGTTCAAAGAAGTTTGAAGGAGTTTAACCGAGCTTAACGCCGGAAATGCCCTCTAAGGAGCCAGCCACTTGCATCCGAGCTATATGTCGAACTACTTCCGAGGTGGTTAAGCACCTCGGTCGTCGGCTGATTTTTGGTCAATGTTTTTTATTGATGTAATTTATTCTCTGACGAGATATATAGCCAGTAGCCCTCAAGGTATGTATCGGTCTAAAAACCGAGATGCACCTGAAGGATGACATAAGACCGCTGATCCCCGTAGCCACTGAGACTCAGGTTGATTTGCAAAATCGGTCTGAGGATCAAGTCCTAGCTCGGCAGAATACTTCGGGACACAAAAAGCGGCATGATCAGTCCTCGAGATTCAGGTTGGGTGCGGCTGACCAACCTGAGGATCAAAATCTCCTCGGAAACTGTATTGCACTTAAGATTTTCTGCATAGAACAAGCAATGCAGTAGCCCCCGAGACACTGGTCGGGTGGCAACACCAGATCAGGGGATCAATGTGCCCCTTTAATATTTGTAAATAATAAGCCTGAAGCCCAGTAGCCCCCGAGCCTTAATGCGGGCACGGGTGGCCGAATTAAGGATCAATATCCATAGTAAAATCACAAATTATGTGTAATGATTCAATGTATCCAAGTACTTTATGTCATTAATGCTCGGATCCGCATTGTACAAAACTTTGTTGACCGACCATGGGCTTTAACCTCCTCGGCCGGTAGCCGAGGAGTGTTTGTCCTACTTTATAAAGTCTTTATGAGGGCAAAGATTTACAACAAACAAGGGAATCTGGCCATACGGTTTTATAAACAAAGGTACGCGGAGAGACATGTTATATTACTGTTTAACAGAAGAAATGTCTTCCAAAGAAAATAGTCCCGCTATCGGTTCCTTTCTTTGGGTTGTCATGCTAAGCATGATCATGAAACCTCAGCTCCAATGTAAGAGCAAAATATCGAGGATTTAGTTTGGGAGGCCAGTTAATAGCCCCCGGTAGTGTTCGGCGACAATCGAGGTCAAGCCGTAAACACTTCGGCCATTGTTATGAATGGCCCGTTGTTTAACGCCGTCATCGGATCGCCGACCAGTTTACGCTTATTGTGACAGTCAGTTTTCGGCTTTCTCCATTGAGGTGCTTAACCATGTGAGCTGGAAGCACAATCGCAGTGGTTCTCCCTTTGCACACCTAGCCGAACAAAGCGGAACATAGGAGGCAAGCGCAGGAGCCGGGCAACCCAACTATTGACCGAATACACAATTCGAAACCGATGCATATATAGCAATATCCGAGAATGTTTTTGCCGAATCTCTAAAGGTGTCCGGCGTTGCACTGCGAGACTTGTGCTAAAAACACACAAATAGTTTAAAAGTGCCAAAATCTTGGAAAACCAAAAAACGTCAGTAAAAACATGACGTTCGAACAAGATCAAGTGTTCGGTGCCAATCCGAAAATTGGACTGTAGAAAAAAAAGTGCTTCTGCCGTGCTTTAACATGACACATCCTATCTCAAGACGTCAAGTGGGTCAGCCTACGGATTAGTCAAGTTTAGAAAACTAAACTCTAGCGATTTCGAGAGAGAAATTAGGCTCCTCGGCTAGTGACCGCACACTCGTGTCGAGAAAAGGAGTGATAAATAATAAAAACTTTGCAAGGACTAAGAAGAAAAACACTTAGTATGAAACGGCTCAAATAACATAAGGGCCCCCAAGTGACTTGGGTAAAAGTTGACTATATAATGTAAGGTGACATGTAGAATGCCTTCTAGCCGGATTGTAGATCGTTTGTCATAGCGGACCTTTTCGCTTCGACCTCAGGACCCAATAGTCCGGAGTGTGTCCGAATACCTTGGTGGTTATATAAGAACCATGGTATGCATGGAGACAAGGTGTAGGGGTCATTAGTGATGTATCAGACAAGTGCCCAACTAGTTATGTTATATTACATGGGTAGTAAAAAACATCTTCCAGGGAGAATAGTTCCGTTAAGGGTTCCTTTCGCTGGGATGCATGCCCTAAAGTGCATGTCAAAGCTGCTATGAAAGCAGAAAATCATCTGGGGGCAGATGGATAAATAATTAAAAATCATCTTTTAGTTCACCGACCGAATATTCCCTTAAGAACGCTAGCTTTCGGCTTCACCTAGTCTGAGGTACACATCCGGCTGACCCGGCAGTAACAATCGCAGAGGTGCTCCCTTTACCACCTAGCCGAACAATCGGGAACGTAGGGGTAAGCACAGGAGCCAGGCAACCCAGCTTGGTCAAAACATAAGTCATATCGATGCATATAATAGTGAATAAAAGGTACATGCGGAAGTGTGACACATGTGTTGGGCATAAAGCCCGTATTAATAAGCTTCTGTTAAAGAAGCCTCCAGGTATAATGAGCGCGGGTAGCGCGTCAAGTATGTGCAAACAAAGTTTGGACAAGGAAAATTTTTACAAGCAACTTTTTTTCCAAAAAAAGTATAATGCTTGGTCGAACCGAACACAAGTTACAAATTTAAAACTTTGAGCATGAAGACAACTTAGCTGGTTAATGTGTTCGGTATTGATGACGCGGTCCAAGCTTGATGCGGGACAAGGTTCCATCCCAGAGCCGGTCCCGAGGTGGCGAAGCAAAGAGCTCGGCACTCCGAAGTGGTGACATAGCACGGTCAATGCAGGATGGCAGGGTGATGCAGAAGTCCCCGGCATGGGGTAATGAAGTGTTGACGAAGCCCCCCGTCCAGCCGAGGTGGCGCAAAAGGATATAGTCCGGCTGGATCATTTTCCTGTGCACAAAAAATAGTGCAGACCGGGGATAATAGTAATAATAGGAATTAAAAAAATGTTGCATAATAAATAATTTATGCAAAGTGAGTAGTAAAAGAAAAATATGGCCTGGCGCCGAAGTCGATGTCGATGCAGGTCGTCGGCGTAATGCAATAAAGGCGTGGCAAAGCCTGGATTCACAGGTCGGTCCGAGTTCCGGATGCGGCGTTCGCCAAACTGTGTACGGAAACTGACCGAACCATCATGCGACCGTCGATAATGCGGCCACCATTTGATAGATCTGTGTACATATGCTGGACTAACCAGAGTAATAATTCCTTGGGAAAAATTTAACCCAAACAAGCAAAAAGAAAAACTAGGATTAATAGCACCTGGTTTATTTGTTGTAGCAATCCGAAGGAAGGTGATTCTCAAAATTGGGACTCGATCCACGCACCCATGCCTGGTCGGCTAGTGACGCCGAAGTGTCCGGAGTAGGTTCGCGTGATGGACGCCAGCTTGAAGAAGCAATAGTGCGGCCCTGCCGATGCAGGTCGTGACGTGGTCGATGCCAGCTTGATGAAGCGACCGTGCGGCGATGCCGGTATGCCCGCTCCGTGTAATCCGTGGGGCGGCGATGTTGGTGATGATTTATCCTTCGCGATGTCGGACTCTTGTTCGGCTTGCCAAGATGATGATCCGAAGAAGTTGAGCTTGGGTCAACAAAGTGACGACGTGTCTAGCGCAGGTCGGCAGCCGTGGAGCAATATTGTCGGACTGGTTTGACACCAGCATGATGTTGAAGATCATGTTCAAAAGATATTAAAGTTAGCGGGATGTGTTCGGGAAGAAAACAAAATACCCCATACAAAACTTCCTTCAAAAAGGATGTCTGAAATCCCGTTCATAAAAAAGACGAACTCGGGTCAGATTCGTTTTCGCTCAGAAAACAGATCCAAAAAATGATGCACTAATCGGAAGTTTTCCGGAGTTTGAACGGTCGGATCGAGCTGAATTTTTGGCAGGTGGTAGATAAGGGAATTCCGCAGCAAATCAACGGTTGGATCCTCCAAAGGACATCCGAGCTAGATGCTGCATACCACGCCCTAAACTCGTCCGGATTCTCGTCCAGATTCAACAGGGCTTCGGTATATCGAAGATTGCCGGAGATTCCTCCATCGGAACTCGACGAAATTTTTGCAGGGTTGTTGCAGACTTAATTCCGCATAATTCCACCGAAGTAATCGTTTAGACGACACTCGAAGAGGCGGTGGCGGCGGATACAAGTTTGTTGTCCAGAAAAACAGCACGGCCGCCTGAGGGCAATGTTGACGTTGAGCCCCCGAGCTCCATGGATGACTCCTCCATGATCTTGATAGAGATCGGAGTTGGTGTTGATGAAGGCCTTCATCCGAACATGACGATCAAAGGTAGGGCGCAGTCCTCGGTCAAGCCAAGGTGACCAGTCGAGCTGGTGACGAAGAAGTCGACGTCGCAGTTGACCTGCAGTCGAGCCATTGATCCTTTCGCCGATCACACAGCGGAACTCTCAATGAAAGCACCAATGTCGGTGTCAAAACCGGCGGATCTCGGGTAGGGGGTCCCAAACTGTGCGTCTTAGAATCAATGGTAACAGGAGGCAAGGGACACGATGTTTTACCCAGGTTCGGGCCCTCTCGATGGAGGTAAAACCCTACGTCCTGCTTGATTAATATTGATGATATGGGTAGTACAAGAGTAGATCTACCACGAGATCGTAGAGGCTAAACCCTAAAAGCTAGCCTATGATATGATTGTTGTTGTATATGTCTATCGACTAGCCTGGCCCTAGTTTATATAATGCACCAGAGGCCTAGGATAACAAGAGTCCTAGCCGAATACGCCGGTGGGGGAGGAGTCCTTGTCTTGATCGCCAAGTCTTGTTGATTCTTCCTTGTATGCAGCAGCTGTCCGGACTGGCCCATGAGTATACGGCCATGGGGGTCCTCAACCCAATCCAACTGATCGGGAGACGACGCATTGAGTACCCCTAGTCCAGGACACCGTCACCACTTATTTACGACATGAAGGGAGTAGTTTGTTTAAGACTTAAAAACGGTTCAAAAAAACTAGACTATGCCAGCAACACATGCTAATGCTATTTCACTTCTCTTACATGTAAGAAACCCTTTGAAAGACTTTTTGTTTTGTTTGTAATGAACCACTGCTAGCATTTGGATAGTCTTTGTTATCTTGTACTCCCTCCGTCCGGAGTTACTTGTCATCAAAATGGATGAAAATGGATGTATCTAGAACTAAAATACATCTAGATACATCCGTTTCACTGACAAGTATTTTCGGACGGAGGGAGTACTATATTACAGTATATGCTTCTGATGAAACGTGGGCTCATGGGCCTTCTCTGCCAACGCAAAAAACAAACAATTATATTGTCTGAAGCGCATAATGTAGCAAAAACATAAGAAGTATTTACCGATGCACATAAGTAAATCGGAACACAACAGCAATCTGAAACTCCAAACACAAACATATTTATTCACGTGCATATCATATACATCGCGGATGTACATAAAAGGAACAGATCAGTTGCACAATGCAATACCACTCAGACATAACGCTCTCGTCAGGAACTAGAGTACGGGCTCTCACGACATGTACAACACATATACGTGTACTGTATATACTATAACAATCACACACACACACACATGTATATTATATAGTTTAATAATACTTAGATAATGGGTACTGTGCGGATGTAGCTAGTCCGATCATGGCTTGGCCTTTGGCTCCGGAAAATGGAACTCGGGCTTCGGGGGCAGCTCGGCTTTGGGGAACGGCGGCATTTCGTGCTTCGGGACCTCTGGCACAATAGGGTGCGGTAACTCGGGCTCCTTCAGCGCCTCAGGGTGTGGCACATGGGGTGCGGCAGTTCGTGCTTCTTTGGCACCTTTGGTACGATGGGGTGTGGCACTTCAGGCTCCTTAGCCACCTCCGGCACATGCGGCACTTCAGGCTTCGGGAGCTTGGGGACAGCAGGGTGCGGTGGTAGTTCCTTCTTTGGCACCTCGGGCACCACGGGATGTGGCACTTCGGGCTCCTTTGCTACCTCGGGCACAACCGGATGCGGCACTTCTGGCTTCGGGAGCTCCGGCACAGCAGGGTGCGGCGGTAGCTCATGCTTTGGCACCTCGGGCACCATGGGGTGTGGCACTTCGGGCACGAGAGGGTGCGGTGGCTCAGGCTTCGGCAGCTCGGGCACGGCAGGGTGCGGCGGGAGTTCGGGCTTCGGCAGCTCCGGGACGACCGGATGTGGTGGATACTCCTTTTTGGGCACGGCCTCCTCTAGGTGCCGTGCTGCGCTGCTCATGGAGCTGCATGAGAGCAGCAGCGCCACGAGGAAGACAAGGGAGGCCATGGTGTTCTTGTGCAGTATGGTTTTTCTGTCTATGTGTATCGATCAGGAGAGAGGCAACTTCTTGCTGTGATGTCTTGGAGATAGGAGAAGGCCCTAATTTTAGCGCTCCAAAATCAAAATGGAAAAATCGCTGCATGCGGGTAGACATGCATGCATGCATGTAACTTTCAGTGGACAGTATAAACTTTTGGTGGGTTAGGGCATCTCCAGCCGTGCCCCAGGAAGGCCTCCCCAGGCGTTTTTTTCGCGCCGGCGCTGAAAAAACGGCCCAGTCGCGCCCCCCGGAGCCCGATTTTCGCCGGCTTGGGCCGAAAACAGCGTCGGCGGACCCAGCCCGAACCCGGCGCGCTCAGGGGCGTCCGGGGGCGCCGGGCGAACTGTTTTGGCGCGAAAAAGCCACGGGCCCGCCGCGTCAGCGACACGGCTCTCTTCTCGGCCCTTCGTCGTCCTCATCACCTCGTTTCCCGCGGCGAATCAATGCCAAAGCTGCCGTGCCGGTCAGACTGCACCATTGATGCCTCACAGGCGGCGCAGTGAAGACCGGACGACGCGCGTCCCTCGCCCTCCCTCGCCCGCCACGCGTACACACGGTGACACGCGCGCCTTGGCCTATATATGAAGCGCCCCGACGCACTCGGCGACTCACACTCTCCCGCCGTCGTCGTTTCCTCCCTCTCCTCTCCTCTCTTTCGCCGCCCCCAGTTCACAGCCATGGCCGAGCGCTTCCAAGGCGACGGCGCGGCGGCGAACGGCTTCGGCCGCCGCCATCTTCACGAAGACGAGGCTCGCCTCCTTTACGAGGCCGAGTACCCGGTCCCGCCGGACATGCGGGTGCCCGGGACGTGGAGGATCAGCGCGGGCGGCGTGCCGGTGCCCCCGGTACCGACCGGCGCGGTGCGGCGTGCAGAGATCGCACGCATCCGCTCGAACCTGCCGCGTGCGGCGAGGGAGGCGCCACGGTACGCCCTCGACAGCCCGCTTTGGGAACCGTAATTCCGCCGCCGTCAGGCCGAGCAGCTCGAGGCCACCAACGGCGTCGTGCCCTCCGGCAGGCTCAACGCCGCCGGCCGGCGTCTATGGAGGGGCGTGCCCGGGCGCACGTTGGAGGTCGTCCTCGAGTACATCGAGGGCGGCAACACGCCGCGCCTGGAGTACCCCGCTCCCCCTTCCTTCTCACGCCACCGGGGAAGCTCCTGGACCCCGAGGCGCATGGAGCCCGGGGGGTCCTCCTCCTCGTCCGGCGGCTCGCCCTGCCTCCGCCCTGTCAAGCCGGAGCCCCAGGACACGCCGGTCAGCGCGCGCACCCGCAGCTCCGGCGGCGCCAACGCCTCTCCACCAACCGGACGTTTCGTCCTCGCCGAGACCAAGCCGGAGCCCGTCCTCCCCACGAAGTACGAGGAGATAGCCCGGCGCGGCTTCTCCGATGAGGACGCCATGCGGTGGGCGCGGGACGACTACCTCCGCGACGAGATGGTCCGGCAGCGCCGGGCCCTGGAGGAGATCGCCGCCCGCAAGCGTGGGCGCGAGGACGAGCACGGCGTCGTGGTCCTCGACAGAGACGACGACGATGACGCCCCCGGACCGTCCAACCCGCCGCGCCAACCGGGGGAGGGATGCAGCAGGGGCGGCGGAGGCGGCGACGACGACGACGACGACGATGACGATGACGGCGGTGACTACACGCGGTTCTACCGCCTCCTCGGCATGTAGAACCGCGTGGGCGGGCGGCGAGGGAGACGGCGGGCGGCGAGGGAGACGGCGGGGGTAGCCCGCGGTAGTTTTTTTTCTTTTTTGTAAAATATGTTTAAGTTTGAATGAACTCGCCGATGTTTGCATTAAATTTGAATCGTTTTTGCGCCGTGTTTAACTTTTTTGACTAACCGTGGGCACCACGACTGGGGGACATCACGCCCCTAGTGCGCGGTTTAGCGCCGGTGCGCCCCCAGGGGGCGTTTTTTTGCCCCTCCTGGGAGGCCAACGGCTGGAGATGCCCCTAGCAGGCAGATCACCTGCATTTCGGTTGTTCGTTTACTTTTTGACGAACCGGCGGTTGTTTACTTACTTCTGTTTTGTGTCTAGTTATGTGTGGTTAACTTGGTTTGGAAGAGACGTGAGTGTACCAGATATGGTCGGTGATACATTTCAATCTCTCTTTTTTTGCGGGTGAAATAGCAATGTATTAATCAATCACAAAGTCCTTACAATCATTGGATGCTATTTCCACAACTTCAACTGGACCAGCCCCTAACCAAGTCATGGTCCTACCTTGGGTTCTAGCAAAACTAGCTAAGCTATCACTAGCTTTATTTTGGGATCTAAATATATGGGAAATACAAGTTTTCCTTAAACCCAAAAGGTGCTTGATCTCTCTCACAATTGAAGAGTAAACCGAACGATCGGTCCCCGGACTCGTAATGAGAGTGACTGCTTCGAGAGAATCCAGCTCCAATGCTATCGGCACATCACATCTCTGTATTGCCAGGGACAAGCCTTCCATACACGCGCACAGCTCCGCCTCTAGGGGATCCCTGCAGGAATACAAAACCCTGCAAGCCGAGAAATTGATGCCACCCAAATGGTCACGCAGGATCATCCCCGCCCCAGCTTCACCGGATGCTACAAAAGAGCCATCAGTGTTTAACTTGCACCACCCTAGGTCTGGTTTGGTCCATCTTCGTTCCTGAACTGCAGCAGCACTTTCCCTCTTCTTTGGTAGTAGCCACTCAACATATGACTTCCCTTTGGCTGGATCAGCTCTTGGGTTCTGCTTCAAACCAATTAAAGATTCCAAATAGCTTTGCAGAAAACGCACCGAAGCTTCCATCGGCGGTGCAGGCTTCGCATGGGTGAGCTCATTCCGAACAAACCAACTTCTCCAAAAGATCATTAATACCATTGTGCGTTCGAGTTCGGTAAGAGGACTCAGGACATGTAACAACCATTCCTTACCATTGTTCAATATAGATGTAATGTCAGGCAGCCTCCATACCTTGGACATAGCCACAAACAGATCTCGTCCCAACTGGCAGCGAACGAACGGATGAAAATTATCCTCCTCTTCTGTTCCACACACCGGGCATATACTCGTAGTTTCCAACCCAATACGATGTTTCTTCTGCCAAGTAGGGAGTGCATCAATTGCCAAACGCCAAGCGAAGTGCTTAACCGATGGAGGAGCATCACACTTCCAGATAAAATCCCAACAAGCACGACGTCCCGAAGGCGAAGCACTAGACGAAGACATGGTACCTCGATGGTCCTCGTTAAAAGCCAACTCATATGCTGATTTGACCAAAAAACTTCCATGCCGACCCGGACCCCATGCAATAACATCTCCCGCCATCCTTGGCGAGGCGCGAATCTTTAAAATTTCAATCACATCGGCAGTCACAAAAAAGTCCCGAAGGAGCTCAACATTCCAAGATCCATTAGCATTCAAAAAACCAGAGACAAAACGGATGCGGCAACGCCCTTGCGGAGAGATTGGTTTGTAAGAGAAGGGTCTCGGAATCCAATTATCTCACCAAACCCGAATGCTTGCTCCGTCACCAACTCTCCACAGCAGCCCTTTCTTCAATAAATCCAGTCCATGACATATAGCTTGCCATGAAGATGAACCGTTTCCTGAAAAAATTGTATCTTCCAGCTTACCCTCCGGGTAATATCGAGCTTTTAGAACCCTAGCACAAAGGCTGTCCGGTTTGGTAATTAACCTCCACGCCTGCCTAGCCAGTAGGGCCTGATTAAATAGCCTGAAGTCGCGGAAGCCAATACCCCCCCCCCCCCCCGGTCCTTGGGTTGCATGAGATGGTCCCAATTCTTCCAATGAACTTTCCTCTTGCCCCTTGCCGACCCCCAATAAAAATTCCGCACCATGCGCGTAAGATCATCACAAACCGAAAAGGGTAGCTTGAAGACGCCCATAATGTATGTAGGGAGGGCCTGAGCAACTGACTTAATCAACACTTCTCTTCCCGGTTGCGCCAAAAGGCCATCTCCCCATTGTAGCAATCGCTTGGTTAACCGAGTCTGCAAATTCTGAAAACGGCCTTTAGACATCCGACCCTCCGGAGTCGGCAGGCCAAGGTACTTTTCCTCAAAGTGCAAGTTAGTGATCTGAAGCACTGCCTGTACTTCCTCCTGCCTCGCAACGGGGCAAGCATCCCCAAGAAGAATGGAACACTTCTCGGGGTTTAAACTTTGGCCTGTCGCCCTCCCATATATGTCCAGCACAACTTTAATCTCTCTCGCTTGTTCTCCTGATGCCTCAAAGAACAACAACGTATCGTCAGCAAACAATAAATGCGACACACCTGGTCCTCGTCTTGACACTTTAACCAGAGTGATTTCGCCCACTTCTACTTTGTTTCTCAATAAAGCAGATAGCCCATCAGCCACAAGCAAGAAAAGGAACGGGGATAACGGATCTCCTTGCCGAAGCCCACGCGTCGGTGCAAACGAATCCAAGAGGGTTCCATTTAGTTTGACAGAGTATCTCACCGACGTGACACAAGACATTATCCAGTCAACCCATCGCTGAGAGAAACCCAACTTTTGCATCATTTGCCTCAAGAAGACCCAATCAACTCTATCATAAGCTTTTGACAAGTCCAATTTGTACGCACAAAAACTTCTTGTGGATCCTTTTCCTGCTTCATGTGATGGATACATTCAAACGCCACAAGCGCGTTGTCAGTGATCATCCTACCAGGAATGAATGCACTCTGTTCGGGAGATATGAGATCATCCAACAAAGGCCTCATCCTATTCACGAGGCACTTGGAAATCACCTTATAAATAACGTTACACAGACTAATAGGCCTGTAGTCTGTGATTCTCACCGGGTTAGGGATCTTGGGAATAAGAACTATCGAGGTTGAATTCACCCCCTCCAACATGATTCCAGTACTGAAAAAATCCCTCACCGCTGCCAGCACACCCTCCTTGAGAGTACTTCAATTCCGCTGAAAGAATCTCGCCGGAAAGCCATCCGGACCCGGAGATTTTAGTGGCCCGATCTGAAACAAAGCATCCGGAATCTCTTTCTCTGTAAACGGCACACACAACTTGGCATTGTCCTCTTCTGTTACCACCTGGTTAATTAAGTCCAAAATAGGCGCAGCATTAAGCGTCGGGTCAGCTGTAAAAATATCATGGAAATACATATTGGCTAATTCCCACATGCCAACAAGGTCGGAATGAATTACACCGACGCTCAAGGTTGTCAGAATCGCGATTTTGAATCGGATCGGAGCTTCGATAGTAGGATCGCAAATCGTAGAATCTTCACTGTTAGGATCGTAGAAACGTAGATTCTAAGAACTAAAGTCGTAGAATCATAGGGGCTAGTTTGGATCATAAAGTCGTAGAATCGTATAACAGAATCGCGATTCTGACAACCTTGCCAACGCTGTCCGTTAGTTCACGGATCTTGTTCTTCCTCGCCCTCCAAACTGCCTTATTGTGAAAATATTTAGTGTTTCTATCCCCTTCCTTCAACCACGTGATACGCGATCGTTGCAACCAAAGCATCTCCTCTTGATACAGAAGCTCATTCATCTTATCCGTCACCTGTACAATATCCTGGCGATCAGCATTCATGTTCATCAACTCCTCTAACTGGGTCCGCGATTTGGCGAGCTCTCGAGTAACATTACCAAATTTTTTGCTCCAAAGTCGAAGGGCTGTCATTGTTTTCGTAAGTGCGTCTCTCAGCTGTGCCATATTGTACACGCCTCCCGCTGCTTCCCAAGCCTCCTTGATCACCTCCAGTAAAGATCCGTCTCTCTCCCAGAACAGCTCATATCTCCTATGCTTCCCTCCATTCGGCCCCCAATCGACCGACCCCTTAAGAACAAGTGCCACATGATCCGAGCAAGGCGAGGGCACATGTAAAACCGAAGCATAAGCAAACAAATTTCTCCATGCGTTAGTCGCCACTGCCCTATCCAGTCTCACCTTCACATTGCCACCTCCACCCCTCTTATTATCATATGTAAAGGGAACCCCAACAAAGCCTAGGTCAACCAAGCCACAGATCTCCAAAGTATCACGGAAGGCGACCATTTGTGGCTCTCCCCGTGGTGTTACTGAAAGATGCTCAAAGCCCCACATGGCTTCATTGAAATCACCCACAACAAGCCACGGTAGATCATTCGCAACTTTTAGATGCTCGAGTTTAGCCCACATAAGATGCCTGTTTTCAACTTGTGGTTCACCATATACACATGTAATCCTCCATTGGGTTGCCCCTTCCTGGACACGAACTAGTGCATCAATAAAATGTTCATCTTTGCACTACAAGAAACCTGTTAATACATGACGGATTTCCGGCGACAATTTCAAAATTCGTGATGAACTGCATAGGAGAGACCCGCAAGCCCACCGAAGCCCGCCAAAAGCCCTAAATCTTTCCCCGTATAAAAGCTAACCCTAAGATACTCTTGTTCCGACCTGTTTCTTCATCCGCCGCCACCACGCCTCATCTCTCCTCGACCCCGTCCTTCGCCTCCAAGCGATGATGACGGCATGAGATCCATAGCGACAACAGTTGCAGCGGCCCGATGGAAGCGGCGGACAACCCTAGCCGCGGTGGCGCGCCTCTGCTTCTCGCATCCAACGACCTGGGCCATGGATCTGCGGCAGATGCCTTCCTCCTTCATCTCGCAAGCCGCGCAGCTGCCTTGCCATCCGGAGATTTGGAGCAGCAATCGCTGGACGAGGAGAGGACGACCACCGTGACCTGTGGGAGGGTCGACCTCGACCTCGCCGGCGACGGCGACGCCTCGCACATGGTCCCTCCCTGCTTCCTCCATCTTCTCCTATCTCCTTCATTACTACCCATCCCCAATCGAAGTTTTTTTTTTTGCTTCGATTCAGTTCAGGAGGAACTCTCTGCCTCTCTAGTTCGATGGACGGCGACGACCGGGACCCACGCTCGAGCCCGACGACCGGGACAACTCGATGGCGAGGTCCTCCTCCCCGACCACCATGATTCCCCGGAGAACATGAAGGTCGATCCTCTGGCCCTGTTTTTATTTTCTTTCCAAGTGATTGCTGCCCTGCTCTAGCGTAGTTCTCCTTGGGCTATCCAATTTTATTGGACTGAACCTGCTGCAGAAAATGTCGCCACTTTGTTTTGCTGATACTCGTAAGTTACAGCCAACGATTGACTAATTCTGCTGCCTATTTCCATTTTCTTCTCTCACCGTGCTAGCACTAGCAGTGTAGAATTTGTGAAATCTGCTAGTTAGTTAAGCAACTGCTAATTTTAATAATTAAAGGGAGTACCTAGAACTCATCTAGATGAGATATAATTTGGTCTCATTCACTTTGAAAACAAGAACAAATACAACCCACATCAGCACACACGCATCTTATAGCATCACATCCAATGGCTATAAAAGGTGAATGAGACCAAATTATATCTCATCTAGATGAGTTCTAGCAAAACTGATAATTAAATGCCCATGAGATGCTCCTGTTGGTTCCTTGGATTTGTTGGAATAAAATAATTTATTAAGCTCACTCAATTGATTGACCAAGAGTGAGATTGTTAAGACCTATGTGCCCTGCTATTGAAATTCCTAGGGATATGAGTGACCTTAACCTGAGAATGGCTAATGATTGAGAAGATGGCAGCTAAATAGTTTCTTATCTCCTATGGTCCAGGTTTATTTGGCCAATCCCTGTAGGCAGCAGCAACCTTTGCTACAACGTGATCATCTGTAATGAAGGTAATCTCGCCTGTGGTGATTGCAGCAGCACTCTGTAGCTGCTAGAAGAGCCAACGCTTCTGCTTGAAGCGGAGAGGTGACATGTACGCCTTCTGCAGCTATGCTGATGTTCCCCTGTTGCTGTTGCTCTTTTAATTGGATGGAGATTCCTATTGCTGTAGTAGTTGTTGTTGCTACTACACTTCTAGTTGGATGAAGCTGCTATTACACTGCTTATCTGTTATATATTTTGTGCAAACTTTCTATGAGTTATCATTATTTGGTTGATCAGTCCTCGCCTACTCTCGCTCTCGCACTAATTACATACAAGTTTAGTGTCAGATCCGTGAAATGTACTTACTACCATCATTTGTTGCAGCAATTGTTACATATTTTGTTCATCGCACCTTGTCGTACTCACCAACAAGGTATTATTTGCTGCCATCTTGGATTGTAGCAATTGGGTTTATTTACAATTATTCTATAAGATTTTTCTGATGCTAGTTTTCTGGTTTGTCTAGCCTGAACAGCCTCTTAACATTGGTTTTCGTGGAGACAAAACAAGAAGCCGATTCATTGAGATATTGGCTATACAACAGCGGGTTTCCCCGCAACGACGATCCATGGTGAATACAGGAGGTAAATACATATTCCAAACTCTTTTGTCATTGCCTGACTTGTTCTTTAGCAGCAATATGAAACAGCAATTTCAACACAGTATAGCTAATATTTTAGTTTGAAATATCTGCATGTTTTAACGCTGGAAGCTCAAGAACAGAATACATTGTTCTGAGCATGCTATATACTTGTATGAGTTACAGATTTCATAAGTATAAAGGATATATCTAGCTTAAGCATATATCATCTCTTGGTATACTTATGGCTCTGCTTAGAGTATCTCTGCTAATATTTTTTAGCTAGTTTTATCTACTCGTGTCCACCTGTTCTGTTTAGCTGAATATGAGACCAATTAGGATGTTGTTACTCCAGACGTGTGATTCACATTATTTCCGAAAGAGGCAAAAGCTTCGCCTTGTATATTAAGAAAGAAAAAAATGTCAAGCTGTATGTTTATGCATGTTTATGCCAGAGTTGCACATGTAACCGAGACCTGTGCTCACAAATTGCTGCTAGTCTATTTGCTGTAACCATGTAAATATAGATTACGGTTGCATCATAGATTATTTGTTCACAAGAACATGAATAGCAACCTCAATAATATAGTACTTAATTCTGTGATGTGTGTTTTGTTACTTTGTCATTTGACACACTTTTCTTTGGTTTAATTTTAAGAAACCTTATGTTTACTCTTGTTTTATAGTAGATGCAATGTTATTCTCATTCGTAGGCACTATAAGATTTAAGAATTTTGGACAACATTTAATTCATTTTTATATTTGTTGTAATTATATTATTTCTACTATCTATTCATATCTACAAATATCTAAGGTTCTTGTAAATATGCAGATAAGATTAGGAAGTGGGCTACTTGGTGCTTCTCATCACAATCAGCCAAGACATGATGGTTGCCATCAGGAGGGCTGACAACAAGAACCTAAGTAACAGCCTTGATAGTTTGTATGTTCTGTTGATGTAAAATGCATTGTACTCATTCCTAACCGTGATGTGATATATTTTATCAATTCATATTGTAATTTATCATTTTTAGAGGATTTTATAAACTGCTATGTTGTACTGTGTAATGTTAACCAGTTTCCAAAAGTTGGTTGAATGGTTTAATGTTGTTATCATTATGCTAAAAATGTATCGGGTAAAAATTGGGCTGAAAGAAGTGGAATAATGTGCTCAACCATGACGAATTTGGTGACGGAAAATAGTATCCACGTGGGCAGCCACGTCATTTGAAATGGTCGATAAAAAATCCTACATGGCGTTAGTCCATGACGGCTTGTTTTGTCATAATGGATTGGGCTTGGGCGGGCCTGGGGTGGATCCATGACGGACAAGAACCGTGTCAAATTATGACGTGATATACATGATGGACTTCAAATCCGTCATGGACGGGCACCCATGACAGTTTTTCACTCATTCATGATGGATTAGTACTGTCACGTATTAACATATTTCTTGTAGTGTTGTCCACAATTTCCACTTCGTAACTCTCATGCCAATACAACGCAAGACCACCACTCATACCATTACTATCAACTCCTGCATAACCCTTCAATCCAATCCTCCCTCGCACCTTCTTCATTTTATCAGCTCTCTGTCTTGTTTCACACAAAAACACCATTCTAGGGGAATGCGACTGACAGATAGTCGCCAGCTCACGAACTGTCCGGGATTCCCCCCTCCCCGGCAGTTCCAACTAAGGATATTCATTGGGCCCAGCGGTCCTCCTCGAAGGAGGCCGCCTCTTTTGTCATATCAACATCCTCCCTCTCCTCACCTTGCTTCCTTCTTTTCACAACTGGTAACTTGCCAGGTGTAGACGATGGGGCCGGCACCACATTTGCCCCAGACCCACTACCGCTCTCCAACATGAGAACCGTGTTTGGTACTTTGCCAGCAAGGTTCGGCACTGGTTGACCACGAACCATCACGACTCCATCTGCCCCCATAAGCCTTTTGCGAGCAGTCATGGGATCGTCCTCACCAAGATTATGGGCTCTTGGAACCGCAAGCACCCCGCCACTCGAATTCTGTCCAACAGCATCTACTCCCCCAGCTGGTTTGCTTTCTGCATCCCCCCTTCCCCCTGAATTTCCTACTCCTCTACCTCCTCCTCTACCAGCCCGTCTCCCTCTTCCCCCGCCAAAACTTTCAGACGCTCCTCCTCTACCACGCCCTACACCACCTCCTGCCATAGCCGTCTCACTACTCCAATGCAACCAGTCTCCCCAATCACACTCGGAAGGATCGTGAATCCCGTCTCCGCACTCTTCCACCACATGCCCCATACAGCCACAGAAAAAGCAAAAATCCGGCAGCTTCTCATATGTAACAGGATACCTTTTCGTCTCCTTGAGAGTAATACTGACAAATCGCACCAATGGCTTCTGGACATTCATAAACACCCTTACTCTTAAGTGACTAGAGGGGTTAATTCTTCCTTCATTCACAACCACCGTGAACGGCGGCTCTCCCACCTTCTTTGCAATTTTCTCCGCTAGCTCCCTTTTCCTTGTGAGCCCATCCGGTAAATCCTTGATCCTTACCCATAGGGGATACATATCCAGAGCATACTCAGAGACGTTTGTGAAACCATCATACTCCACAATAACCACCGGATCTCGTCTGAATTGCCAGGGGCCTCCCTCCATGACATGCTTCCAATCCCCCAAGCAATGACACTGAGCCAAGAACAGATTTGGCCCTTTGATGTTGAAAGTTACTCCCTGGGCGCAAGCCCAAGCGTTCCTCATTGAGTTCAGCAGCGCCGCGTGGCTAAATGGCCTCATGGTGTGTACCTGGAACAAACACAACCAGCGAACATCCTTGATCAGCTCCTCTACCTCCCCCGACAGATCCAGGTCCTCCTCTTCCTCCCCATGGAGCTTCAAGCCTTCAAAGGTGCCTTCCAGCTCAGGTTCTGGCCCAATCTGATCTCATCCATGATCAATCTCCTCCCGATCAATCGCTTCTTCCCGATCTGTATCCCCCCTCTCGGCCTCCTCCCTCTCTTTGGTTACATCCTCGGTCGTACCAGAGGTTGCCCCAATCTCCCTTCTCCTATCTCCCGCAACGTCCTTATCAGCGCCAAACCCTAAGCCTCCTTGGACTCCCTTCTTTCCGCCCGCGCCCCCCTGGGCGACCAGATCCGCCATGCAACACCGTCTCGCAGTTCACCAGGGTTAGCCCTCGCGATTCGTCGGAATAGATCGCACAGGTTGACACTGGAATTTGGTGGATGGACTCCGGCGGCGCCGCCGGAGGAAAAAGTGGACTCTAGGAAACCCTAGAGGAAAAAGTGCAACGTCGGGAAGATACATTTCAATCTCTAACCTGAACAGATATGGCTACACAGCGAGCCTGTACGCAACTGTTTTGGGGATGATTCGGCGATTGGTCGGTTCGGCAGCTCAGCTGCAACTATCTAGGTCGATCCGGCTGATCTCCTGAAGACGCCATACATCAGTCAGAGTTGACGGATTGCGCCCGCACGCGTTCGCGTAGGAGCGTCCGTCGCCGTACCGCCATGTCAGGTCGCTGGCGCATGGTCGTCGTGGTGTGGTACGGCAGGTGTTAGGTCACCATTCACCGGCGAACGGCTGATGCAAGTCAAGTTCAGGGGCTGTGGTCAGGAAACACCCCCGTGCGCTTATTTTGAGATGCTGAAAATGGAAGCATGTTGGTTATTGTTGATGTGGAGCCTGGACGCTTCTGAGCTTTTTTCTTACATTTGTGGTGGTTGTGGTTGATTGGGGCTCCACGTAACCCGGACTGGAAATTAGGGACAGCATATACTCCCTCCGTTTCAAAATAGATGACTCAACTTTATACTAACTTTAATACAAAGTTGGGTCATCTTTTTTGGAACGGAGGGAGTATATCACAGTCGTGTGCAGTACATACTAAAAGAAAAAACACAGATGAAACACACAGACAAAGACTATGCAAATTTTTCCTAGCCGGACAACTCGCTCCTTAGTACTCCATAAAACAGTGGTATTGCTCCAGCCGCAGTCGGTCTTGTTGGTTAAATTTACGGTCAAACTTGGATCTCGAGAACTGCGGGCACACTACGTTGTGGAATGGAGGGAGAACAAATTATGCTCTCGGTGCAATGCATATGCAAAATTACCTAGTTCTATGCAACAATAACGATTAATTACTCATGCTATAAAACAGGCTCGTATTTTATATTTCTTACCATTTCGTGTGATGGTCACTGCAAGGTCACTGTGCCGGCGACGATTCCATGGTGGTGTGTGGGGTTGTATCCCGCATCCTCATCGTCCTCTGTGCAGCAATTGCGGTTCTCCCGTCGCTGACGCACTCCTTTGACCTTGACAACGCCCTACTCCATGGATCTCGAACCATGGGAAGAGGA
The DNA here is from genome assembly GCF_018294505.1 of Triticum aestivum. Lineage (NCBI taxonomy): Eukaryota > Viridiplantae > Streptophyta > Magnoliopsida > Poales > Poaceae > Triticum > Triticum aestivum. Next base: position 192,942,053 of record NC_057798.1, on the reverse strand, counting down.
CGAGCGGGAACTCCACGCGGAGGAGGAGGTGCTCGACGAGCACATAGTCGACGAGGCGTAAATGGCCTCATGAGGAGATGAGGTTATGGCCCCCCGCCATGTGGACTGACTCCGAGGTCCTCGAGGAGCACCTCGCGATCGGAGGCCTCTTCCAAAGCCATGCGACTATCATCACCATCCTAGCCACATGTGCGGCCAAGTAACGGGACTGAGCAGAGTTCAAGACATCTCAATATGCCGGTGGCTCAAACCCCTTCGCCGATGAGGCCACACCAAAGGGCACGCATGACGTCGGGCATCAGGCTCCGACAAGGGGAAGGAGCCCATTGCCATCTCCCCCTCTGACAATTAGCTTAAATTAGGCTAGCTAAGATGTAATTTAAGTTAATCAAGTTGTAGCTTATGTTAGTTCCACCATGTTTAGTTCAATTATGTGATGTTTAATTGTGCACTATTGTGATATTTAATCAATTTGTTAAGTTCATATCATGTTTGAATGCTGACAGTTGTGCAAAATTAAGGTTTGGGGAGTGGTTTTTAACTGTGCTAAAAATTTATGATTGAAGGAGTTAAGTTTTGGGAAGTGGTTTGGGGAGAGATAGAAATGTAGTATTGCAGGCGGATGCATCCACCGCAGACAACCTGATTTTGCTGATTTTGCTGTAATTACGGTAAAAAGTTGTAATTATTCTTACACGGACAATAACCTGATTTCTTTTTCTACTTTCTATGCTCTATAATATGTGATTTACTTTTCCTCTACGCCGCTGCTAAGGAGTGAGTTGTCCAGCTAGGGAAAATTTTGGTGTTCATTACTTGCAATGGTCAAGGTAAAGACATGTGGTAAATTTTACATATCTATCAAATAATGTTCTAAAAACGTACAATCATACTTCTCTAACTTTGACTATCGACATATAAACTGACTGTTAAGATAAAAAAAATAACATAATTAGTTTCGCATGAAAATATTTCATGATTAGGCATTTTTTAATGATTATAGAACTACCGATATCCATATATAGAACATTGTGTATATAAAATAACTACTCTCCCCGGTCCAAATTATATGGTGTATTTTTTAAGTCAAACTTCTATATATCATCAATATGAGGTAACAGCGATGACATGAATCAGCATTAATTTTACGGTGCGTCTGCATTGACAGATGAAGGATGTAAAATATCTGTAGTGAGGCAGGTAAGAAAGAAAGTCATTCATTTCCCACCACATATTCATGCTTCTTCACCAACATACATCAGTCATTTACCTAATACAACATCCACTGAAGACATGATGCAAAACAGATGTATGAAACCGCCATCTCATCCTCACTGAAAATAGACCAGCCATATTTAACTCGGCAGTCCCATCACTCCCACTGGATAAAAGATCCATCTGCCTTCTGTATAGCTAATCCTCATCAAACTTGATCTTCTTAGCTGAAGGCTGAACGCTCCCGATCTGTATAGCCAAGAAAGCATTAGCAACCAGGCAAATATTTTGTTATTACCTCACACATAGTAGGATCAGAAAAAAGTTGCTAGAAAACAGAAGCTAATGTACTAGTGATCAATATCAACTATTTATCCATTAAAAACAATTGAAGCACAGCTCAGAATATGATTAAGCAAAGCCTGGGATGAACAATGGTGCTAATACATAAATTATTTCAGCAAGCAAATGTAGATAAGAATAAGAATAAACAAGCAGTACTATAATTATCAAGAACCTACACAGTAACACATGGCAAAATTGGCTTCTAGAAAACTACAAATGCATGCCTTTTGCCCCAGGTCAATACAAAAAAGTTGAAATTTTCCTAATACCATTACAATTCCGTGGCAAATTGCTGAGCTATTTCAGATCTGAGTAAGTAAGATAGATTTATTAAATCAATGAACAGCATCAAAGTGTTACTTACAAGGGCTGGACACTCATAATCGATACCAGCAGCCTTGATTCTTTTGCGACGATTCTCATCCCGCTTTACAATTCCTTCGAGCATCCTCTTATGCTCTTCTACTGTTTTATCCTGGTAACACAACAGCTAATATTAATCTACAGCGTTAAACTTTTGCATTCCAGTTGTAGTTAGCAACAGATTACCTTACTAAGCTTCTTCCGTTCAATTGCTACCCGGTCAACTGGTACAAATCCCTTCCGCACACCTTTCCATCTAGAAGCCATACAAGATATGGACGTTGTAGATCATAAGAATTATGTTCTCACTTTAATCAAAACGCAAGAAACAGTAACTATGTACAGCTATATGTTACAGAAGTACAGGGAAACAAAACTCTAGTGTTGTAGAAGAGTTGCTGCAAGGATTCAATAAAAAGTTGCAAGAGATTGGCATCAATGCTTCAGTTCTGCACTTACCGATGCAGTGGTATATATACCAATTCATATTATTGTCACAAATCCTTGACTTCATAATTTAGTTTTGACATTCACATAGCACTTACTATGCCTATTGATATATATTTCTAACATGACTTACAGTTTGCATAAAGCAATCAGAAAGTATCAACACCAATCTGTGTTACCCCAATGAGCTCGCATCATTACTAGCTGTGCAATGCAATGGAAGCAAATAGCCTGGTAATATTAAGTACATGTCTGTAGCCTGTTGGGAGGGTATGTCACTGTAAACAGTATTCCATGACAGAGAAATACAAAGTAGACAGCCTTTGCCCAAGAATATACAAATATTGACCTCATTTAGTGGTAATTAATGTGCACTCCTAGACAGAAGATGAAGGCTATGTTTCTGTTATCAAAAAGCGAAAATAAACAGAATTAAGCAGCACAGTCGCGGTGATTACAATTTGGCATGAACTTTCTCCAGTGGGACAGGCGCAATTTGCAGAGTGTGCTCAAACAAGAGGTAGTTATTCATCTCATCAGCTACAATCTTGGCCACCTGATATACCAAGAACAGGCCAGAAATTTGTAAGCAGACAACAAACATACAGTGTGCCCTGATAATCTGATATATCCCAACACACGTGCTTACCTCGGGGTTCTCAAACTCAATGAATCCATAATGCTTGGACTTTCCTGTCTAAACATACCGCCAAACAGCAAGTTAGATGCTCGCAGAAAACAGCACACAAATCATCAGATACCTCGTAACGCAGCATACGATACCTTGTGGTTCCGGGCAATCCTGACCCTCTTAACAGCCCCAAACTGCTGAAAGAAACCTGCAGAATCAACCAAACCAACAAAGACTGTATCAGAACCAGACCCCTCGCACCGCATGCGCTTCTCTAAGCTCTGCTGACGGAGACAGACCTTGCATCTGGTCCTCGTAGAAGCCGTGGGGTATGTGGCCGATGTACAGGACAGTGGCCGTGTTCTCCGGCTCCTCGGTCTGCCGCTCCCGGATCCTCTGCTCCTTCCCCTCCAGCGGCTGCGGCAATCACAACACGACGTCAGGGACAGCAACCAAAAAGCGTGCGTTTTTTCTCTGTTGGTTTCGATTTGGTTCGAAGAGGAACAAAGCACGCACCAGGAAATCCTTGCCCTCGCCAGTCCGGGGGCCGGCCGAGCGCCGCGAGAGCACGCGCCTCTGGTTCCTCTTCTTGTCCCTCAACCCCATCTCGCTCAAACCTCTACCTAGGTTCTAGACGAAACCTGGCTGTGGCGCGGATGGGTGGAGGTGGGAGACGGAAACAAGGCCGCTTGCTCTGGCCGTCGATGACGGACGGCGGACGGCGACGCCTCGAGCAGGGGACGGGGAGCAGGGAGCGCCGGGAACTTGCGACTGCTGGCGGCTAGGGTACGTAGAGGATAGGAAACAGGGGAAGGGACGCAGTGTGTGCTCTGGTGGGCTGGGCTAAAACCAAAGGGAATAGCAGCTGGGCAGAGCTGATTTTTTTTTTCTAAAAAAGAAACATAGGTGATGCCTTTTTTTTTTAACAGAAGCTGGTCGCTTGTCTGTTCATGCTTCGGGCTATTCGGGTGCCGGGAGAAAAAAAACAAAAAAGCGAAATAATTCGTTTTTTTTCTGTGGGGAAAATAATAATTTGGGTTTCTAAACTTGGTAACCGAAAATGTTCGGGCTTTGGGAGACAACTGTTATAGATATTTTCTAGAAACACAAAATAAACGCAGATGCTCACACACACGCTATCCTTACGAGCATCTTGAAAGACTGAGGGCCTCTTTGACTTGCAGGATTCTAAAAGTGCGGGAATAGAAAAAACATAGGATTATAATGTCATGCCCATCTCAATTCTAATGGGTTTTGATTTGTTTGATTGCATCATAGAAAAAAGAAAGAATCCTATATGAAGCAGTACCTATAGAAAAAATTCTATAGGATATTATCCCATGGATCAAACATTCAACATAGAAAAATTCTTAAGGATTCTAACACCCAAAAATCACATGAAAATCCTTCGAATCAAGGAGCCCTGAGCCAACAGATTTTGATATTGACGAAATCGTCGTAGACACTTCGTGGTTGATGGGCGTGCCATGTAATTGAACTAATATCGTCGAAAAATCTGGAATGAATTTAAAATATGCCGCCACACATATCAAGTCTAGAACTTGAACCTGCATATGCAGGTTTCACCGCAAGAGACCTGGCCATCTGATACTCACTTCACAACAACTGTTACACACGAACGAAAATCCATTTTATTATATATGTATGCATAAGATCTCAAACACTCCCAATAGCTCAGCAGGTACGACGTAGTACAAACAAATCACGGGTGTCAGGCATGCCACGGTAGCTCGTCATAATGGACACAGGACTCAAACATATCATGGACCATGCATGGATTCGTCGGTGGTTGAGTGATCATGGTTTTGGTTCCGCGGGATTCGGCAGTGGCGGCTGCGCCGTCGGTGGAAGCTCACTGGTAGGGAGCGGCGGCAGGTCTGGCTTCAGTGGCAGCCCGACGTCCGGCTTCGGTGGAAGGTCACCGGTCGGAGGCGGCGGCAGCTCCGGCTTCGGTGGCTCCTCTGTCTTGGGTGGCAGCTCGACCTCTGGCTTCGGTGGAATCTCACCGGTCGGAAGTGGAGGCTGCTCTGGCTTCGATGGCTCGTCTGTCTTGGGCAGCAGCTCGGGCTCCGGCTTGGGCGGAAGCTCACCTGTAGGAAGAGGCGGCGAAACCGGCTTTGGTGGGATCCCACCTGTTGGCGGCGGCGGCAGCTCCGTCTTCGGTGGCTCCTCACCCTTGGGCACGGGTGGCAGCTCTGGCTTCGGTTCCACGTCAGGTTTGGGCACCTCCGGTTTGGGCAACGGCGGCAACTCCGGTTTGGGCTGCACGTTAGGTGTGGGCAGCCCCGGCTTCGGCAGCACGTCGGGTGCGGGCAACGGCGGCTCTGGCAACACGTCCGGTGTGGGCAACGGCGGCAGCTCCGGATTGGGCTGCTCCTCAGGTGCGGGCAGCGGTGGCAGCCCCGGCTTCGGCAGCACCTCCGGTACAGGCAACGGTGGCGGCACGTCCGGCTTGGGTACCGGTGGGTACTCCGCCTCCTCCAGGTGCCGCGCCGCGTTGCCGACGCTGCTGCGGGAGAGCAGCAGCGCGCCGAGGAGGAGCACCGCAAGAGAGGACGACATGCTGGCGATCCCGGAAGCCATGGCTGGCTTCGATCGCTGAACTAATCAAGAAGAATATGGTGTGCGTTCTCCTTGCTGGGGTGAAGAGAAACGAAGGCGAGGGCGAGGCATTTATAGCAGGCGTTCGTTCGTCGTACGGAGTCGATCGTAAATTCGTAATGCGTTACACTCAAGTTCAGTACGTTAGTTGGCAGAAGAGAAGATGGATCACCTGCGTTGCGTCTCTTCCTGGCACTTAACCCGTGGTACGTTTCGTACTAGCCCCGTGCGACGCTGGAGAATCGGGCCGATCGACCGGATCGGTTGCTCCGGTTACACTACTGCGACGTTGCCTACCCAGATATCTGTCGTCCTGTCAAAAAAACAGAGAAAAAAATGACCTAACGTTACAAGCGTCAAAAGGTCGGCACATAACTTTCTTTCCATGGATTTATTGCGACAGGAATTTCTGCAAGAATCACGTTTTTTTAGAAGGCGCGAGGTCATTTCCTAGATAAAAATAAAAATGAATAGAGGCTGCAGGGTCATGCCATTGGTTCCTTATAAGACTACTTGCCTAGTACTACGGTTCGCGCTTTATTATTGACGAACTAGCTCTACTCCATGGGATTGATCGAGCGACAAGAAATCGGTCGACCAACACGCACCATGAAATGTACGTTGAGATTATTAGTAATTTATTTTTTTGAGAAAAACGTTTTTTAGTCTTTTTTTTAGTAAAACGTACTCTATCGAGATCTATTTTTAGACAATACTCTGGCAAAGAGCCCGTGCGTTGCAACGGGAGAGAAAACATAACACATGCTTTTAACCCAACAACCATCACTGAAGACCACAATAGGTCCATCTCCTTTATTTTTACGAGGCATCATATTTGTGTTGCCGCTTATCCTCTTTCTCACCCTCACCGGTGATGGCCTCGGTGTTCACACAAAAAAACGTGTTTGAATATGGTTAATCCTAAGGCGTCTCTCTCTTCCTCTCTCCTCCCTCTCCCTCTCCCTCGCTTTCTCTCACTCTCGCGATGAGAAATCTGTTGTTTTCCCCTGCGACATTTTTCACAGGTATGCATGTGTAGTTATTGATGTTTTCTTTTCCCTATATTGTTATAGTGGGGTGTTTATTTGCAATCCGGATCGCCGCCGGTACGAAAGGAAAATGGATCTTACGCTATAAATTATAAGTTTGCTCCCAAAAAAATATTTTAAAAATATTTAACAGGTAAAATTAACATCATATTTAGATTCCACATATTTTTTTAACAAAATTTCATATATAATATGTTAAAATCGAAGTGATTTAAAAGATACGGATAATTTAGAAAATCATTTGTTTGACTTAAATATATTCCAAAATAATATTTAAAAATACTTAACAGGTAAAATAATCTCATATTCATATTCTACATATTTTTCTAATCAAATTTCATATATAACATGTTCAAATCGGAGTTACTGTTTAAAAGATATGGATGATTTAAAAAAAACATTGTTTGACTTAAATATGATCCGCGGATGAATTACCTAAAACATCAGGGTGTTTTAAGAAAAATGTAAAATGACGGTTCGTGTGTGACTTAAATCCGAACCGCGGGTTGATTTCTAAGTAAACACAGGAACTTTTGTGTAAAGGGAAAAGTATATTTTTTATCCTTTAATTCTTTCAAAAGTATAGAAATGGTCCCTCAACTATAAAACCAGTAAATGTTAGTCCCTCAACTTCTCAAACCGGATAAGTTTAGTCCCTCGTATAGCTTTGGGTGGTTTTGACCAGGTCCACATCCACATGGCAATCTCTGATGAATCTTATTCTTCCTTGTCATTCTAGCTCAGCTAGGCATTTCGTCGAGCAGTTGACGCGCGTGGAGCAGCAGTAGGAGACGTGGGCGTGGTGGCCTCCGGCGAGATGGTTTTGGTCCTTGGCGACCTTGGTAAGGCTAGCTCCTCAGGTGCGAGCCCCCAGCATGCCGCCCACGGGATCGAGGTGGAAGATGCCGCCTCGTGCGTCCGCCCCGCGGGTCACACGCACACCTCCCGACCTCCGCTCTAGCCTTGCGGTGGTACAAGCTCCGAAGGCAAGCTGCCACATGCTTCCCGCGCCGCTGGCCGCAAACACAGTCGCGAGCTCCCGGCGCCTGCCAGCTTGTGTGCACACCGTCGCGAGTTGCCACAGCACCCTTTGCGTTCGGCTGCTCCGCGCCGTCTATGCATTGGGACTTTGGGAGGCCGGCACCGTCGTGCAAGTACGTCGCCTCCATCCACGAGCTTATGGGTCCCATCACTACGCCACCTAGCCATCACGGCGAGCATCTTGTCGCCGTCGCACACAACCATCATAACACACGCACCACAGTCACGAACATAGCAGCAGGCCAGCAGCAGCAACACAGCACGCACACCCAGCGCGAAGGGCAACACACTCACGAACATAGCAGCAGCGGAACCACAAAACACACATCCGGCGGTGCTGCGCGCGTGCGGCCACAAGGAGGGCTGAAGGCGTGCATGACCTCAAGCAAGAAGTAGAGCCTACACGGCTAGAGCGGAGGAGGGAATGCGTGCTGCCGCGTGCCGCCTCCTGGGCCGGGCATCAGCTTCGTCTTCTCCAAGTGCTGTTTTAGAGGTTGAAGATGCTCATACATGTGGGGTCTATATGTAAGTGAATAGAGATAAAGAGGAGAAATCAAAGTAAAAAAATTTGGGTGGATGTGGTAGGGCCCACACTTGTCAGGCCGAGTCAATACCACTCCACATCGGCAGGAAACCACCCGAAGTGGCGCGAGGGACCAAACGTATCCGGTTTTAAAAGTTGAGAGACTAAGTTTTGCTGGTTTTAAAGTTGAGGGATCGTATCTATACTTTGGAAAGAATTAAGGGACGAAAAATATACTTATCCCTTGTGTAAAATATGAAAAAATGATTCGTTTTAACTTAAAACAGGACTGCGGTTGAATTTTCTGAAATAGAGGGACTTTTCTGAAAAATGTCATGACGGACGAAAGAAACCCAATTTTCTTTATTATTAGGTAAAGATACTCTACCGAGATCTGATCGAAATATTTGCAAAGTTCGCACGAAGGTTAGGCCCGGCGTTGGCCCATCTAAAAGAAGCTGAACTGTCAAATGGGCTTCGAATCTGCGACGTGCAGGACGGTCTCTATGGGCTGGAGCTGTGAACATATTTATTTAGTTTTCGTTCACCTCAAAAAATATATATTTAGTTTTCGTGTTTGCCCCCAAAAAGATTAAGTTTTCGAAATATATTCCCCCTTTCTCCTGAACTGAAACTATATTTGTAAACTTTTAAATAAAAGAGGTGTCAAACCAGGCATGAGTTTCTTTTTTAGATTCGTGTATGGGCTGGACCTGTGAAAATTTTAAAAAATCTTCGTGCTTCCCTCGTCATCAAAATGGGTCCGACCAACCATGGGTGGCGAAGGTAGTGACTGTCCAAACCAAAGCTAGAAAACGATGCGGGTGGTAGCGGCATTGAGGCAAGGGTGACACAGTAACAAGTTAGACATGGGACGGCGTTGATGGCCATGACATCATCGATGGAGAGGAGAGAGTAACAAAGCTGCTTCGACGCGAGCTGATGGTGCGGGTGCGAAGGGGATCACCTACACGGGAGAATAGGGGGTTCTAGGGATAGGCAAACGATGCAACGACGTTAGTCACCGATACCAGGAGGCAACAGTCAGGTCACTGATTATGGGTAGGTCAATGAACTACGCATGATTACAACAACGGTAGTGGACGAGAGACAATAATTCTAGGCATGTCCGCTAAAAGGCTTTAAGGTGGGCTCAATTTAGTGGGGATGAGGCCAGACACTCACTATTAGGGAAAACCCTACCAGTAGCGCGGGTTTTGTGCTCACTAGTAGTGCGGGAGGGCGCGCTACTAATAAGGCGCTACAGCTATTGCTTAGCAGTAACGCGTGCCCGCACGCGCTACTACTAGGACAAATAGCTGCAGTGTTTGTTCATTCCCACGCTACTGCTAATGTAGCTAGTGGCAGCGTGTTTACTCTCCATCGCTACTAGTATTCTTTTTTTTATTTTTTTTATTTTTAGTGTATTTATGCGCCATCGTATAAATATTGGTATAATACCAGTTATGAGGTTTACATTATTATGTCCATTACGGTGTGTCAGATGAAGGTGGATTAGGTTCAAGTGGAGTCAATATGTGATGCATGTCAAAAGTATACTACTAAACCAAACTTGATCTAGTTTCGACTAGTAGTACTTTCGATATGCACCACATGTTGCCTCCACTTGAATCTAATCCGCCAGCACAAGCTATTTAATCATCATCATAGTCATAACATCAACAGTAGTTATTTAATCATCATAGTCATAGTGTAGCACATCATCATCTTCAAACTCATTCTAGCTAGCTAATCACCACCAACACTAGCTGTGGTAGCTATCTAATCACCAGCAACACTAGAAAATAAAAATCATCAGAGTCATTGCCACAAACACTAGCTAATCACTCATGTTGCTCTCTCTCTCTCTCTCTCTCTCTCAGGTAAAATAACATAAAACATGTGTAGCACTCGTTCTTCATCAAGTTGGATCATGCAGATGAACCTGTCTCCTAATTGTGGTTGCGCTTTTGATTGTTGTCCCCTAGTACTTCTCTGCGATCATTCATAATTTTGCTCCAATCTTTCACTATTAAGCATTCCTCGCTATTAGAAATCCTGAATGCACTAAAGTGCATTATAGGATATCTTGGCCGTAAGCTGACAATTCTCATCTGACCTTTAGTCTTGATCCAGTGAGGCACAACATTCAGCGGGAGTAACTGTTGAAGAACATCGTATAGTAACATACTTAGCAATGAAGTTTAGCTAAAAAATAATGTATGCAAAAGATGCACTGAGTACAAATAGTAAAAATCTTACCATCTTTCCTAAATAGATGTGACCGTAGTTCAATACGAACACTATTGGTCGCACGTTTTGAGTACTAAGATTTGCAAGTCCAAAAAAAAATTTGTCTTGACAGTATGAAGATTCTCAAGCCATGAAACATAATGACTTATCTCCTCGCAGTTTAGTTCAGCCCCGGGACAGTAGTAGGTCCTGTCTACCAAGCGCTGGACATGTTTGCTTGATTGGAAATAAGTTGTCAATAGAAATTAGTTGTCAACTATTTTTGAATAAACAATATCAAAGACATAAATATGGTTGAGAAACTCACATTTTGGTAGAACTGGAGGCGTCTGCACATCGACCCAGATGTCGGTATTACCTTCAATACCATCTTCCGGACGAATATCAAAGGTGATAACCATATCAGGCTCAAATGCATAAGTGTTGCATAGTGCTCGCCATGTTTTGCATCCAAAATAGGTGTAGTCGTCTTCGTTGTATAATTTTGCATGGAAAATATAACCATGCTCGGTCTTCAAATAAACTCTCTTTACCTCCATAGTAGTTGTCATAGAACTGAAACCTATCTTATCCAATACAAAAACTCTTGCATGGCAGGGGATACGCTAGTAGAATAGTAAAAAAATTATAAGTTGAAGCAAATGAAGCAGATGTCATGCTTAATTATGAAAAAAGACTTGTCGTTGTGACTTACTGTATCCAATTCGAAGTTCTCGTCCAGCTTGATGCTGAAGCGTCTATCATCATCTAGGAAGATTTCGTCGCACAGGTCACGCTCGTCTTCGCAGTATATGCAAATACCGAAATCCTTTTCGTCGTCAGACATTTCCTATGTTCATAGTTAAAACATTAATTGAAAATCGATCAAAGACAACTACCAGGATACTCAATACACAAATCCGGGGCACTCGATATTTCCTACATATTCTGGCACAAGTCATGCCAAAATTCACGAAAAAAATCCGCCATGACCTTTCCTGAAATAGGACATATCGAGCACCTGAAATTTGCCGGAACGGAAATGAATCAACACTCCAGCAAAACATAGGCCACTCGGAGGAGTAACCTGCAAACATGACCGGCCACTTGGGCAAGCACATATCCTATTTGAGCAACACAAGATATACATTTCAAACTATCTTATAGGACTCAAATTAGCATGCATTCAATAAGCAAAAGTAAATCATCTCATGCGTCCGTACATCATCGAATATTATCACTAATACATCCCGAATAGTATCATACATATAGCATCACTAATACAACTAAAACCCTAGCACACGATGGGTATCGGCGCGGGCGGTGGACACCCACAGAGAAGGAACCATCACGGGATCATAGCTCCAGTGAGATCCCTGGAGAACCTGTCAGGTATTGGAGGACCTGTGCTCCAACGCAAACAAGTAGCGACGGACGTGCGCGTCCTCCTCACTGACACGGTGACGCACCACCTCCGCGGGGTCCTCAAGCCTCTGGACCGTCACTGGCCCACGCGACCGCCACCAAAGAAGGTTCGGGTCAACGACAGGCTGGCTCCTCACCAACCTGCGCCTCCCGGTAGGTAGCGCCTCCTAGTACCACCCTGCCGGAGCCCAGTCCCGGACATGGCCCATCTGGTCAAGCAGGTGTCATCCTCTGCCGACTCGACGACGAGGATGCGGGATAGGCATCGTCCACGTCGATGCGGGAAAAATTGCTTTAACTAAAAAAATAGCAACAAGTTCTTACTAACTAGTTCTATTAATTCAATTAGTTCTTACTAAAAATAAACTTACTATAAATAAAAATAAACTAGTACCTAATTAGTACCTAGTTCTTACTAACTAATTAGTACCAAGGAACTACTGCCCTAATTACCATATAAGTATCCATTTTTAACTAGGGTTCGTACTACCTAATTAAATAGGGTTAATACTAATTGTAATTAACTAACTAGCACTAAAAATAGCCTAGGGTTCATACTAACTAGCACTAAATAGCTAGGGTTCATACTAAGCAGAGAATAGGGAAGGGGAGAGTGCTTACAGAGGGCGGGGAGAGAGATGGGGTCGGGGGAGACGGCGGCACCAAGGCGCGGCGAGGCGGGGTCGGGGGAGACAGCGGCGAGGCGGGTCGAGGGGACGGCGGCGGAGAGCAAGGGCAGGGGCTCCGGCAAGGTCGAGGTGGAGGAGGAGGATGCACAGGCGTGCGACGACGTCGAGGGGCAGACTCCGGCGGAGAGCAAGGGCAGGGTCTCCGGTGAGGGCGAGGGGAGGGGCTCTGGCGGAGGCGACGAGGGGGAGAAGAGAGAGTGGGGAATTGGGGGAGGAAGCAGAGGAGAGGGAAGGCCGCGCGGGGGGTTAGGTGAAAATAGCTTTAACAGTAGCGTGGGGAGCGAAAACGTGCTACTGCGAAAACGCGCTATTTTTAGAAGGGCGCTACTACTATACCTAGCACGTCGGGAACGGTGTGGCAATTATATTAGTAGCGCGTTTTGTTCCTGCCGCGCTACTGCTAAGTGGATAACAGTAGCGCCCTTTAAGCCAACGCGCTACTGCTAAGTAGCAGTAGCGCCTCATTCTAACACGCGCTACTGGTAAGATTATGTGTATAAGGGTTTTCCTAGTAGTGACCCACCACATCTATTTTGAAAAAGTTTCATTAGTGGGTAAAAATATTACCGGCCACTGCTATCTGAACAACACTAGCGGCCGAAAACTACCACCGCCATTCATAAATTTTACAAAATTACTTGTGGGATAAAATTAGCAGTGGTGGGAAGAGAATAAGTGCCAGTGATGGGCCAAAAAACATGCCCGCCACAATAGTACTCGGCAAACCACGCTCAAATTTTTCTAAATTCCAAAAGTTTGCAATGATGGGCATTATTAGCCGCCCGCCAGACAGATCTTAAACTAAAGAAATGGTTGAAAAAATATATTTACTAAACAAAGAATAGTCTCAAATTTGAGCATGGGGCTTCCAATGATGTGTATTAAACATGAAAAAGGTTTGAAGTTGAAATCATGAATAAAAATTGATTTGTGTGTGACAGGAGGAGATTTTTGTTCGAAACGCTCACACTTCATCAAAAAGTGTTTGTTTGAACACCAAGTGCGTCAATTTTTTGCCTTAATGCTCTCATATTTTTCCACACCCTACAGGGGTCCTATGAAGACATCATGCAAACTTTCATCTAGTTTCGAGCTTGTTTGCGCGATCAAAGCTTTTTGCCCTTTCCAGTGGCTGAAAAATCAATTAATGCTTCAAAAATAACAAACAACTCAAAAAGTGGTCAAATTTGAGCTAGGGGATTCCAATCGTGTGTATTAATCATTGGAGAAGTTTGAGGTTGGAATCATGAATAAAAATTGATTTATGTGTGGCAGACCGCGGTTTTTTGTTCGAAACGCTGACACTTTGCTGAAGTGTGTCCAATTTGTAAACAAAGTGCGTCTTGCCTTAACGCTCTCAAATTTTTATCATACCCTGCAAGGGTCCTATGTGAAGGAAATATGCCCTAGAGGCAATAATAAAGTTGTTATTTTATATTTCCTTATTCATGATAAATGTTTATTATTCATGCTAGAATTGTATTAACCGGAAACTTGATACATGTGTGAAAACATAGACAAAACACCGTGTCCCTAGTATGCCTCTACTAGACTAGCTCGTTGATCAAAGATGGTTAGGTTTTCTAGCCATGGACATGAGTTGTCATTTGATTAACGGGATCACATCATTAGTGAAATGATGTGATGGACAAGACCTATCCGTTAGCCTAGCAAAATGATTGTTCAGTTTTATTGCTACTGCTTTCTTCATGTCAAATATATATTCCTCCGACTATGAGATTATGCAACTCCCAGACACCGGAGGAATGCCTTGTGTGCTATCAAACGTCACAACGTAACTGGGTGATTATAAAGATGCTCTACAGGTATCTCCGAAGGTGTTTGTTGGGTTGGCATATATCAAGATTAGGATTTGTCACTCCGAGTATCGGAGAGGTATCTCTGGGCCCTCTCGGTATTGCACATCATATGAAGCCTTGCAAGTGATGTCTACTACACAACGTTCTCCTTGTAGACGTTGTTGGGCCTGCAAGTGCACAGGTTTGTAGGACAGTAGGAAATTTCCCTCAAGTGGAGGACCTAAGGTTTATCAATCCGTGGGAGGCGTAGGATGAAGATGGTCTCTCTCAAACAACCCTGCAACCAAATAACAAAGAGTCTCTTGTGTCCCCAACACACCCAATACAATGGTAAATTGTATAGGTGCACTAGTTCGGCGAAGAGATGGTGATGCAAGTGCAATATGGATAGTAGATATGAGTATTTGTAATCTGAAATTATCAAAAAAGCAAGGTAACTAATGATAAAAGTGAGCGTAAACGGTATTGCAATGGTAAGAAACAAGGCATAGGGTTCATACTTTCACTAGTGCAAGTTCTCTCAACAATAATAACATAGATAGATCATATAACAATCCCTCAACATGCAACAAAGAGTCACTCCAAAGCCACTAATAGCAGAGAACAAACGAAGAGATTATGGTAGGGTACGAAACCACCTCAAAGTTATTCTTTCGGATCAATCTATTCAAGAGTTCATACTAGAATAACACCTTAAGACACAAATCAACCAAAACCCTAATGTCACCTAGATACTCCATTGTCACCTCAAGTATCCGTGGGCATGATTATACGATATGCATCACACAATCTCAGATTCATCTATTCAACCAACACAAAGTACTTCAAAGAGTGCCCCAAAGTTTCTACCGGAGAGTCAAGACGAAAACGTGTGCCAACCCTTATGCGTAGGTTCATGGGCGGAACCCGCAAATTGATCACCAAAACATACATCAAGTGGCACATGATATCCCATTGTCACCACAGATAAGCATGGCAAGACATACATCAAGTGTTCTCAAGTCATTAAAGACTCAATCCGATAAGATAACTTTAAGAGGAAAACTCAATTCATCACAAGAGAGTAGAGGGGGAGAAACATCATAAGATCCAACTATAATAGCAAAGCTCGCGATACATCAAGATCGTGCCATAGAGAGAAAACGAGAGAGAGAGAGAGAGAGAGAGAGAGAGAGAGAGAGAGAGAGATCAAACACATAGCTACTGGTACATACCCTCAGCCTCAAGGGCGAACTACTCCCTCCTCGTCATGGAGAGCGTCGGGATGATGAAGATGGACACCGGTGATGGGTTCCCCCTCCGGCAGGGTGCCGGAACGGGCTCCCGAGAGGTTTTTGGTGGCTACAGAGGCTTGCGGTGGTGGAACTCCCGATCTATCTTCTCCTTTGATGTTTTTAGGGATATGGGAACATATAGGCGAAACAAGTCGGTCGGGGGAGCCTCGAGGGGCCCAAGAGATAGGGGGCGTGCCCAGGGGGTGGGCGCGCCCTCCTATCTCCTGGCTTCCTCGAGCCTTCCCTGGCTTGAACTCCAAGTCTCCCGGAACATATCCTTTCCAAAAATCACGCTCTAGAAGGTTTCATTCCATTTGGACTCCATTTGATATTCCTTTTCTTCGAAATATTGAAACAGCCAATAAAACAGCAATATGGGCTGGGCCTCCGGTTAATAGATTAGTCCCAAAAGTAATATAAAAGTGTATAATAAAGCCCATAATCATTCAAAATAGATAATAAAGTATCATGAATGCTTCATAAATTATAGATACATTAGAGACGTATCATCATCCCCAAGCTTAATTCCTACTCGTCCTCGAGTAGGTAAATGATAAAAGAAAGAATTTATGGAGTGTGAATGCTAGAAGGTGCACAAGTTTGATCAATGATAATTTCAATCACCTTTTCTAGCACGATTATAAGTCATAACAGTAGTTCATCTCATAAAACTTCTCACGATCAAGTAACAAGCAATTCACATGTTAAACCATAGATCATAAACTTTCTTGAAAACTAGCAAACTTCATTCTCGGTCATCAAACAATTACAATTCATCTTATTTTCAGGAAGGGTCTATGTCAGAGCTTTGATTTAGCAAACTCCACATAGTCAACTATCATATAGTCTTCTACAATTGCTAACACTCACAAAATACTAATGGTTATGGAGTTTTAATCGGATACTGAGAAAGATAGGGGCTTATAGTGTTGCCTCCCAACGTATTCACCTTTGGGTGATGTCAACAGTAATAGTTCATGCTAACTTACATCCAATTGGATATATATCTATATATATATATATATATATATATATATATATATATATATATATATATATATATATCAGGATCTTCCCAACACGAGGTGCTTGCCAAAGGATAAAATGAAAAAGGGAAAGGTGAAGATCACCCTGACTCTTGCATAAAGTAAAAGACATAAAGTAAAAGATAGGCCCTTCACAGAGGGAAGCAGGGATTTGCAGAGGTGCCAGAGCTCGATTTTTAAATAGAGATAAATAATTTTGAGAGGTATGATCTCATTGTCAACATAACCACCAAGAGTTCCCAATATCTTCCATACTACATACATTATAGGCGGTTCCCAAACAGAATGGTAAAAGTTTTACTCCCCCTCCACCAACAATCATCAATCCATGGCTTGCCCGAAACAACGGGTGCCTCCAACTAACATCAAACCTGGGGGAGTTTTGTTTGCAATTATTTTTGATTTGATTTTGATCTTTTGATCATGGGACTGGGCATCCCGGTTACCAGCCATTTTTCTCGTGCATGATGAGCGGAGTCCACTCATCTTGAGAATAACCCACCTAGCATGGAAGATACTAACAGCCCCTAGTCACTACTTGAGCGATTCGGGCATACAAAACATATTATTGTTTGAAGGTTTAGAGTTTGGCACATGCAAATTTACTTGGAACGGCAGGTAAATACCGCATATAGGTAGGTATAGTGGACACTCATGGCAAAAACTAGGTTTAAGGATATTTGGAAGCACAAGTAGTATCTCTACTTGGTGCAAGGAATTTTGGCTAGCATGAGGGGGAAAGGCAAGCTCAACATGTTTGAATGATCCATGACAATATACTTTAAATGAGATGTGAGAAAACATAACCCATTATGTTGTCTTCCTTGTCCAACATCAACTCTTTAACATGTCATACTTAATGAGTGCTCACAATTATAAAAGATGTCTAGGATAGTATATTTATTATGAAATCGCTCTTCCTTCAACATTCTTTCATGAATTGTTCAAATGGCCAATACAATGCTTGCTAACCTTAAATAAACTTACTACCTCTACTTCTTAGATGTGAAGTCATTACTGCCAATGGGGTAAGCATATGAAACATATATAATTTGAGATTTATGACATTCAACTCATTCAAGCATTTACTCAAAGCATATAAGTGAAGCACACGAGTAAATGACAAACTACTCCAAAAAGATATAAGTGAAGATCAATGAGTAGCTAAATAATTATGTAACTATGTGAAGACTCTCTCTCATTAAAGAATTTCAGATCTTGGTATTGTATTCAAACATCAAGCAAAACAAAATAAAATGACATTGCAAGGATAGCACAACTCATGTGAAGAAGCAAAAACTTAAGCTCAACCGATACTAACTGATAGTTGTTGAAGAAGAAAGGTGGGATGCCTACCGGGGCATCCCCAAGCTTAGATGCTTAAGACTTCTTGAAATATTATCTTGGGGTGCCTTGGGCATCTCCAAGCTTGAGCTTTTATGTCTCCTTAATTCCTCTCATATCATGGTTTCTCTTCTTTTTATCAAAAGCTTCATCCACAACAAACTCAACAAGAACTCGTGAGATAGGTTAGTATAAACCAATGCAAAACCTTATCATTTTCTACTGTAACAAACCACTAAAATTATTATTAACAATGCATACTGAATGCCTCTGCATATTTAATACTCCTATACTCAAATAGAATCATCAAACAAGCAAACATATGCAAACAATGCAAACATAACAGCAATCTGCCAAAACAGTACAGTCTGTAAAGAATGCAAGAGTATCAATACTTCCCTAACTCCAAATATTATGAGAAAAATACCTCACTGTAGAAGATTTATCATAGCTCAATATGCAAAAAGTTTCAACATTATACCATGCTCTGAATTTTCTAGGGAATTTTTGCAACAGCGGTAAACTTTCTGTTTTCAAACAGCAACATGTATACTAGCAAAATAAGCATGGCAAAGGCTATTCTGACATTTTTATTGAAAATAAAGATGCAAAACAATATTATAAATAAAATCAAGCAAATACTAATAAAATAAAATGACGCTCCAAGCAAAACACATATCATGTGGCGAATAAAAATATAGCTCCAAGTAAAGTTACCGATGAACGAAGACGAAAGAGGGGATGCCTTCCGGGGCATCCCCAAGCTTAGGCTCTTGGTTGTCCTTGGATATTACCTTGGGGTGCCTTGGGCATCCCCAATCTTAGGATCTTTCCACTCCTTATTCCGTAGTCCATCGAATCTTTACCCAAAACTTGAAAACTTCAACCACACAAAACTCAAAACAAAACTCGTAAGCTCCGTTAGTATATGAAAATAAAATCCACCACTTAGGTACTGTTATGAACTTATTATAAATTCATATTGGTGTTATAGCTACTGTATTCCAACTTATCTATGGTTCATACCCTCCGATACTACTCATAGATTCATCAAAATAAGCAAACAGCACATAGAAAACAAAATCTGTCAAAAACATAACAGTATGTAGTAATCTGTATCAAACGTATACTTCTGGAACTCAAACAATTCTGAAATAAATTTCTGGACCTGAGGAATTTGTCTATTAATCATCTGCAAAAAGAATCAACCTAAAAGCACTCTCCAGTAAAAAAATGGAAGCTAATCTCGTGAGCGCAAAAGTTTTTATTTTTTACAGCAAGATCACATAAACTTCACCCAAGTCTTCCCAAAGGTTCTACTTGGCACAAACACTAATTAAAACATGAAACCACATCTAACCAGAGGCTAGATGAATTATTTATTACTAAACAGGAACAAAAAGCACAGAACAAAAATAAAGTTGGGTTGCCTCCCAACAAGCGCTATCGTTTAACGCCCCTAGCTAGGCATGATGATTTCAATGATGCTCACATAAAAGATAGGAATTGAAACATAAAGAGATCATCATGAAGAATATGACTAGCACATTTAAGCCTAACCCACTTCCTATGCGTAGGTATTTTGTTAGCAAACATCTTATGGGAACAATAATCAACTAGCATAGGAAGGTAAAACAAGCATAAGTTCAAAACTTGAAGCACATAGAGAGGAAACTTGACATTATTGCAATTCCTACAAGCATACGTTCCTCCCTCATAATAATTTTCAGTAGCATCATGAATGAATTCAACAATATAACCAGCACCTAAAGCATTCTTTTCATGATCTACAAGCATAGAAAATTTACTACTCTCCACATAAGCAAAATTCTTCTCATTCGGAATAGTGGGAGCAAACTCAACAAAATAATTATCATGTCAGGCATAATCCAATTGAAAACTAAAATCATGATGACACGTTTCATGGTTATCATTATTCTTAATAGCATACAAGTCATCACAATAATCATCATAGATAGCAACTTTGTTCTCATAATCAGTTGGAACCTCTTTCGAAATAGTGGAATCATCACTAAATAAAGTTGACACTCTTCCAAATCCACTTTCATAAATATTATAAGATTCAACATCCTCCAAAATAGTGGGATAACTACTTACTAAAGTTGACACTCTTCCAAACCCACTTTCATCAATATAATCATCATAAATAGGAGGCATGCTTTCATCATAATAAATATTCTCATCAAAACTTGGGGGACAAAAAAATACCATCTTCATCAAACATAGCTTCCCCAAGCTTGTGGCTTTGCATATCATTAGCATCATGGATATTCAAGGAATTCATACTAACAACATTGCAATCATGCTCATCATTGAAAGATTTAGTACCAAACATTTTATAGATTTCCTCTTCTAGAACTTGAGCACAATTTTCCTTTCCATCATTCTCACGAAAGATACTAAAAAGATGAAGCATATGAGACAAACTCAACTCCATTTTTTTGTAGTTTTATTTTATAAACTAAACTAGTGATAAGACAAGAAACTAAAAGACTCGATTGCAAGATCTAAAGATATACCTTCTGTTGGGGAACGTAGCAGAAATTCAAAATTTTCTATGCATCACCAAGATCAGTCTATGGAGTAAATAGCAACGAGAGAGAGGGGAGTGCATCTTCATACCCTTGAAGATCGCGATGCGGAAGCGTTGCAAGAACGCGGTCGGTGGAGTTGTTCACTAAGCGATTCAGATCGTGGCCGAATCCGACCTAAGCACCGAACAACGGTGCCTCCGCATTCAACACACGTACAGCCCGGGGACGTCTCCTCCTTCTTGATCCAGCAAGGGGAGAGGAGAAGTTGAGGGAGAGCTCCGGCAGCACGACGGCGTGGTGGTGGAGCTTGCAGTTCTCTGGCAGAGCTTCGCCAAGCACTACGGAGGAGGAGGAGGTGTTGGGGAGGGAGAGGGCTGCGCTAGGGGAAGGGTGAAGCTCCCATGCGCCTCCCCACTATATATAGGGGTGGAGGGGGCTGGTTTCTTGCCCTCCAAGCCCATTGGGGTGTTGGCAAAGGTGGGAGGAAAGAAATCCCATCATTTCCTTCCCCACCGATTGTTATCCCCCTTTTTAGGGATCTTGATCTTATCCCTTCGGGATATGATCTTATTCCTTCTAAGGGGGATCTTGGTGCGCCTTGACCAGGGGTGTGGGGCCTTGACCCCACTACCCACGTTCATGTGGGTCCCCCCATGCAGGTGGGCCCCACTCCGGAACCTTCTAGAACCTTCCCGGTACAATACCGAAAAATCCTGAACATTTTCCGGTGGCCAAAATAGGACTTCCCATATATAAATCTTTACCTCCGGACCATTCCGGAACTCTTAGTGACATCCGGGATCTCATCCGGGACTCCGAACAACATTCGGTAACTGCACACTAATTCCCATAACAAGTCTAGTGTCATCGAACCTTAAGTGTGTAGACCCTACGGGTTCGGGAATCATGCAGACATGACCGAGACAGCTCTCTGGCCAATAACCAACAGCGGGATCTGGATACCCATGTTGGCTCCCACATGTTCCACGATGATCTCATCGGATGAACCATGATGTCAAGGATTCAAGCAATCCCGTATACAATTCCTTTTGTCAATCGGTACGTTACTTGCCCGAGATTCGATCGTCGGTATCCCAATACCTCGTTCAATCTCGTTACCGGCAAGTCACTTTACTAGTTCCGTAATGAATGATCCCACGACTAACTACTTAGTCACATTGAGCTGATTATGATGATGCATTACCGAGTGGGCCCAGAGATACCTCTCCGTCACACGGAGTGACAAATCCCAGTCTCAATTCGTGCCAACCCAACAGACACTTTCGGAGATACCCGTAGTGCACCTTTATAGCCACCCAGTTACGTTGTGACGTTTGGCAAACCCCAAAGCATTCCTACGGTATCCGGGAGTTGCACAATCTCATGGTCTAAGGAAATGATACTTGACATTAGAAAAGCTTTTAGCAAACGAACTACACGATCTTGTGCTATGCTTAGGATTGGGTCTTGTCCATCACATCATTCTCCTAATGATGTGATCCCGTTATCAATGACATCCAATGTCCATGGTCAGGAAACCATAACCATCTATTGATCAACGAGCTAGTCAACTAGAGGCTCACTATGGACATGTTGTGGTCTATGTATTCACACATGTATTACGGTTTCCAGTTAATACAATCATCGCATGAACAATAGACAATTATCATGAACAAGGAAATATAATAATAACCATTTTATTATTGCCTCTAGGGCATATTTCCAACACCTTCAAGCACTCACCTCCCTGGCAACGGCACTAGAAAAGAGCTTAGTTGACAGGGCATGAGTGCCGCTTACCTAGCCTCCCCGGCAACGGCGCCAGAAAAGAGCTTGATGTCTACTACACAACCTTCTCCTTGTAGACGTTGTTGGGCCTGCAGGTGCACATGTTTGTAGGACAGTAGCAAATTTCCCTCTAGTGGATGACCTAAGGTTTATCAATCCGTGGGAGGCGTAGGGTGAAGATGGTCTCTCTCAAACAACCCTGCAACCAAATAACAAAGAGTCTCTTGTGTCCCCAACACACCCAATACAATGGTAAATTGTATAGCTGCACTAGTTCGGCGAAGAGATGGTGATACAAGTGCAATATGGATGGTAGATATGAGTATTTGTAATCTGAAATTATAAAAACAGGAAGGTAACTAATAATAAAAGTGAGCGTAAACAGTATTGCAATGGTAAGAAACAAGGCATAGGGTTCATACTTTCACTAGTGCAAGTTCTCTCAACAATAATAACATAGATAGATCATATAACAATCCCTCAACATGCAACAAAGAGTCACTCCAAAGCCACCAATAGCGGAGAACAAACGAAGAGATTATGGTAGGGTACGAAACCACCTCAAAGTTATTCTTTCAGATCAATCTATTCAAGAGTTCATACTATAATAACACCTTAAGACACAAATCAACCAAAACCCTAATGTCACCTAGATACTCCATTGTCACCTCAAATATCTGTGGGCATGATTATACGATATGCATCACACAATCTCAGATTCATCTATTCAACCAACACAAAGTACTTCAAAGAGTGCCCCAAAGTTTCTACCGGAGAGTCAAGACGAAAACGTGTGCTAACCCTTATGCATAGGTTGATGGGCGGAACCCGCAAGTTGATCACCAAAACATACATCAAGTGGCACATGATATCCCATTGTCACCACAGATAAGCACGGCAAGACATGCATCAAGTGTTCTCAAATCATTAAAGACTCAATCCAATAAGATAACTTCAAGAGGAAAACTCAATTCATCACAAGAGAGTAAAGGGGGAGAAACATCATAAGATCCAACTATAATAGCAAAGCTCGCGATACATCAAGATCGCGCCATAGAGAGAACACGAGAGAGAGAGAGATCAAACACATAGCTACTGGTACATACCCTCAGCCTCGAGGGTGAACTACTCCCTCCTCGTAATGGAGAGCGCCGGGATGATGAAGATGGCCATTGGTGATGGGTTCCCCCTCCGGCAGGGTGCCAGAACGGGCTCCCGAGAGGTTTTTGGTGGCTACAGAGGCTTGCGGTGGCGGAACTCCTGATCTATCTTCCCCTTCAATGTTTTTAGGGTATATGGGAATATATAGGTGAAAGAAGTCGGTGGGGGATCCTCGAGGGGCCCAGGAGGCAGGGGGCGCGCCCAGGGGGGGTGGGCGCACCCTCCTGTCTCCTGGCTTCCTCGAGCCTTCCCTGGCTTGAACTCCAAGTCTCGCGGATCATATCCTTTTCAAAAATCACACTCCCGAAGGTTTCATTCCGTTTGGACTCCGTTTGATATTCCTTTTCTTCTAAATACTGAAACATGCAATAAAACATCAATATGGGCTGGGCCTCCGGTTAATAGGTTAGTCCCAAAAGTAATATAAAAGTGTATAATAAAGCCCATAATCATTCAAAATAGATAATAAAATACCATGAATGCTTCATAAATTATAGATACGTTGGAGACGTATCAACAAGCAATGTGACTAAAGAGTTAGTTACGGGATGATGCACTACAGAACGAGTAAAGTGAAGGAAATATGCCCTAGAGGCAATAATAAAGTTATTATTTATTCCCTTATATCATGATAACTGTTTATTATTCATGCTAGAATTGTATTAACCAGAAACATAATACATGTGTGAATACATAGACAAACATAGGAGAATGATGTGATTGACTTGACCCATTCCGTTAGCTTAGCACTTGATCGTTTAGTATGTTGCTATTGCTTTCTTCATGACTTATACATGTTCCTACAACTATGAGATTATGCAACTCCCGTTTACTGGAGGAACACTTTGTGTGGTACCAAACGTCACAACGTAACTGGGTGATTATAAAGGAGCTCTAAAGGTGTCTCCGAAGGTACCTGCTGAGTTGGCGTATTTCGAGATTAGGATTTGTTACTCCGATTGTCGGAGAGGTATCTCTGGGCCCTCTTGGTAATGTACATCAATTTAAGCCTTGCAAGCAATGTAGCTAATGAGTTAGTTGCGGGATGATGCATTACATAACGAGTAAAGAGACTTGCTGGTAATGAGATTGAACTAGGTATTTGATGACCCACAAGTATAGGGGATCTATCATAGTCCTTTTGATAAGTAAGAGTGTCGAACCCAACGAGGAGCAGAAGGAAATGATAAGCGGTTTTCAGTAAGGTTTTCTCTGCAAGCACTGAAATTGTAGGTAACAGATAGTTTTGTGATAAGATAATTTGTAACGGGTAACAAGCAATGAAAGTAAATAAAGTGCAGCAAGGTGGTCCAATCCTTATTGTAGCAAAGGACAAGCCTGGATAATTTCTTATAATGATAAAAGCGCTCTCGAGGACACATGGGAATTATCGTCAAGCTAGTTTTCATCACGCTCATATGATTCGCGTTCGGTACTTTGATAATTTGATATGTGGGTGGACCGGTGCTTGGGTACTACCCTTACTTGTACAAGCATCCCACTTATGATTAACCCCTATTGCAAGCATCCACAACTACAAAAGAAATATTAAGGTAAACCTAACCACAACATTAGACATATGGATCCAAATCAGCCCCTTACGAAGCAACGCATAAACTAGGGTTTAAGATTCTATCACTCTAGCAACCCATCATCTACTTATTACTTCCCAATGCCTTCCTCTAGGCCCAAATAATGGTGAAGTGCCATGTAGTCGATGTTCACATAACACCACTAGAGGAGAGACAACATACATCTCATCAAAATATCGAACGAATACGAAATTCACATGACTACTAATAGCAAGACTTCTCCCATGTCCTTAGGAACAAATGTAACTACTCACAAAGCATATTCATGTTCATAATCAGAGGAGTATTAATATGCATTAAGGATCTGAACATATGATCTTCTACCAAGTAAACCAATTAGCATCAACTACAAGGAGTAATCAACACTACTAGCAACCCACAGGTACCAATTTGTGGTTTTGATACAAGATTGGATACAAGAGATGAACTAGGGTTTTGAGAAGAGATGGTGCTGGTGAAGATGTTGATGGAGATTGACCCCCTCCCAATGAGAGGATCATTGGTGATGACGATGGTGATGATTTTCCCCTCCCAGAGGGAAGTTTCCCCGGCAGAACAGCTCCACCGAAGCCCTAGATTGTTTCCGCCTCGTGGCAGCGGAGTTTCGTCCCGTAAGCTTGCTTATGATTTTTTTTCCAGGGTAAAAGCCTTCATATAGCAGAAGCTGGGCACCGGAGGGCCACCAGGGGGCCCAGGAGACAGGGGGCGCACCCAGTAGGGGTGGGCGCGCCCCCACACTCCTGGTCAGGGTGTGGGCCCCCTCTGGTGTTTTCTTCGCTCAATAATTCTTATTAATTCCAAAAATAACTTTCGTGGAGTTTCAGGATTTTTGGAGCTATGCAGAATAGGTTTCCAATATTTGCTCCTTTTCCAGCCAGAATTCCAGCTGCCGGAATTCCCCCTCTTCATGATAAACCTTGTAAAACAAGAGAGAATAGCCATAAGTATTGAAACATAATGTGTAATAATAGCCCATAATGCAATAAATATTGACATAAAAGCATGATGCAAAATGGACGTATCAACTCCCCCAAGCTTAGACCTCGCTTGTCCTCAAGCGGAAGCTGAAATCGAAAAATATGTCCACATGTTTAGAGATAGAGGTGTCGATAAAAATAAAATATGGACATGAGGGCATCATGATCATTCTTATAACAACAACATATATAGACTTTGTCATATGATTTCTTATGCTCTAGTAACAATCAATTCACAATGTCAAGTATGGTTCAGAAACTTCATTGGGAACTAACAAACTATAATATCAGTCATTGAAGCAATTGCAATTTATCATAACATCAGAAAGAGTCAAGAATAGAGCCTTTCAGCAAGTCCACATACTCAACTATCATATAGTCTTCTACAATTGCTAACACTCACACAATACTTGTGGTTATGGAGTTTTGATCGGACACTGAGAAAGATAGGGGCTTATTGTGTTGCCTCCCAATGTATTCACCTTTGGGTGATGTCAACAATAATAATTCATGCTAAGTTACATCCAATTGGATATATATATATCATGATCTTTCGAACACGAGGAGCTTGCCAAAGGATAAAATTGATGGAGAACGTAGTAATTTCAAAAAAATTCCTACGCACACGCAAGATCATGGTGATGGCATAGCAACGAGAGGGGAGAGTGTTCATCCACGTACCCTCGTAGACCGTAAGCGGAAGCATTATGACAACGCGGTTGATGTAGTCGTATGTCTTCACAATCCGACTGATCCAAGCACCGAACGTACGGCACCTCCGAGTTCAGCACACGTTCAGCTCGATGACGATCCCCGAGCTCCGATCCAGCAAAGCTTCGGGGAAGAGTTCCGTCAGCACGACGGCGTGGTGACGATGATGATGTTCTACCGGTGCAGGGCTTCGCCTAAACTCCGTGATGATATGACCGAGGTGGAATATGGTGGAGGGGGGCACCGCACACGGCTAAGGAACGATCCGTAGATCAACTTGTGTGTCATGGGGTGCCCCCTTGCCCTCGTATATAAAGGAGGGAGGGGGAGGTGCGGCCGGCCCCCTTGGGGTGCGCCTGGAGGAGTCCTACTCCCACCTGGAGTAGGACTCCCCCCTCTTGCCTTGGTGGAGAAGGAAAGGGGGGAGGGGAAAGAGGAAAGGGGGGGGGGGCGCCGCCCCCCCTTCCTTGTCCTATTCGGACTAGGGGGAGGGGGCGCGCGGCCTACCCTGGCCGGCCCTCCTCTTCTCCCTCATGGCCCACTAAGGCCATTAACCCCCGGGAGGGTTCCGGTAAGCCCCCGGTGTTCCGGTAAAATCCCGATTTCACCCGGAACCTTTCCGATGTCCAAACATAGGCTTCCAATATATCAATCTTTATGTCTCGACCATTTCGAGACTCCTCGTCATGTCCGTGATCACATCCGGGACTCCGAACAAACTTCTGTACATCAAAACTTATAAACTCATAATAAAACTGTCATCGTAACGTTAAGCGTGCGGACCCTACGGGTTCGAGAACTATGTAGACATGACCTAGAACCATTCTCGGTCTATAAACAATAGCGGGACCTGGATGCCCATATTGGCTCCTACATATTCTACGAAGATCTTTATCGGTTAAACCGCATAACAACATACGTTGTTCCCTTTTGTCATCGGTATGTTACTTGCCCGAGATTTGATCGTTGGTATCCAATACCTAGTTCAATCTCGTTACCGGCAAGTCTCTTTACTCGTTCTGTAACACATCATCTTATAACTAACTCATTAGTTACAATGCTTGCAAGGCTTAGGTGATGAGTATTACCGAGAGGGCCCAGAGATACCTCTCCGCTAATCGGAGTGACAAAACCTAATCTCGAATTATGCCAACTCAACATGTACCTTCGGAAACACCTGTAGAGCACCTTTATAATCACCCAGTTATGTTGTGACGTTTGGTAGCACACAAAGTGTTCTTCCGGTAAACGGGAGTTGCACAATCTCATAGTTGCAGGAACTTTGTATAAGTCATGATGAAAGCAATAGCAATATACTAAATGATCAAGTGCTAGGCTAACGGAATGGGTCATGCCAATCACATCATTATCCTAATGATGTGATCCCATTAATCAAATGACAACACATGTCTATGGTTAGGAAACATAACCATCTTTGATTAATGAGCTAGTCAAGTAGAGGCATACTAGTGACTTTATGTTTGTCTATGTATTCACACATGTATCATGTTTCCGGTTAATACAATTCTAGCATGAATAATAAACATTTATCATGATATGAGGAAATAAATAATAACTTTATTATTGCCTCTAGGGCATATTTCCTTCAGTCTCCCACTTGCACTAGAGTCAATAATCTAGATTACATGTTTTGCTCGTGATAGAGGCTTAGTCAACGGGTCTGCAACATTCAGATCCGTATGTATCTTGCAAATCTCTATGTCTCCCACTTGGACTTGGTCCCGAATGGAATTGAAGCGTCTCTTGATGTGCTTGGTCCTCTTGTGAAATCTGGATTCCTTTGCCAAGGCAATTGCACCAGTATTGTCACAGAAGATCTTCATTGGTCCCGATGCACTAGGTATGACACCTAGATCGGAAATGAACTCCTTCATCCAGACTCCTTCATTTGCTGCTTCCGAAGCAGCCATGTACTCCGCTTCACATGTAGATCCCGCTACGACGCTTTGTTTAGAACTGCACCAACTTATAGCTCCACCATTTAATAAAAACACGTATCCGGTTTGCAATTTAGAATCGTCCGGATCAGTGTCCAAGCTTGCATCGACGTAACCATTTACGACTAGCTCTTTGTCACCTCCATATACGAGAAACATATCCTTAGTCCTTTTCAGGTATTTCAGGATGTTCTTGACCGCTGTCCACTGATCCACTCCTGGATTACTTTGGTACCTTCCCGCCAAGCTTATTGCTAAGCATACGTCAGGTCTGGTACACAGAATTGCATACATGATAGAGCCTATGGCTGAAGCATAGGGAACATTTTTCATTTTCTCTCTATCGTCTGCTGTGGTCGGGCATTGAGTTTGACTCAACTTCACACCTTGTTGCACAGGCAAGAATCCTTTCTTTGCCTGATCCATTTTGAACTTTTTCAAAATTTTGTCAAGGTATGTGCTTTGTGAAAGTCCTATTAAGCGTCTTGATCTATCTCTATAGATCTTGATGCCCAATATGTAAGCAGCTTCACCGAGGTCTTTCATTGAAAAACTTTTATTCAAGTATCCTTTTATGCTATCCAGAAATTCTATATCATTTCCAATTAATAATATGTCATCTACATATAAAATTAGAAATGCTACAGAGCTCCCACTCACTTTCTTGTAAATACAGGCTTCTCCAAAAGTCTGTATAAAACCATATGCTTTGATCACACCATCAAAGCGTTTATTCCAACTCCGAGATGCTTGCACCAGTCCATAAATGGAACGCTGGAGCTTGCACACTTTGTCAGCACCTTTTGGATCAACAAAACCTTCCGGCTGCATCATATACAACTCTTCTTCTAGAAATCCATTCAAGAATGCAGTCTTGACATCCATTTGCCAAATTTCATAATCATGAAATGCAGCAATAGCTAACATGATTCGGATGAACTTAAGCATCGCTACGGGTGAGAAAGTCTCATCGTAGTCAACCCCTTGAACTTGTCAAAAACCTTTTGCAACAAGTCAAGCTTTATAGACAGTTATATTACCATCAGCGTCAGTCTTCTTCTTAAAGATCCATTTATTCTCAATGGCTTGCCGATCATCGGGCAAGTCAACCAAAGTCCATACTTTGTTTTCATACATGGATCCCATCTCAAATTTCATGGCTTCTAGCCATTTTGCGGAATCCGGGCTCATCATCGCTTCCTCATAGTTCGTAGGTTCATCATGGTCAAGTAACATGACTTCCAGAATATGATTACCGTACCACTCTGGTGCGGATCTTACTCTGGTAGACCTACGAGGTTCAGTAGAAACTTGATCTGAAGTTTCATGATCATTATCATTAGCTTCCTCACTAATTGGTGTAGTTGTCACAGGAACCGGTTCTCGTGATGAACTACTTTCCAATAAGGGAGTAGATACAGTTATCTCATCAAGTTCTACTTTCCTCCCACTCACTTCTTTCGAGAGAAACTCCTTCTCTAGAAAGGATCCATTCTTAGCAACGAATGTCTTGCCTTCGGATCTGTGATAGAAGGTGTACCCAATAGTCTCTTTTGGGTATCCTATGAAGACACATTTCTCCGATTTAGGTTCGAGCTTATCTGGTTGAAGTTTCTTCACATAAGCATCGCAACCCCAAACTTTAAGAAATGACAACTTTGGTTTCTTGCCAAACCACAGTTCATAAGGCGTCGTCTCAACGGATTTTCATGGTGCCATATTTAACGTGAATGCGGCCATCTCTAAAGTATAACCCCAAAATGATAGCGGTAAATCAGTAAGAGACATCATAGATCGCACCATATCCAGTAAAGTACGATTATGATGTTCGGACACACCATTTCGTTGTGGTGTTCCAGGTGGCGTGAGTTGCGAAACTATTCCACATTGTTTCATGTGTAGGCCAAACTCATAACTCAAATATTCTCCTCCACGATCAGATCGTAGAAACTTTATTTTCTTGTTACGATGATTTTCCACTTCACTTTGAAATTCTTTGAACTTTTCAAATGTTTCAGACTTGTGTTTCATCAAGTAGATATACCCATATCTGCTCAAATCATCTGTGAAGGTGAGAAAATAACGATACCCGCCGCGAGCCTCAACATTCATTGGGCCACAAACATCAGTATATATGATTTCCAACAAATCAGTTGCTCGCTCCATAGTTCCGGAGAACGATGTTTTAGTCATCTTGCCCATAAGGGACGGTTTGCAAGTACCAAGTGATTCATAATCAAGTGATTCCAAAAATCCATCAGTATGGAGTTTCTTCATGCGCTTTACACCAATATGACCCAAACGGCAGTGCCACAAATAAGTTGCACTATCATTATTAACTCTGCATCTTTTGGTTTCAACACTATGAATATGTGTATCACTACTATCGAGATTTAATAAAAATAGACCACTCTTCAAGGGTGCATGACCATAAAAGATATTACTCATATACATAGAACAACCATTATTCTCTGATTTAAATGAATAACCGTCTCGCATCAAACAAGATCCAGATATAATGTTCATGCTCAAAGCTGGCACCAAATAACAATTATTCAGGTCTAAAACTAATCCCGAAGGTAGATGTAGAGGTAGCGTGCCGACCGCGATCACATCGACTTTGGAACCGTTTCCCACGCGCATCGTCACCTCGTCCTTGGCCAGTGCTCGCTTATTCCGTAGTCCCTGTTTCGAGTTGCAAATATTAGCAACAGAACCAGTATCAAATACCCAGGTGCTACTACGAGCTCTAGTTAGGTACACATCAATAACATGTATATCACATATACCTTTGTTCACTTTGCCATCCTTCTTATCCGCCAAATACTTGGGGCAGTTCCGCTTCCAGTGACCAGTCTGCTTGCAGTAGAAGCACTCAGTTTCAGGCTTAGGTCCAGACTTGGGTTTCTTCTCTTGAGCAGCAACTTGCTTACTGTTCTTCTTGAAGTTCCCCTTCTTCTTCCCTTTGCCCTTTTTCTTGAAACTAGTGGTCTTGTTGACCATCAACACTTGATGCTCCTTCTTGATTTCTACCTCCGCAGCTTTTAGCATTGCGAAGAGCTCGGGAATAGTCTTGTTCATCCCTTGCATATTATAGTTCATCACAAAGCTCTTGTAGCTTGGTGGCAGTGATTGGAGAATTCTGTCAATGACGCTATCATCCGGAAGATTAACTCCCAGTTGAATCAAGTGATTATTATACCCAGACATTTTGAGTATATGCTCACTAATAGAACTATTCTCCTCCATCTTGCAGCTGTAGAACTTATTGGATACTTCATATCTCTCAATCCGGGCATATGCTTGAAATATTAACTTCAACTCCTGGAACATCTCATATGCTCCATGACATTCTAAACGTCATTGAAGACCCGGTTCTAAGCCGTAAAGCATGGCACACTGAACTATAGAGTAGTCATCAGCTTTGCTCTGCTAGACGTTCTTAAAGTTGCCAGTTGCATCAGCCGCAGGCCTGGCACCCAGCGGTGCTTCCAGGACGTAACTTTTCTGTGCAGCAATGAGGATAATCCTCAGGTTACGGAGTCAATCCGTGTAATTGCTACCATCATCTTTCAACTTTGCTTTCTCAAGGAACGCATTAAAATTCAACGGAACAACAGCACGAGCCATCTATCTACAAAGAAACATAGACAAGAAAAATACTATCAGGTACTTGTTGGAAATATGCCCTAGAGGCAATAATAAAAGGGTTATTATTATATTTCCTTGTTCATGATGATTGTCTTTTATTCATGCTATAACTGTATTATCCAGAAATCGTAATACACGTGTGAATACATAGACCATAACATGTCCCTAGTGAGCCTCTAGTTGACTAGCTCGTTGGTCGACAGATAGTCATGGTTTCCTGTCTATGGACATTATATGTCATTGACAACGGGATCACATCATTGGGAGAATGATGTGATGGACAAGACCCAATCCTAAGCATAGCACAAGATCGTGTAGTTCGTTTTGCTAGAGCTTTTCCAATGTCAAGTATCTCTTCCTTAGACCATGAGATCGTGTAACTCCCGGATACCGTAAGAGTGCTTTGGGTGTTCCAAACGTCACAACGTAACTGGGTGACTATAAAGGTGCACTACAGGTATCTCCGAAAGTGTCTATTGGGTTGACACGGATCGAGACTGGGATTTGTCACTCCGTATAACGGAGAGGTATCTCTGGGCCCACTCGGTAATGCATCATCACTATGAGCTCAAAGTGACCAAGTGTTTGGTCACGGGATCATGCATTACGGTTCGAGTAAAGTGACTTGCCGGTAACGAGACTGAACGAGGTATTGGGATACCGACGATCGAGTCTCGGGCATGTAACGTACCGATTGACAAAGGGAATTGTATGCGGGGTTGTTCGAATCCTTGACATCGTGGTTCATCCGATGAGATCATCGAGGATCATGTGGGAGCCAACACGGGTATCCAGATCCCGCTGTTGGTTATTGCCCGAGAGCCGTCTCGGTCATGTCTACGTGTCTCCCGAACCCGTAGGGTCTACACACTTAAGGTTCGGTGACGCTAGGGTTGTATGAATATGAGTATGCAGCATACCAAATGTTGTTCGGAGTCCCGGATGAGATCTCGGACATCACGAGGAGTCCCAGAATGGTCTGGAGGTAAAGATTTATATATAGGAAGTCTTATTTTGGTCGCCGGAAAAGTTTCGCACTTTATCGGTATTGTACCGGGAGTGCCGAAAGGGGTCCGGGGGTCCACCGGGGGGGGGTCCACCTGCCCCGGGGGGCCACATGGGATGTAGGGGGTGCGTCTTGGCCTATATGGGCCAAGGGCACCAGCCCCAAGAGGCCCATGCGCCAAGAAGACTTGGAGAGGGGAGAGTCCAAAGAGGGGAAGGCACCTCCGAGGTGCCTTGGGGAGGATGGACTCCTCCCCCCCTCTTGGCCGCACCCCTTCCTTGGAGGAAGGGGCAAGGCTGCGCCCTCCCCCCTCTCATGCGCCTATATAAAGGGAGGGGAGGGAGGGGTGGCCGCACCCATAAGCCCTGGCGCCTCCCTCCTCCCTGCAACACCTCCTCCTCCTCCCGTAGTTGCTTAGCGAAGCCCTGCCGGAGTTCTGCTGCATCCACCACCACGCCGTCGTGCTGCTGGATCTTCATCAACCTCTCCTTCCCCCTTGCTGGATCAAGAAGGAGGAGACGTCATCCGCTCCGTACGTGTGTTGAACGCGGAGGTGCTGTCCGTTCGGCACTAGGTCATCGGTGATCTGGATCACGGCGAGTACGACTCCATCA
Organism: Triticum aestivum; assembly: GCF_018294505.1. Lineage (NCBI taxonomy): Eukaryota > Viridiplantae > Streptophyta > Magnoliopsida > Poales > Poaceae > Triticum > Triticum aestivum. The sequence goes on along the minus strand of NC_057798.1, from coordinate 192,907,974 downwards.
ACCCCGTTCCATTGAACGCTTCCGCACGCGATCTACAAGTGGTATGTAGATGCAATCACTCTCCCATGACTCGTTGCTAGATGAACTCATAGATGGATCTTGGTGAAACCGTAGGAAAAAATTTAATTTTCTGCAACGGTCCCCAACAGTGGCATCATGAGCTAGGTCTATGCGTAGTTCTCTATTGCACGAGTAGAACACAATTTTGTTGTGGGCGTAGATCTTGTCAACTTGCTTGCCGCTACTAGTCTTATCTTGCTTCAGCGGTATTGTGGGATGAAGCGGCCCGGACCAACCTTACACGTACGCTTACGTGAGACCGGTTCCACCGACTAACATGCACTAGTTGCATAAGGTGGCTGGCGGGTGTCTGTCTCTCCCACTTTAGTTGGAGCGGATTCGATGAAAAGGGTCCTTATGAAGGGTAAATAGAAGTTGAAAAAATCACGTTGTGGTTATTAGGTAAGAAAACGTTCTTGCTAGAACCCAATTGCAGCCACGTAAAAGTTGCAACAACAATTAGAGGACGTCTAACTTGTTTTTGCAGCAATTGTCATGTGATGTGATATGGCCAGAAGTTGTGATGAATGATGAATGATATATTGTGATGTATGAGATCATGTTCTTGTAATAGGAATCACGACTTGCATGTCGATGAGTATGACAACCGGCAGGAGCCATAGGAGTTGTCTTTATTTTTGTATGACCTGCGTGTCATTGAAGAACGCCATGTAAACTACTTTACTTTATTACTAAACGCGTTAGTCATAGAAGTAGAAGTAGTCGTTGGCGTGACAACTTCATGAAGACACGATGATGGAGATCATGATGATGGAGATCATGGTGTCATGCCGGTGACAAGATGATCATGGAGCCCCGAAGATGAAGATCAAAGGAGCTATATGATATTGGCCATATCATGTCACTACTTTATATAATTGCATGTGATGTTTATTATGTTTTATGCATCTTGTTTACTTAGAACGACGGTAGTAAATAAGATGATCCCTTACAACAATTTCAAGAAGTGTTCTCCCCTAACTGTGCACCGTTGCTAAAGTTCGTCGTTTCGAAGCACCACGTGATGATCGGGTGTGATAGATCCTTACGTTCACATACAACGGGTGTAAGACAGTTTTACACATGCAGAACACTTAGGGTTAACTTGACGAGCCTAGCATGTACAGACATGGCCTCGGAACACGGAGACCGAAAGGTCGAACCCGAGTCGTATGGAAGATACGATCAACATGAGAATGTTCACCGATGATGACTAGTCCGTCTCACGTGATGATCGGACACGGCCTAGTCGACTCGGATCGTGTAACACTTAGATGACTAAGGGGATGTCAAATCTGAGTGGGAGTTCATTAAATAATTTGATTAGATGAACTTAATTATCATGAACTTAGTCTAAAATCCTTTGCAAAATATGTCTTGTAGATCAAATGGCCAACGCTCATGTCAACATGAACTTCAACGCGTTCCTAGAGAAAACCAAGCTGAAAGATGATGGCAGCAACTATACAGACTGGGTCCGGAACCTTAGGATCATCCTCATAGCTGCCAAGAAAGCATATGTCCTTGAAGCACCATTAGGTGACCCACCTGCTCTCCCAGCACTGCAAGACGATTTGAACGTTTGACAGACACATGCTGATGATTACTCCCTCGTTCAGTGCGGCATGCTTTACAGCTTAGAACCGGGGCTCCAAAAGCGTTTTGAGCATCACGGAGCATATGAGATGTTCGAGGAGCTGAAACTAGTTTTCCAAGCTCACGCCCGGGTCGAGAGATATGACATCTCCGACAAGTTCTATAGTTGTAAGATGGAGGAAAATAGTTCTGTCAGTGAGCACATACTCAAGATGTCTGGGTTGCACAACCGTATGACCCAGCTGAATATTAACCTCCCTGATGAGGCGGTCATTGACAGAATCCTTCAGTCGCTCCCACCAAGCTACAAGAGCTTTGTGATGAACTACAATATGCAGGGGATGGTAAAGACCATTCCTGAAGTATTTTCTATGCTGAAGTCAGCAGAGGTTGAAATCAAGAAAGAACATCAAGTGTTGATGGTCAATAAGACCACTAAGTTCAAGAAGGGCAAGGGTAAGAAGAACTTCAAGAAGGACGGCAAGGAGGTTGCCGCGCCTGGTAAGCCAGTTACCGGGAAGAAGTCAAAGAATGGACCCAAGCCTGAGACTGAGTGCTTTTATTGCAAGGGGAAGGGTCACTGGAAGCGGAACTGCCCCAAATACTTAGCGGATAAGAAGGCCGGCAACACTAAAGGTATATTTGATATACATGTAATTGATGTGTACCTTACCAGTACTCGTAGTAACTCCTGGGTATTTGATACCGGTGCCGTTGCTCATATTTGTAACTCACAGCAGGAGCTGCGGAATAAGCGGAGACTGGCGAAGGACGAGGTGACGATGCGCGTCGGGAATGGTTCCAGGGTCGATGTGATCGCCGTCGGCACGCTACCTCTACATTTACCTACGGGATTAGTTTTGAACCTTAATAATTGTTATTTGGTGCCAAGTTTGAGCATGAACATTGTATCTGGATCTCGTTTAATACGAGATGGCTACTCATTTAAATCCGAGAATAATGGTTGTTCTATTTATATGAGAGATATGTTTTATGGTCATGCCCCTGATGGTCAATGGTTTATTCTTAATGAATCTCGAACGTAGTGTTACACATATTCATAGCGTGAATACCAAAAGATGTAAAGTTGATAACGATAGTCCCACATACTTGTGGCACTGCCGCCTTGGTCACATTGGTGTCAAGCGCATGAAGAAGCTCCATGCTGATGGACTTTTAGAGTCTCTCGATTATGAATCATTTGACACATGCGAACCATGCCTCATGGGCAAAATGACCAAGACTCCGTTCTCCGGAACAATGGAGCGAGCAACCAACTTGTTGGAAATCATACATACCGATGTGTGCGGTCCAATGAGTGTTGAGGCTCGCGGAGGATATCGTTATGTTCTCACTCTCACTGATGACTTGAGTAGATATGGGTATGTCTACTTGATGAAACACAAGTCTGAGACCTTTGAAAAGTTCAAGGAATTTCAGAATGAAGTAGAGAATCAACGTGACCGAAAGATAAAATTCTTACGATCGGATCGTGGAGGAGAATATTTAAGTCACGAATTTGGTACACACTTAAGAAAATGTGGAATCGTTTCACAACTCACGCCGCCTGGAACACCTCAGCGTAACGGTGTGTCCGAACGTCGTAATCGCACTCTATTGGATATGGTGCGGTCTATGATGTCTCTTACCGATTTACCGCTATCATTTTGGGGATACGCTCTAGAGACAGCTACATTCACTTTAAATAGGGCACCGTCTAAATCCGTTGAGACGACACCGTATGAATTATGGTTTGGGAAGAAACCTAAGCTGTCGTTTCTAAAAGTTTGGGGATGCGATGCTTATGTCAAGAAACTTCAACCTGAAAAGCTCGAACCCAAGTCGGAAAAATGCGTCTTCATAGGATACCCTAAGGAAACCATTGGGTATACCTTCTACTTAAGATCCGAGGGCAAGATCTTTGTTGCCAAGAACGGATCCTTTCTGGAAAAGGAGTTTCTCTCGAAAGAAGTAAGTGGGAGGAAAGTAGAACTCGATGAAGTACTACCTCTTGAACAGGATGGTAGTGCAGCTCAGGAAAATGTTCCTGTGATGCCTACACCAACTGAAGAGGAAAATAATGATGATGATCAAGGTACTTCAGATCAAGTTGCTACTGAACTTCGTAGGTCCACAAGGACACGTTCCGCACCAGAGTGGTACGGAAACCCTGTCCTGGAAATCATGTTGTTAGACAACGGTGAACCTTCGAACTATGAAGAAGTAATGGCGGGCCCAGATTCCAACAAATGGCTAGAAGCCATGAAATCCGAGATAGAATCCATGTATGAAAACAAAGTATGGACTTTGACTGACTTGCCCGATGATCGGCGAGCGATAGAAAACAAATGGATCTTTAAGAAGAAGACGGACGCGGATGGTAATGTCACCATCTATAAAGCTCGACTTGTCGCTAAGGGTTATCGGCAAGTTCAAGGGATTGACTATGATGAGACTTTCTCACCCGTAGCGAAGCTTAAGTCCGTCCGAATCATGTTAGCAATTGCCGCATACTATGATTATGAGATATGGCAGATGGACGTCAAAACGGCATTCCTTAACGGGCATCTTAAGGAAGAACTGTATATGATGCAGCCGGAGGGTTTTGTCGATCCTAAGAATGCTAACAAAGTATGCAAGCTCCAGCGATCCATTTATGGGCTGGTGCAAGCATCTCGGAGTTGGAACATTCGCTTTGATGAGATGATCAAAGCGTTTGGGTTTATGCAGACTTATGGAGAAGCCTGCGTTTACAAGAAAGTGAGTGGGAGCTCTGTAGAATTTCTCATATTATATGTAGATGACATACTTTTGATGGGAAATGATATAGAATTCTTGGACAACATTAAGGCCTACTTGAATAAGTGTTTTTCAATGAAGGACCTTGGAGAAGCTGCTTATATATTAGGCATCAAGATCTATAGAGATAGATCGAGACGCCTCATAGGTCTTTCACAAAGCACATACCTTGATAAGATTTTGAAGAAGTTCAAAATGGATCAGTCCAAGAAGGGGTTCTTGCCTGTATTGCAAGGTCTGAGATTGAGCTCGGCTCAATGCCCGACCACGACAAAAGATAAAGAAGAGATGAGCGTCATCCCCTATGCCTCAGCCATAGGATCTATTATGTATGCCATGCTGTGTACCAGACCTGATGTAAACCTTGCCGTAAGTTTGGTAGGAAGGTACCAAAGTAATCCCGGCAAGGAACACTGGACAGCGGTCAAGAATATCCTAAAGTACCTGAAAAGGACGAAGGACATGTTTCTCGTTTATGGAGGTGACGAAGAGCTCGTCGTAAAGGGTTACGTCGACGCTAGCTTCGACACAGATCTGGATGACTCTAAGTCACAAACCGGATACGTGTATATGTTGAATGGTGGAGCAGTAAGCTGGTGCAGCTGCAAGCAGAGCGTCGTGGCGGGATCTACATGTGAAGCGGAGTACATGGCAGCCTCGGAGGCAGCGCATGAAGCAATTTGGGTGAAGGAGTTCATCACCGACCTAGGAGTCATACCCAATGCGTCGGGGCCGATCAAACTCTTCTGTGACAACACTGGAGCTATTGCCCTTGCCAAGGAGCCCAGGTTTCACAAGAAGACCAGGCACATCAAGCGTCGTTTCAACTCCATCCGTGAAAATGTTCAAGATGGAGACATAGATATTTGCAAAGTACATACGGATCTGAATGTCGCAGATCCGTTGACTAAACCTCTCTCGCGAGCAAAACATGATCAACACCAGAACTCTATGGGTGTTCGATTCATCACAATGTAACTAGATTATTGACTCTAGTGCAAGTGGGAGACTGTTGGAAATATGCCCTAGAGGCAATAATAAAAGGGTTATTATTATATTTCCTTGTTCATGATGATTGTCTTTTATTCATGCTATAATTGTATTATCCGGAAATCGCAATACACGTGTGAATACATAGACCATAACATGTCCCTAGTGAGCCTCTAGTTGACTAGCTCGTTGGTCGACAGATAGTCATGGTTTCCTGACTATGGACATTAGATGTCATTGACAACGGGATCACATCATTGGGAGAATGATGTGATGGACAAGACCCAATCCTAAGCATAGCACAAGATCGTGTAGTTCGTTTTGCTAGAGCTTTTCTAATGTCAAGTATCTCTTCCTTAGACCATGAGATCGTGTAACTCCCGGATACCGTAAGAGTGCTTTGGGTGTTCCAAACGTCACAACGTAACTGGGTGACTATAAAGGTGCACTACAGGTATCTCCGAAAGTGTCTATTGGGTTGACACGGATCGAGACTAGGATTTGTCACTTCGTATAACGGAGAGGTATCTCTGGGCCCACTCGGTAATGCATCATCACTATGAGCTCAAAGTGACCAAGTGTTTGGTCACGGGATCATGCATTATGGTACGAGTAAAGTGACTTGCCGGTAACGAGACTGAACGAGGTATTGGGATACCGACGATCGAGTCTCGGGCATGTAACGTACCGATTGACAAAGGGAATTGTATGCGGGGTTGTTCGAATCCTCGACATCGTGGTTCATCCGATGAGATCATCGAGGAGCATGTGGGAGCCAACATGGGTATCCAGATCCCGCTATTGGTTATTGCCCGAGAGCCGTCTCGATCATGTCTACGTGTCTCCCGAACCCGTAGGGTCTACACACTTAAGGTTCGGTGACGCTAGGGTTGTATGAATATGAGTATGCAGCATACCGAATGTTGTTCGGAGTCCCGGATGAGATCCCGGACATCACGAGGAGTCCCGGAATGGTCCGGAGGTAAAGATTTATATATAGGAAGTCTTATTTTGGTCGCCGGAAAAGTTTCGCACTTTATCGGTATTGTACCGGGAGTGCCGAAAGGGGTCCGGGGGTCCACCGGGGGGGGTCCACCTGCCCCGGGGGGGCACATGGGCTGTAGGGGGTGCGCCTTGGCCTATATGGGCAAGGGCACCAGCCCCAAGAGGCCCATGCGCCAAGAAGACTTGGAGAGGGGAGAGTCCAAAGAGGGGAAGGCACCTCCGAGGTGCCTTGGGGAGGATGGACTCCTCCCCCCTCTTGGCCGCACCCCTTCCTTGGAGGAAGGGGCAAGGCTGCACCCTCCCCCTCTCATGCGCCTATATAAAGGGAGGGGAGGGAGGGGTGGCCGCACCCATAAGCCCTGGCGCCTCCCTCCTCCCTGCAACACCTCCTCCTCCTCCCGTAGTTGCTTAGCGAAGCCCTGCCGGAGTTCTGCTGCATCCATCACCACGCCGTCGTGCTGCTGGATCTTCATCAACCTCTCCTTCCCCCTTGCTGGATCAAGAAGGAGGAGACGTCATCTGCTCCGTACGTGTGTTGAACGCGGAGGTGTTGTCCGTCCGACACTAGGTCATCGGTGATCTGAATCACGGCGAGTACGACTCCATCAACCCCGCTCCATTGAACGCTTCCGCACGCGATCTACAAGTGGTATGTAGATGCAATCACTCTCCCATGACTCGTTGCTAGATGAACTCATAGATGGATCTTGGTGAAACCGTAGGAAAAATTTTAATTTTCTGCAACGTTCCCCAACAGTACTAAGTTCATGATAAATTTAGGTTCAATTAATCATATTACTTAAGAACTCCCACTTAGATAGACATCTCTCTAGTCATCTAAGTGATCACGTGATCCAAATCAACTAAACCCTAACCGATCATCATGTGAGATGGAGTAGTTTTCAATGGTGAACATCACTATGTTGATCATATCTACTATATGATTCACGCTCGACCTTTCGGTCTCCGTGTTCCGAGGCCATATCTGCATATGCTAGGCTCGTCAAGTTTAACCTGAGTATTCCGCGTGTGCAAAACTGTCTTGCACCCGTTGTAGATGGACGTAGAGCTTATCACACCCGATCATCATGTGGTGTCTGGGCACGACGAACTTTGGCAACGGTGCATACTCAGGGAGAACACTTCTTGATAATTTTAGTGAGAGATCATCTTAAAATGCTACCATCAATCAAAGCAAGATAAGATGCATAAAGGATAAACATCACATGCAATCAATATAAGTGATATCATATGGCCATCATCATCTTGTGCTTGCGATCTCCATCTCCGAAGCACCGTCGTGATCACCATCGTCACCGGCGCGACACCTTGATCTCCATCGTAGCATCGTTGTCGTTACGCCATCTATTGCTTCTACGACTATCGCTACCGCTTAGTGATAAAGTAAAGCAATTACAGGGCGTTTGCATTTCATACAATAAAGCGACAACCATATGGCTCCTGCCAGTTGCCGATAACTTCGGTTACAAAACATGATCATCTCATACAATAAAATATAGCATCACGTCTTGACCATATCACATCACAACATGCCCTGCAAAAACAAGTTAGACGTCCTCTACTTTGTTGTTGCAAGTTTTACGTGGCTGCTACGGGCTTAGCAAGAACCGTTCTTACCTACGCATCAAAAACCACAACGATAGTTTGTCAAGTTGGTGCTGTTTAACCTTCGCAAGGACCGGGCATAGCCACACTCGATTCAGCTAAAGTGAGAGAGACAGACACCCGCCGGTCACCTTTAAGCAACGAGTGCTCATAACGGTGAAACCAGTCTCACGTAAACGTACGCGTAATGTTGGTCCGGGCCGCTTCATCTCACAATACCGCCGAACCAAAGTATGAAATGCTGGTAAGCAGTATGACTTATATCGCCCACAACTCACTTGTGTTCTACTCGTGCATATGACATCTACGCATACAACCAGGCTCGGATGCCACTGATGGAGAACATAGTAATTTCAAAAAAATTCCTACGCACACGCAAGATCATGGTGATGGCATAGCAACGAGAGGGGAGAGTGTTCGTCCACGTACCCGCGTAGACCGTAAGCGGAAGCGTTATGACAACGCAGTTGATGTAGTCGTACGTCTTCACGATCCGACCGATCCAAGCACCGAACGTACGACACCTCCGAGTTCAGCACACGTTCAGCTCGATGACGATCCCTGGGCTCCGATCCAGCAAAGCTTCGGGGAAGAGTTCCATCAGCACGACGGCATGGTGACGATGATGATGTTCTACCGGCGCAGGGCTTCGCCTAAACTCCGCGACGATATGACCGAGGTGGAATATGGTGGAGGGGGGCACCGCACACGGCTAAGGAACGATCCGTAGATCAACTTGTGTGTCATGGGGTGCCCCCTTGCCCCCGTATATAAAGGAGGGAGGGGGAGGTGCGGCCGGCCCCCTTGGGGTGCGCCTGGAGGAGTCCTACTCCCACCTGGAGTAGGACTCCCCCCTCTTGCGTTGGTGGAGAAGGAAAGGGGGGAGGGGAAAGAGGAAAGGGGGGCGCCGCCCCCCCCCCTTCCTTGTCCTATTCGGACTAGGGGGGGAGGGGGCGCGCGGCCTGCCCTGGCCGGCCCTCCTCTTCTCCCTCATGGCCCACTAAGGCCCATTAACCCCCGGGAGGGTTCCGGTAACCCCCCGGTGTTCCGGTAAAATCCCGATTTCACCCGGAACCTTTCCGATGTCCAAACATAGGCTTCCAATATATCAATCTTTATGTCTCGACCATTTCGAGACTCCTCGTCATGTCCGTGATCACATCCGGGACTCCGAACAAACTTCGGTACATCAAAACTTATAAACTCATAATAAAACTGTCATCGTAACGTTAAGTGTGCGGACCCTATGGGTTCGAGAACTATGTATACATGACCTAGAACCATTCTCGGTCAATAACCAATAGCGGGACCTGGATGCCCATATTGGCTCCTACATATTCTACGAAGATCTTTATCGGTCAAACCGCATAACAACATACGTTGTTCCCTTTGTCATCGGTATGTTACTTGCCCGAGATTTGATCGTCAGTATCCAATACCTAGTTCAATCTCATTACCGGCAAGTCTCTTTACTCGTTCTGTAACACATCATCTTATAACTAACTCATTAGTTACAATGCTTGCAAGGCTTAGGTGATGAGTATTACCGAGAGGGCCCAGAGATACCTCTCCGCCAATCGGAGTGACAAAACCTAATCTCGAATTATGCCAACTCAACATGTACCTTCGGAAACACCTGTAGAGCACCTTTATAATCACCCAGTTATGTTGTGAAGTTTGGTAGCACACAAAGTGTTCTTCCGGTAAACGGGAGTTGCACAATCTCATAGTTGCAGGAACTTTGTATAAGTCATGATGAAAGCAATAGCAATATACTAAACGATCAAGTGCTAGGCTAACGGAATGGGTCATGTCAATCACATCATTATCCTAATGATGTGATCCCATTAATCAAATGACAACACATGTCTATGGTTAGGAAACATAACCATCTTTGATTAATGAGCTAGTCAAGTAGAGGCATACTAGTGACTTTATGTTTGTCTATGTATTCACACATGTATCATGTTTCCGGTTAATACAATTCTAGCATGAATAATAAACATTTATCATGATATGAGGAAATAAATAATAACTTTATTATTGCCTCTAGGGCATATTTCCTTCCAAAATGAAAAAGGGAAAGGTGAAGATCACCTTGACTCAAGCATAGAGTAAAAACATAAAGTAAAAGATAGGCCCTTCGCAGAGGGAAGCAGAGGTTGTCATATGCTTTTAGGGTTGGATGCACAAAATCTTAGTGCAAAAGAACGTCACTTTATATTGCCACTTGTGATATGAACCTTTATTATGCAGTCCATCGCTTTTATTACTTCCATATCACACGATTGTATAAATCTTATTTTCTCCGCACTAATAAGTCATACATATTTAGAGAGCAATTTTTATTGCTTGCAACATGACAACTTACTTGAAGGATCTTACTCAATCCATAGGTAGGTATGGTGGACTCTCATGGAAAAACTGGTTTTAAGGATATTTGGAAGCACAAGTAGTATCTCTACTTGGTGCAAGGAATTTTGGCTAGCATGTGGGGGAAAGGCAAGCTCAACATGTTGGGAAGATCAATGACAATATAATTTAACTGAGATGTGAGAAAACATAAACCATTACGTTATCTTCCTTGTCCAACATCAACTCTTTTAGCATGTCATACTTAATGAGTGCTCACAATCATAAAAGATGTCCAAGATAGTATATTTATATGTGAAGACCTCTCTTTCCTTATTACTTCCTATTAATTGCAACGATGACCAAAACTACGTTTGTCAACTCTCAACAACTTTTATGCCTCATACTTTTTATGTGTGAAGTCATTACTATCCACAAGATCAATATGAACCCTTTTATTCTTTTTATTCTTTCTACTTTCTCAAGATCATAGCAAGATAGCAAATGTCAGGACCCCGATCCTAAGTCACACCGATCTAGCATGTAACACATCATATCACTTTGCGGCCTCACGCACGGTATTCCCACGGGTGCCACCTTACCTGGCCCGGGACCGTTTGCGCCTATTGGCTCACGTATATGATAGTGCTGCTAGCATCCATATGACAAAGAACCCGGGCTGACATGGCTAGTCGTGAACCCAAAGTGGCACTAACTTACAGGGACAGGCATACAAGACCCAGCAACGAACGTGTCGGTCATCAGCGAGTGAATCCGGGCTGTAGCAACTGGGCTAGCAGGACTCCGGTAAATCGGGCTGTAGCAGGCTAACAGGACTCCGGTAGACACCGCGTGACATTTCCCTGAAGGGACAGACACAGGAACGAAGAAGGACACATGCCGGCCAGCCTAAGTGTTCCGGAGCAGTAGCAAGCTACCAAGGCTCAATGGAAGCACTAGGAGACATTTCCCGGTAAGAGAGGCTACCAAGGATAAACGACTAGATAGTCAGATCCCACACATACCAAGCATTTCAATAACATACACACAATATGCTCGATATGTGCAAATACAACATGGCATCACAACATAACTCTACAACTCAAGTATTTTATACAATAGGCTCCGAGGAGCGAGATATTACAAGCATGAGTCTCATGACCCAACATTCATAGCAAACAAGTCAAGCACAAGCGGAAGCTTAACATGTCTGAGTACAGACATCTACAAAAGAAAAAGGCTGAGAAGCCTGAGTCTATCACATCCTGCCGAGGGCACAAGATTGTAGCTGAGGTAACAAGCTAAACATCGAAGTCCACTCGGAACTACTAGCGAGACTGAAGTCTCTCTGCAAAAACATAAATTAAGCAACGTGAGAACAAATGTACCCAACAAGACTTACATCAGAACTAACTACCTATGCATCATTATCAACAAAGGGGATGGTGGGGTTTAACTACAGCAAGCCAACTTTGACTCGGTGGCTATCCTAAACTACGACTGCAAGTAACTCTTTTGAGGTGGCGCACACGAGTCCACATATTCACCAACCAATACACCACTATAGATCTGCTCCCGTCTCCCTACGAGAACGCCATCCATAGTACTCACGCTTATCTTGCGTATTTTAGAGTATCCACTTTCACTTGTCTATGAACTGTACAGGCAACCCAGAAGTCCTTTATCGCGGACACGGCTATTCGAATAGATCATATTAACCCTGCAGGAGTGTACTTCTTCACACACGCTCTCACCACTTACCGCCGTTTACACGACATGTACTCGGCGACCTTTAAGCGGAAGCCCAGCGAGGGTGTCGGCCACGACCTGACTAACCACACAAGTCTCTCATCCAGGTTTATCGCCTATTCGGGTTCCATCCGCAAGGAGATCCGGCTGGGGTGTCACTCACGGCCCCAAATGATGTGAGCAGGGTTCCCAAGCCCACCATCCGGGTGCCACTTGGTACACCGTGCCACTGTGCCTAGTCTGTCCCAAGCCCACCTATACCGGGTGCCACTTGGTAGACTACTAACACTACCTACAAACACCAGAAACTAGTTGCAACTCCTGGACAGAGATCAGGTTGATTAATAAGTCGAGAGGGGCACTTAAGCATTCCAATGCGTGGTAGTAGCTGTTCATGCATCACAAACACACAACTCAGTTCCTAAGGACGGCTTCAATGAGACAACCCACCATGTACTCCTACATGGCCTCTCACCGCTACCTTTACCAAATCGTGTTCACACACTTAGCTCATACACGGTAGGACATGTTCACACACCTCCAATTCATCCCTGATGAATCAGACCTGACTCAACTCTAAGCAGTAGCAGGCATGACAAACAAGCATGAATGAGTAGGCACATCAGGGCTCAAATAACTCCTACTCATGCTAGTGGGTTTCATCTATTTACTGTGGTAATGACAGGTCATGCAGAGGAGAGGGGTTCAACTACCGCAGCATGTAACAGTTGAATCGTTGTTGTCCTAATGTAGTAAAAGAGAGCAGGAGCGAGAGAGTGGGATTGTATCGGAATGAACAAGGGGGTTTTGCTTGCCTGGCACTTCTGAAGATAATATAGCTCTTCATCGGTGTCATCGATCTCATCGTCGGACCCACGTCTACTGAAAGGGAACAATTACCAGCAACAGAGAGGAAACACAATCAATGCAATGCAACATTATGATGCATGATCATGACATGGCAACATGCTGGTGTTTTGAGCTAATGCAGCTAGCAACAAAGTTAAATGAAGTTGGTTTGAACCCTAAGTTCAAATCCAAACTCCATATGTGAAATTCAAATGTCATTTATATGATTTGTACTAAACATCAGCCATAAGTTGTTCTAACATGCATGAAAATGATACATATGGATAGATTGGATTTTTCTAATAATTTTTCATATATAATTTGTTTCATTTGGAGTTATGGTTGATTTTATATGAATTTTAGAAGTTTTGGATATTTTCTGAAATTAAATAAATCAAATAGATTTATTTAAAATCCAGAAAAGCATTACTGCATCAGCCTGACGTCAGAATGACGTCATCAGGTCAACAGCGCCGGCCCAGGTCAAACCTGACGCCAGGACCCACTGGTCAGTGACTAGGCTAATTAACAGAGACTGTTAGTGCTAATTTAATCCTAACTAAAAGTGTTTAGTGGGTGTGGGCCCACATGTCAGTGACCCAGGGGTTAATTAGCAGGGTCATTAGCCCCTAATGACGGCGCCACGTCAGCACGTCGGAGACCAGCCGGCGGCGACCACAGAACATGGTGGGGGCACGCTAGACTTGCGCTGGAAGCGTCGGATTTGCGCGATGAGGGCACTGGGGCATAGCCCTCGCTCTTGCGCATCCAGAGAGCCAAGTGGGAGGGTCTGGGGTGGAACGAGCTCGGCAGAGTCGAGCTCGTGGGGCCGGCCGGTGTTCGGGAGCAGTCGAGTACGGTGCTAGAGGGCACGGGAGGCAGAGCTACTGGTGGCTGCAGGTTCGTGGAGGCGTTGGTGTGCTCAGATACGGGCTACAGTGCCCATAGCCTCGTCTGCACCATCGCTGGCGGCAGGAGCTCGCGGCTTCGGTGGAAAAGGCGGCTGGAGGAGGAGAACGATGGCAGGGAGAGAGGGGTTCGGAGCAGGGGCTTACTGCTATGAGGTCGCAGAGCAGGTTGGCGTGCTCGGGGAGGCGGCAAAGACGGCGAATCGGACAGCGGCATCCAGCGGTCGTGGTCGGGGAAGAAGGCCACGGGCGTCGACTTGGGGCCATCCTGGCTCGTGTGGCTCGGCGAGGGGGAAAGTAGAGGTTGCGGCGGAGCCTCTGAGATCATCGGCGGGACGAGGCAGTGGCTGTGGCCTCGGTGGTGCTCGTCGGCGGCAACAGCTGCGCTCGGTGGCTGCGAGTAGGAGAAACAGAGAAGGGGTAGGGAGAGCAGAGAGTGAGGGATAGGAGAGAGGGTCCACGGGGCGTCTCCGGGCGCTTGAATGGGGGCGGGGAGGAAGCAGGAGGTGGAAGCCGGAGGTGGCCGCGGCTCGGCTATGCGCGCGCCACGCGCAACGCCAGTAGGCGCGAGGAAGACGACGCGCGACAGGGTGGGCTGGGCCTAACAGGCCAGCTACTGTAGCAGGTAGGCCAGGTAAGTTCCAGGTGAGCCTCTGTTCTTTCCTATTTTTATTTCTCTTTTCTATTTCTTCTGCAACTTGATGGCTTTATTAAAAAATACTAAAACGTTTCCAAAAATCCTGCAAATAATTGTGGGCTTTGTTGGAATTATTCAAAACAGCCCACACTTAAGTTTAGAATTAACTGAGCACTTAAAATAATATATAATATTTAAATGCCCAATTGCAAATACTATATGATTTAATTCAGTGACCAAATATGTCATGGAAAAATGTGCAACACCTCTGGTTATGGTTTCAAGCATTATCCAAAAATGATGAACATTTTTTAAAGCCATTTGGACTTACTGAAAATATTTTAGGTGAACCTAGTGAATTCCTTTAATGCTAGGGTTTGGACAATCCCCATTTCAACTTTCTGTAAAAGTAAACATGATGCATCACCAAAGACTAGTACTAGTGCATTGCTAGAAGCTAGGGATGTGACAACTCACCCCCACTAAGCAAGGATCTCGTCCGAGATTCAAGCGTAGGGTAAGATGAAGGGGGGACGCAAACTAACACAATCTTCACGATCCAGGGTGCACTTCATAAGAACGTTGATTCGATCACCATCATTGTCTCGAAGTCTTGCTCTGAGAACTCCAACTAACATGACGACAAGAGGAAAGGGAAAACTCTAAAAGGATCGATCTTCTCAAAGATCGGGCAACTTAGGATCAACTCATGGAGTGAGACATAGCAACATCTCTCGAGCTGAGGCACGAGGCACACATCTAGAGGGATGGAGTGGAGCAGATGACGAGGGTCACTAGGTAGACAACAATTCCATATCTAAGAGGGTGGTGAACGGTTGTCATCGTAGCGAGGATTTGAGTTGCCATGACATCGCAACGGAACACCTTAGAGGAGGGTGACCCATAGAATTATCCCCTAAGTGGCAAATGAATTACTTTTGATTCAGAGATCAATAAAATTCTCTATACCATCCTAGGGAAAATCACAATTGATTGTTTGAAGGAATTTGAAGGAATGGCATACTCAGTTTGGAAAGGAAACTAGAGTTATAAGACAACTGGCAAACGGAAGGCACATCCCGATTGATACCGGGAATATAACCTAGTGTGTGAGCATGCTCTCAAGAACTTGAGCATTTCCATGTTCATCATGGTCTTATCAACATTCGTGCCGAGGATCCTGGCAACACATCATACTACCATGATGAACAACGATTGACGATGCAGATGCAAAGGAAGATAACACTTTCTCAGATTTCACCTTAGCGAGGCCAAGAAATCAAAATCTGGAAGATCGACCGAGAGACATTTAGCACTCTGCTTCTAATGTTCTCCTTGATGTACTAGCATAACCCATTCATAGATATGGTTTGATATCTAGAACATCAAGTAAAAGATCGGACTTCGGGAACACAAAAATCATAAGGCTCAACTAGGGAGTAAATCCTATGAAGTCCTTATGGGGAGGTGGCCAACTTCCTCAATCAAGATACCACAATAATGGGTCTTCCGGTTGGGTGTGTTGGCCACGACATCCACTTTACCGGGTTACAGAGAGACCAATATTATAGTTCTTGGGAAACGTTCCAACCATCATATTCGCCTGAGTTTTAGAGCTGGTTGGTGTCAGAATATTCCAAACTCATCAAGTCTAGAGGGAAAAATGAAAGCTTGCAACACAAATCGACGAGACGGCGTTGCGAAATTCTTGGGGAATGATCTATGGTAGTAAGCTCCAAAACATGAGCTGGTTCTGCTACACACATGTGAACATGTTGTTCCAGACAAGCATGACCACATGGTAGTCTTACAACAAAACACTACCGAGTTCTGGTTGGGAACCATCATCGAGGATATCGGAGTCTTGTGCATGATCTAGAATTAACACAACCAATTCCTTTTCCTTGAGCAAATCAATTAGTGGCTTGGGGTGCTAGGGAATACATATGGGATGAAGGTTGCAAGTCTCCAAACCACAGAATACTTCGCACATATGCTTGACTGACTTGGGATGATTCCGGAGGAGGCAAAAATAAACTTTCTCGAGTTCACGATGGCAACTTTCATCAAATGCACATGAATTAGAGGGAGTCACTTCTTTCATCCGGACATATGCTTCATGAACGGGTCATGAAGAAAATGCTTACACAAGTTTCCAATGCTAACTTAGATGTTCAACATGAACAATGGAGAAGACAAAATGCTGTTGATGGGCTCAACAGCAACTCATCGGAATTTCCATATCACTGGATTTCCACCATTATGTGAACAATGTGATAGTATTGGTCAGACCAAAAGATGTAATGGTGTATGCTCGAGGAATCAACCACGAGTAAAACAACATTATGAATATCGTTGGTTCTGATTTGATTTGACGATAGCACATACTCAAATCAAAGTTTTTATAAGACATTAGGTCCAACAACTGATCACAGGGCCCAATCGATGAAGATATCATCTTTCTTCAACTAACACACCAACACCAGGATATCCCTTTAAAACAAACTATATTAGGTAAGCTTTTATCTTCCAACTCTCCAAGTTGTCGTTTAGCTTAACCAACTAGCTCAGGGGTATCCAACACGGATTCTTGGAGAAGGGGTGGTTTACAAGAAACCAACTTGATCACAAGCTCAACATAGCGGTTAGGTGACAACCTGGTAATACTTCCGAGAAGATATACGGAAAATCATGAACCACCGATATGTCACTAGGCTCGAGAACAATCTTGCTTTTCAGGACAAGACGATATGATCAAATAAGCGAGGGATTGGCACAATCCTAACTCATTGATCGAAGAGTGCATTGGAGATAAGGACTAGGTAGCACAATCTATCTTAGAATGATGATTCAAGAACCAACACACTAAGAATAAAATTATTGTCCTTTAACTACCAAGCAACGGGGTTGCTAGAAGTATTGATTTCACACATCACGGTTCACTTGTCGGCATTCCGGTTGCAACAACACGGAAGCCGAGAAATGAATAATGAGGGCGAGAAGTATCACTGTATCAAGAGTTCATAGAATGGTGTGCAATTCCCATGATATTCTTGATATAAAGATGGTAATACTCCAAGGTAGAACAGAACAAGAGCTAGATTAGCATTTTGATCTGCAGAACACAACTGCTTTGACCCAATCCTAGATATGGATGAGGTACTGGAGTTTGTTTCTCCTAGTCACTCTGGATTAGAATGGCTTGACGGACCACAAGAATAACAAGCAATTATGAACACGAGGCACAACTACTCTTGACTATAAATTGATAGACGGGGGTCGGAATACAACTAAAGAGGGACAACTCAAAGGAACATATGATTTTCTGAGTCGTGGATGCATAGATTAGTATGTCGAGCAAAGCTCATCATATTTCTTCCGGATAACCCATGCAGAAGAGTAGAACTGGCAGAGTAACAGCACATAATCGAGAACTCGTCAAGAGCACTCTGGTTGTGATCTTTCGGTTCGACGAGGAACTACTGCCATAAGTAGTTCATGGTATTTGGAAGAACGATATACCATGGACCTCGAGGACTAAAGCAAAGGTTGCTAATATCCTATAGGGACTAGCAAACACTATCAACATGAAGTAGGTGGAGTGATTCTTGGGTTCAAAACCCAAGGAGTAGAATACCTACTACTAAGTGGCATCACGGGATGCTTTCGAGAATAAAGGCCAGAATCATCACACTAGGACACAAATCATGGCTAGATTACTAGATGATCCCCTAAGACACATAGGGTCATAATAATAACTCCAACATATATGTCGAGGTAATAGAATACCTCAACTCAGTGTTTAGTGTGGTTAACCTGGCCAGAAAAGTCATCGAAAATAGAGGGAAGGATTTTGCAATTGCATCAGATTATTTAGAAACCTGGGATGACTCAGACAGCATAACAGCTGTAAACGCTCAAAAGATTTGAGACATCCTACAAAAATGGTGGCATAACCACTCAGAAGCACAATAACAAGGTTCGGAGACCAACTATGAACACACAGAGGTATTAGGAACTGAGCCGAGGTCTAAATCCATCAATCCTAAGAGTCTATGGATTAGTAACACGTGATCCTGATAGAAAGAAGAGAAAACCTAGTTCCTTAACCCCGTAGGAAGGATAAGATGACTCAGATCAGAAGGCATAAGGTATAAGGAGTAAAAAGAGCCTTACGTTCCATCCCACAATCAATTCCCTTACATAACTAAAGCATTTCTAGACTCAATTTCGACCAGTTTGGCTTGGTAATCCTACAGGCAGTCAAGCTCTGATACCAAAACTGTCAGGACCCGGATCCTAAGTCACACTGATCTAGCATGTAACACATCATATCACTTTGTGGCCTCACGCACGGTATTCCCACGGGTGCCACCTTACCTGGCCCGGGACCGTTTGCGCCCTTTGGCTCACGTATATGATAGTGCCGCTAGTATCCATATGACAAAGAACCCGGGCTGACATGGCTAGTCGTGAACCCAAAGTGGCGCTAACTTACAGGGACAGGCATACATGACCCAGCAACGAATGTGTCGGTCATCAGCGAGTGAATCCGGACTGTAGCAACTGGGCTAGCAGGACTCCGATAAACTGGGCTGTAGCAGGCTAACAGGACTCTGGTAGACACCGCGTGACATTTCCCTGAAGGGACAGACACAGGAACGAAGAAGGACACAGGCCAACCAGCCTAAGTGTTCCGGAGCAGTAGCAAGCTACCAAGGCTCAGTGGAAGCACTAGGAGACATTTCCCGGTAAGAGAGGCTACCAAGGATAAACAACTAGATAGTCAGATCCCACACATACCAAGCATTTCAATAACATACACACAATATGCTCGATATGTGCAAATACTACATGGCATCACAACATGACTCTACAACTCAAGTATTTTATACAATAGGCTCCGAGGAGCGAGATATTACAAGCATGAGTCTCATGACCCAACATTCAGAGCAAACAAGTCAAGCACAAGCGGAAGCTTAACATGTCTGAGTACAGACATCTACAAATGAAAAAGGCTGAGAAGCCTGACTGTCTATCAGATCCTGCCGAGGGCACAAGATCGTAGCTGAGGTAACAAGCTAAACGTCGAAGTCCACTCGGAACTACTAGCGAGACTGAAGTCTCTCTGCAAAAACATAAATTAAGCAACGTGAGTACAAATGTACCCAGCAAGACTTACATCAGAACTAACTACATATGCATCATTATCAACAAAGGGGATGGTGGGGTTTAACTGCAGCAAGCAAGCTTTGACTCGGTGGCTATCCTGAACTACGACTGCAAGTAACTCTTTTGAGGTGGCACACACGAGTCCACATATTCACCAACCAATACACCACTATGGATCCGCTCCCGTCTCCCTACGAGAACGCCATCCATAGTACTCACGCTTATCTTGCGTATTTTAGAGTATCCACTTTCACTTGTCTATGAACTGTATAGGCAACCCAGAAGTCCTTTACCGCGGACAGGCTATTCGAATAGATCATATTAACCCTGCAGGGGTGTACTTCTTCACACACGCTCTCACCACTTACCGCCGTTTACACGACATGTACTCGGCAACCTTCAAGCCGAAGCCCAGCGAGGGTGTCGGCCATGACCTGACTAACCACACAAGTCTCTCGTCCAGGTTTATCGCCTATTCGGGTTCCATCCGCAAGGAGATCCGGCCGGGGTGTCGCTCACAGCCCCAAACGATGTGAGCAGGGTTCCCAAGCCCGCCATCCGGGTGCCACTTGGTACACCGTGCCACTGTGCCTAGTCTGTCCCAAGCCCACCTGTACTGGGTGCCACTTGGTAGACTACTAACACTACCTACAAACACCAGAAACTAGTTGCAACTCCTGGACAGAGATCAGGTTGATTAATAAGTCGAGAGGGGCACTTAAGCATTCCAATGCGTGGTAGTAGTTGTTCATGGATCACAAACACAGAACTCAGTTCCTAAGGACGGCTTCAATGAGACAACCCACCATGTACTCCTACATGGCCTCTCACCGCTACCTTTACCAAATCGTGTTCACACACTTAGCTCACACACAGTAGGACATGTTCACACACCTCCAATTCATCCCCGATGAATCAGACCTGACTCAACTCTAAGCAGTAGCAGGCATGACAAACAAGTATGAATGAGTAGGCACATCAGGGCTCAAACAACTCCTACTCATGCTAGTGGGTTTCATCTATTTACTGTGGCAATGATAGGTCATGCAGAGGAGAGGGGTTCAACTACCGCAGCATGTAACAGTTGAATCGTTGTTGTCCTAATGCAGTAAAAGAGAGCAGGAGCGAGAGAGTGGGATTGTATCGGAATGAACAAGGGGGTTTTGCTTGCCTGACACTTCTGAAGATAATATAGCTCTTCATCGGTGTCATCGATCTCATCGTCGGAACCACGTCTACTGAGAGTGAACAATTACCGGCAACAGAGAGGAAACACAATCAATGCAATGCAACATTATGATGCATGATCATGACATGGCAACATGCTGGTGTTTTGAGCTAATGCAGCTAGCAACAAAGTTAAATGAAGTTGGTTTGAACCCTAAGTTCAAATCCAAACTCCATATGTGAAATTCAAATGTCATTTATATGATTTGTCCTAAACATCAGCCATAAGTTGTTCTAACATGCATGAAAATGATACAGATGGATAGATTGGATTTTTCTGATAATTTTTCATATATAATTTGTTTCATTTGGAGTTACGGTTGATTTTATATGAATTTTAGAAGTTTTGGATATTTTCTGAAATTAAATAAATCAAATAGATTTATTTAAAATCCAGAAAAGCATTACTGCGTCAGCCTGACGTCAGAATGATGTCATCAGGTCAACAGCACCGGCCCAGGTCAAACCTGACGCCAGGACCCACTGGTCAGTGACTAGGCTAATTAACAGAGACTGTTAGTGCTAATTTAATCCTAACTAAAAGTGTTTAGTGGGCGTGGGCCCACATGTCAGTGACCCAGGGGTTAATTAGCAGGGTCATTAGCCCCTAATGACGGCGCCACGTCAGCACGTCGGAGACCAGCCGGCGGCGACCACAGAACACGGCGGGGCACGCCGGACTTGCGCTAGAAGCGTCGGTTTAGCGCGCTGAGGGCACCAGGGCATAGCCCTCATTCTTGCGCATCTAGAGAGCCAAGTGGGAGGGGCTGGGGTGG
The DNA here is from genome assembly GCF_018294505.1 of Triticum aestivum. Lineage (NCBI taxonomy): Eukaryota > Viridiplantae > Streptophyta > Magnoliopsida > Poales > Poaceae > Triticum > Triticum aestivum. The sequence goes on along the minus strand of NC_057798.1, from coordinate 192,886,228 downwards.
AACGAGCTCGTCGGAGTCGAGCGCGTGCCGGCGGCCGGCATTTGGGAGCAATGGAGTATGGTGCTAGAGGGCATGTGAGGTGGAGCTACTGGTGGCTGCAGGTTCTTGGAGGCGCGCTGAGCACACTGGTGTGCTCAGATACGGGTGCAGTGCCCATGGCCTCGTCTGCACCATCGCCGGCGGCGAGGAGCTCGCGGCTTCGGTGGAAAAGGCAGCTGGAGGAGGAGAACGACGGCGGGGAGAGAGGGGTTCGGAGCAGGGGCTCACTTTAAGGTCGCAGAGCAGGTCGGCGTGCTCAGGGAGGCGGCGGAGATGGCGAATTGGATGGCGGCATCCGGCGGCCTTGGTCGGGGAAGAAGGCCACAGGCGTCGTCTTGGAGCCGTCCTGGCTCCTGTAGCTCGGCGAGGGGGGAGAAGAGGTTGCGGCGGAGCCTCTGAGAGCATCGGCGGGGCGAGGCAGCGGCTGTGGCCTCGGCGGTGCTCGTCGGCGGCAACGGCTGCGCTCGGCGGCTGCGCGTAGGAGAAACAGAGGAGGGGGAGGGAGAGCAGCGAGTGAGGGAGAGGAGAGAGGGGCCACGAGGCGTCTCCAGGCGCTTGAATGGGGGCGGGGAGGAAGCAGGAGGTGGAAGCAGGAGGTGGCCGCGGCTTGGCTGTGCGCGCGCCACACGCAACGCCAGTAGGCGCGAGGAAGACGACGCGCGATGGGGTGGGCTGGGCCTAACAGGCCAGCTACTGTAGCAGGTAGGCTAGGTAAGTTCCAGGTGAGCCTCTGTTCTTTCGTATTTTTATTTCTCTTTTCTATTTCTTCTGCAACCTGATGGCTTTATTAAAAATACTAAAACGTTTCGAAAAATCCTGCTAATAATTGTGGGCTCTATTGGAATTATTCAAAACATCCCACACTTAAGTTCAGAATTAACTGAGCACTTAAAATAATATATAGCATTTAAATGCCCAATTGCAAATACTATATGTTTTAATTTAGTGACCAAATATGTCATGGAAAAATGTGCAACACCTTTGGTTATGGTTTCAAGCATTATTCGGAAATGATGAACATTTTTTAAAGCCATTTGGACTTACTGAAAATATTTTAGGTGAAGCTAGTGAATTCCATTAATGCTAGGGTTTGGACAATCCCCATTTCAACTTTCTGTAAAAGTAAACATGATGCATCACCAAAGACTAGTACTAGTGCATTGCCAGAAGCTAGGGATGTGACAGCAAAGCCCTTGACTCACCACTAATCTTTATTATAGATAACTCATGAACTCGATTACATAAAGAGATCACAAAGCAAAACTCAAAACTACTTAATACCAAAACTTCAATCTACTAGATCAAGATATTACTAAAAGGATCAAACTAAATAAAATGGTAAAGAAAGGAGTGTGATGGCGATACGATACCGGGGCACCTCCCCCAAGCATGGCAGTTGCCAAGGGGAGTGCCCATACCCATGTAATTATGTCTCCTTCTTCATAGTTGGTGTTGTGATCTTCTTGGCGATGATGCCCCTCAGGATACGATTCTCCACCTCGAGCTTATCGACTTGTTGTTTGAGGTCCATAATTTCTTTGCGGAGCTTGCCCGTGTAAGTGCATCTAGTGCCACCCCTAGTTGGTTTTGGAGTATTGACGACAAAGTTGGTTGAGGGACTAATGCGTTTGTGAGAATTGCAGGATAACGCAGGTAGTGTCCCTCATTGATTCGGTTTACCTACCTGAGATGACCCCTAAAAATGTATGAAGACATTGACGACAATGGTGGTATGAGAAGATATTCATATTGAAGACTATGACATGAGAAGACATTGCATGAAGACTATGGAGCACGAAGGACTGTGTGGTTTTGTTGTTTTCCTTTTCTTCTTTGTTGAGTCATAGGAACTACCGTACTGTTAAGTGGGGTCCAAGTGAACTAAGTCAGAGTGACTGAAGTGATGCTCAACCCAATCCTATGTCTTCGAGCAAAGACAATGAGAGCAAATCTTATCCAGAGTTGGATGAGTCAGCTTTGCTTGTAGCCCAAGTAAAGTTGCCGTGTGTGTTTGAAATCTGACCGTTGGAACACGTGTCAGTTCCTAGTGACCCAGGGTCATTTCGGACAAATCAGGTCGGGTTGCCTAGTGGCTATAAATAGTCCACCCCCTACACCATAAATTGGTGGGCTGCTCAGAGTTAGTATACGACTTTTGTCGTTGAGAGCAACCCACCTCGAAGCATTTGAGAGAGAGAAATCCTTGCGGAGACAAAGCCCAAACACCCAGAGCCAAAGAGTGTTAGGCATCACTGAAGTCTTTCTGTCTGTGTGACCTAAAGACTTATTACACTTGAGGATTGTGTATCCTCCAGCCGGTTAGGCGTCTCGTTCTGAGCATCCAAAAGTCATTGTGGATTGCCGGGTGAACGGAGTCTGTGAAGGTTTGGAAGTCTACCTTTGAAGACTTACCAGAGTGATTGGGCGAGGACTAAGTGACCTTAGCTCAAGGGGAATAAGGTGAAGACACGGTCTTCTGAGTTGAATCTCAGCCTCCCTAACCAGACGTACAGTTGTCACAGCAACTGGAACTGATCCAACAAATCCTGTGTTTTCAACAAGCAACTGGTTCTATCTCTTCCCTCCCTTACCTTAAGTTTGTCTTCGTGAAGTCATTGCTTATCTATCTTATCTGATTGACTTCATTTCTTGACTACTATTGTTGATTGGCTTCATACTATCTTCCATCCTGATCCTACTACCTAGCTGCTATTAGTCTTCATACATTAACGCTTTTGCATACTTGACTATGGCTTGCTTGTTGTAGTTTATCTTCCGCTGCATATCAATTAGGTTATTTCTATTGTTTGTCTTCGAAACTTCCACGTTTTGAAGACTTTGATAAAAATCGCCTATTCACCCCCCTCTAGTCGATAACTAGCACTTTCAATTGGTATCAGAGCAAGGTACTCCCTTGTTCTGTGTGATTCGGTTTAACCACCTGGAATTTAGCTATGTCGACTGCAGGATTGAGGAATGTATCTTGCCCCACCTTTGACGGTCATGAGTATCCCCGGTGGAAAGCCATGATGAAGAAGCGACTCATGGCTATGGACAGCGAACTGTGGACCGTCACTGAGATTGGTCTCACCGATCTATGCAAGATGGCGGAGGCTGATGACATTCGTAAGTACACTCTACTGAACCTCAGTGCGAAGGATGTCATCTGCTCCTGCCTGTCCCGAAATCAGTTCAGGAACGTCATGCACCTCAATCATGCGAAGCTAATCTGGGACCGACTTGCTGAGGTCTATGATAGTCATCTTAATCGTCATGATCCTTGGCTTGATGACTACAAGGAGTCTCTTAAAGAGATGACCTTTCCACCTGAACCGTCTTCATCTTCACCATGCCTCATGGCAGGGGGTGCTAAGGTAACTGAATGCTATCTTTCTGAAACTAGTGATGATGAATCAGGTGATGAATTTGGCCCCAGCTATGTCAAACTTGCTTCCCTTGCCACTAAACAACAAAGAGCTTTGGAAAAGATTCAAAACATGCTTAGTAAGAGCGATGATATGTTGGGCGAAGAAATGGATCAGTCAAAAGCTTTGGCTGATAGTCTTCAGAGACTTCACTCCAAGTTTGATGCCCTTCAAGATCAACATAATGCTCTCTTATCTGATCATGAGAAACTTTCTTCTGAATGTCTTCAAAGAGAGCAAGATCTTCAAAAGGTAAGAGTGGATTATGAAGTTCTTCTGAAGAAGCACGATTCATTACTCGCTCAACAGATCAGTCCCGCTCAGGAAGGATTTGAACCACCTTGCTTGAAATGCATTGAGCGTGATAACGCTGCCTCTGTTGCTGAATCTTCCACTGCTGCTACTATTGCTTTGTCTTCAACTACTGATGTGGTAACTAACCCCTCTGCGGAGGATACCACTGCTATTGCTGATGAAAATGCTAGGTTGAAGACATTGCTTGAAACAGGGATGTATAAAAGTCTGAAAGGGCATCAGACACTTTGTGATGTCCTCAAAAAGCAGATTCTGAACCGAAACCCTAGGAAAGAGGGTGTTGGGTTCGAGAGGAAAATGAATGCTGATGGTTCCTACTGGAAGCCTGAGCAGTATCCCAAAACCGCATGGGTTTCTGCAAAGGAACCTTCAGTGGATCCATCTACCTTATCTGGATTTACCTGTGCTAATCCTATTATCATTGGTGAATCATTTGATGCAAACTATAAACTGTTCAAAAATCAGAATGGTGAAGTGTTTGCTAGGTATATTGGTACTAACTGCAGGAATGGACCACCTATGAAGAAGATCTGGGTTCCCAAAAGCTGCCTTGAGAATCTTCCAGTGAATGTCATCATGACACCACCAGGGAAGAAGACAAACCCCAGACCAAAGGCATCATATGGTCCAACGGCTACTTACGAACACATGACTCACTTGAGTCACCCTAACGCCAATGTTTTGCAGGGAAATCATACTCAGACTCATGAATATGAGCGTGTGTCTTCAAATCGCTATGTTCATAGAACTAAGAACTTTTCTGCTTATTCACATGAGTATCATTCATCTCCTGCAAGGCTATTTGCTAGGGCTTCAAAGCCGAAATTCTCTGATGCTGCACTTAGACTCATTGCTTCTAAGCCACCCCTGAAAATGTGGGTGGTGAAGAAGAACTAACTCTCTTTTGCAGAATGTGGTCTCCAGCCAGCAATCAATGGCGTCCGATATAATTGCTGGGGACCTAAAACACAAAGGGACGCATGATAAAATAACTTAATATGTATTCCACATATGAATCGCTTACCTGTCATACTGTGTGCTAACTTTCATCTATGTTGTGATAATCCAAGTGTGCATCAAATGCTTATGCTTCACAACATACATTGTGAAGCCTATCCCTCTAACTGCACTGTAGGGTACACCAAAAGCTTCAGAATGGATTATTGACAACGGATGCACTAATCATATGACTGGCGATCAAAGTCTTCTCATGGACTCAACCTTACGTCCATCCGACAAGAGTCAAATCACATTTGCTAACACTGGTAAAGGCAAAGTATTGGGTCTAGGTAGAGTTGCAATCTCAAAGGATCAACACATGGATAAAGTGATGCTTGTTGAATCCCTTGGATTCAACTTAATGTCTGTCTCAATGCTTTGTGACTTAAACATGATTGTGATATTTGGAAAATATCGTTGCCTTGTACTAATGGAATCTGACAAATCTCTGGTCTTTGAAGGGTATAGGAAAGGTGATCTATACATGGTAGATTTCTCAGCGGGTCCAAAACTTGCCATATGTCTTCTTGCTAAAGCTTCAGAATGCTGGCTCTGGCATCGAAGGCTGGGGCACGCTGGCATGAGGAACTTGCACACTCTCATCAAAAAGAAGCATGTCATAGGCATCGAAGGTGTCAAGTTCAAGAAAGATCATCTGTGTGGTGCCTGCGAAGCTGGAAAGATGACAAGGGCCAAGCATCCTTCGAAGACAATCATGACAACATCTCAACCCTTCGAGCTGCTACACATGGACTTATTTGGACCTACCCACTACTCCACCCTCACAACAATGGCGTGTCTCTATGGCTTCGTCATTGTTGATGACTACTCAAGATACACATGGGTGCACATAATTCTCTACAAGACTGAAGTACAAGATGTCTTCAGATGATTCGCCAATCGAGCAATGAACAACTATGGCGTCAAGATCAAGCATATCAGAAGTGATAACGGCACTAAATTCAAGAACACCGGGCTTGATCTTTATCTGGATACAATGGGAATCACTCATGAACTTTCTGCTCCATACACACCTCAGCAAAACGGCATTGTAGAGCGCAAGAACAGAACCCTCATCGAGATGGCTCGAACAATGCTTAACGAGTACAAGACACCAAGAAAGTTCTGGCCTAAAGCCATTGATACACCTTGTCACATCATCAACCGTGTCTACATCCATAAGCTTCTGGGCAAAACATCCTATGAGCTCCTCACTGGCAAGAAGCCAAATGTCAGCTACTTCATAGTCTTTGGTGCTAGATGTTGGATCAAGGATCCCCATCACAAGTCAAAATTTGAACCCAAAGCTCACGAAGGCTTCATGCTTGGCTATGGAAAGGATTCGCACTCTTACAGAGTCTTCAACCTCTTCCACTACAAAATCGTTGAAACAGTGGATGTGCGATTTGATGAAACCAATGGTTCACAAAGAGAAATTCTGCCAAGTACACTTGATGAAGCTCCTTCCTGTGAATCTATCAAGTTGATGGGAACTAGTGAGATCATGCCCTCTGAAGCACAGCCTAAAGAGGAACTTATCATTTCTGCACCAAACCAACCTGAAGACAATGCTCAGACCGAAGACAATACTTCCAATGATAACAATGATCAGCATGAGCAAGGTCTTTGTCCAGTTCATCCTCTGTTGCAAATGAAGTACAAATTGAGAAGATAATTGACAGCATCAATGCGCCTGGTCCGCTTACTTGCTCAAGAGCAACACAACTAGCAAATTTCTGTGGGCATTTTTCATTTGTGTCAATATCAGAACCCAAGAAAGTTGCTGAAGCTTTTATGGAACCTGAATGGATTCAAGCCATGCAAGAAGAAATTCAACAGTTCAAGCTGAATAATGTTTGGGAACTTGTCAAGCAACCTGACCCTCGCAAGCATAACATTATTGGAACAAAGTGGATATATCAAAACAAGCAAGATGAGCATGGTCAAGTCGTCAGAAACAAAGCACGTCTTGTGGCTCAAGGATATACTCAAGTTGAAGGAATTGACTTCGATGAAACATTTGCTCCTGTTGCTAGGCTTGAAGCTATTCGCATACTGCTAGCCTATGCTAATCATCACAACATCTTGCTATATCAAATGGTTGTAAAGAGTGCATTTCTCAATGGAAAGATTGAAGAAGAAGTATATGTTGCACAACCACCTGGCTTTGAAGATCCAAAACATCCTGATATGGTGTACAAACTGAACAAAGCACTGTATGGCCTCAAACAAGCTCCTCGTGCCTGGTATGATACAATCAAAGACTTCCTGAAGAGCAAAGGCTTCAAACCTGGATCCCTCGATCCCACACTCTTCACGAAGAAATATGATGGTGGATTGTTTGTGTGCCAAATATATGTGGATGACATAATCTTCGGCTGCACCAACCAGAAGTACAGTGATGAGTTTAGGTACATGATGCAAGAGCAATATCAAATGTCCATGATGGGAGAGCTGAAGTTTTTCCTTGGTCTTCAAATTCGTCAACAACGAAATGGCATCTTCATATCTCAAGAAAAATACCTCAAAGATTGTCTGAAGAAGTTTGGAATGGAAGACTGCAAAGGTTACACGACGCCAATGCCAGCCAAACATCATCTTGGTCTCGACGACAATGGTAAAGAGTTCGATCAAAAGGTATACAGCTCCATGATTGGTTCTTTACTTTACCTATGTGCATCTAGGCCAGATATTATGCTTAGTGTTTGCATGTGTGCTCGATTCCAAGCGGCACCAAAGGAATCGCACCACTTAGCTGTGAAGCGAATTCTTCGATATTTGGCTTACACCCCAACACTCGGATTATGGTATCCAAAGGGCTCAAGGTTTGATCTGGTTGGATTCTCGGATGCTGATTATGCTGGTGACAAAGTGGATCACAAGTCTACATCAGGCACATGTCATTTTCTTGGTCGATCACTTGTTTGTTGGTCTTCAAAGAAGCAGAACTGTGTGTCACTCTCAACTGCTAAATCTGAATACATTGCTGCTGGATCTTGTTGTGCTCAGCTTCTGTGGATGAAGCAAACTCTCAAGGACTATGGCATCGATCTGAGGCAAGTCCCTCTCTTCTGCGACAATGAAAGTGCCATCAAGATTGCCAACAATCCAGCCCAGCACTCAAAGACAAAGCACATTGAAATACGTCATCACTTTCTCAGAGATCATGTTATGAAGAAAGATATAGATATCATGCACGTCAACACTGAAGAGCAACTGGCAGATATCTTCACAAAGCCCTTGGATGAGAAAAGGTTTTGCATGTTACAGTGTGAGCTAAATATCTTGGAATCCTCTAATGTCCTGTGATCAGGCACACATCCTAACACTTATGCATGTTGATGACTTAGATGTGCAACACACAAAGTAATGTATATCTTCAATCAATGAAGATTTACACTCTGAGTGTGAATACATTAACATGGAATTTGACTTTGGAGCGCCACGATAAGTGTGCGCCGTGTCTAGGTCTAATACTTCCTATACGGTGGGTAGCGCCACCACCAAATTTCTCTGTTTGAAGTGTTTCACTCATGGCGTTATTTTGCAAAGATTTCGCATTTGGTTTGTCTTCAGTTTCAATTTATCTTCGTGATTTTTCTGCGCTATAATGATTTGATTGCATATATATATATACTAGTGTTCTGTCCTCTACAACATTCACTTATAGCTATGTCCTCACTGTTGAATACTTTGAACTAAGTGAATGTGATCGGACCCTAATCTCTCTATGCTTACTATCTCAAACTCTATCTGTCCAAATCATATGCATTCTATTGAAACTGTCGAATGTCTTCTCTGCATCCTTGTCAGCAGAAGACACAGAGACAAAACATCAAGTCCTATTTAAATGAATCATCTAAATTGTCGATATCCGGAGAAGCCGGAACGAACATCCGACATACTTGGCGGACATGGGAACATGGGACAATTCTAAGTATGTTGCATGCTTGCCACGTACCCCTCAGATGTGAACTGCCAGGGGCACCAGCGTAATTGCGCTGTGTCTCTCACCTACTTATAAATACTTGTCCCCTGCGGTAAAGAAATCCTTCTTCCACCTCTCCACCTCCGTCAAAACCCTAGCGCCACCGCTAGCTCGCGACGACACCGGTGACGAAGCGCTTAGCTGCCGCGACTTCTCCGACACCGTCCTCACACCGGCCGCGGACATCGTCCTCTCCGCCGTCACCGTAGGTGTCCTCCGTCGCCAAGTTAGGGCACGGTGGGCTGAACTGCTCGGTCTCTCATTCTTCCCATCTAGCAGTTCGTCGTGCGGTAATTATAACTCTATTTTTACCACCTTTTTGATCTTCATAGATTCATCCTACTTACCGAAAGTGGTTTCTGCCTACTCAATGTTAGATCTATTCTATCTGCATCTCATAATGCCTAGTCTATTCACTTAGATTTCCTATCTAGTTTGATTCCTCACTTCTACTTATTCACGGATTGGTACAAATCTAGAACCAACTCACCACATATAAGTGAATGTCTTCGCATCATGAGGTCAATGTCTTCAAACTGATTTATCTTCAAAATCTTCTGAGAATGCATATGACCTCTTCCCCTTCCCTCGCATCTCTAATGCTGTCACAGGTACATGTCCGTGGGAGAATCCCTTGGTTCTCATAGTCTGCATTCGTTTGCAGAATACTTACAGCATCATATCAATTCTCCTGAAGCCAGTTCCTGCTTGACCAGCAAGCGTAAATCTCTGAAGCCTCTGAACGTATTGAAGCCATTCAGCTTGAAGTTCATGGCTGCAGAAAAATCAGCAAGGAAGGGTGGCAGACAACATCGTGGGGGAACTTCGAAGGATCTGCCTGAGGATCTGGCAGAAATGTATAAAACAGATCCTGAAGAAGATTACAATCAGCGCAAGACTCGAATCCAATGGATTCGACGCTATTGGGCTGAACAGTGGTACAAGTACAAGTTCGTCACCCAGGAGTACGCAGAGAAAAATGCTATCAAGAGCCCTTGGGGTGATATTCTCTATCGAGGCCTTCCCCCCAAGAACAAAGCTGAAGCCATTGCACAAGAATTCTATCCTTGCATGGTCCGTGGGCCACAGCCTGAAGAAGCCGACCCATCATCATTGCTCTGGTGTCGCGAGGACAATCTCTTCAAGCGCAACTTCCAGTTTGCTATGTCTTCGGCAAAGGAAAACAAGAAGTCATGGGGATTAGACTTCAATCCTGGTCCCTCTGCTCCCCGTGAGGATGGGACATGTGAAGCTGAAGAGAATAGAATTGGCCCCTTTGCAAACCTTGATGGTCTCATCTCCTATGTCTTGGTTCATGGTGCCAGAGTGGATCATTCCAACAATGATGCTGATTATGATGAAGCCCCTGCTCCTACTCCAAGGCCGAAGAAGCCAAAGAAGGTTAAGGTTTCGTCATCAGCCGCACCTCCAAAAGCTTCTCGTGTGAAGCCACTGGCCACTGCACCTCCTGAAGCCAGTGTGCAGTCTGAAGATCAATCCCGTATCTCCAAGAAGACGGAGAAGAAAAAGCAACTTGTCAGGCATACTGATCAAGCCTTGACTCCTGCCGCCATTCTGCGTGAAGAACCCATTGATCTGTCAAGTGATGAAGATCTTGTTGATGATGCTCTTGAGCAGCTGATAAAGAGCAAGGAAGAAGCAGAAATCTTCAACAACTTGCCTCTCTTTGATGTGGCCATCATCCACAATTTCATTGATGAGTGGTTTGACACCCCAAACGTCAGCTTTGAAGACTTACAGCTTCCAATTGGCCTCAGCGTCTCTTTCAATGGCGCCATTGCTTCTGAGCTGGCTCTCACTCAGCGAATCGTTGAGCTCAAGCACAAGATTGATTATGAAAAGGCTCAATTCAAGAAGTATATGGCCAAGCTAAGTGTTCAAGACATCAGGAACTTTAAGGTCATGCTGCATGAGCTTAAAGAAGCTTTTCTGAAGAAGCGCCAAGAAGCTCAAGGCTCTCGTGAGCGCATGAAGAGTTTGGCTGATAAGTGTGTGCTTGCCTACAATGAGGCTGAGAAGCGCAAGTCACTTGGCCGTCCTGGCATTGACCCCAGGATGGCAGCAAAGAAAAAGAAGAAGCTTCCTGCTGATCAGCCTGCGCCTTCAAGCCAAGAATCTCCACGTATTATCTTCCCAAGTAGCATGACTGGATCGAAGCCAAATGTCACCACAACCGCTTCAGAACAGAAGAAGACGAGGGATGCAGAGGTAGAAGCCAGAAAGAGGAAGAATACCGAAGCCTCTGATGCCGCTCCCTCCAAGAAGAAGCGCAAGACCAAGAAGAATCGGGCTGCTCCCACAGACCCCCTTTTTGTTGAACCCATCTCAGTGATTCATCCTGCATCTGCATCCCAAGAACTTCACATGACTGTTCATGAGCCTGCTTCCACAGAGGCTCCTAAAGCTGAAGATATTCCAGTAGCTGAACCCACCGCTGCTGAAGACATTGGTCATCATGACAATGTTGAAGATGATGAAGTTCTTCCTCAGATCGAATACAATATGGTATCATCGCCTGTTCATACGAACAACGAACTCATCAGCATTGGTCGTCCTCTGACGCCAATTGCACAGGATGATTCATGGGCTGATCGCCCGCAAGAACAAGACTCCCCCAACACTCCCCAACAACAACAAGTCACAACATCCGTACAAGCTGAAGAGGATGAGGGCCTGCCCACTCCATCTCCAAAAGCGTCGCTAGTACTTCAAAGGCTTCGCAAAGGACCAAGGCCTCAAGCTCCTCTTCCAAGCGTTCCATAAGGAGAAGTGCATCATCAACCTGTTGCACGTCAAGTGTTTTCAGAAGCCACTCCTGCTGTGAATGTCTCTGCGTCTGAAGCACCTGCTACTGAAGACAATCCAGCTGCATCAGCCGATGAAGAACATCAAGAAGAACGTGTCTCTACTCCCCCCATTCCTGAAGAAATAGTTCATGAAGTGAACGTGTCAATGCCTGTCCCTCCGGCTCCTCAAGTGGAGGTTGAAAATCCTGAAGCTGCCACAACCAACGCAAGTGAAGCCGGTGACATTGTCATGGCTGAAGCTAATGTGGAGCTTGCAACAACCAGTGTGCCTGAAGCTAATGCGGCCACTGCACCTAAAGCTAGTGAGGCTACTGCTTCTGAAGCACCTGTTGTGCAGCCTGAAGCCTCAGTTGCTGCCACTGCTCCTGTTCCGCCACCAAGGCCCTATACAATTGAGTAGGCATATAACCACGAAGAGCTAACAACAGTCAGATGGCCCGTTCTGGTCCCTCCGCCTAATGTCTCTGGTCCTCAATTTGACTATCATGTTGAGCATAGACCTCAAGTCCAGAAGCCCAAGCCAAGACTGCCAAGGTTTCCAGGTACTGCAAACTCAGCAGGGTCCTTCAATGCAAATGGCTTCAAGAGCCACGACACATTCTTTGACAGCTCAAAGAACCCCTACACGAAGCCATGAATATCATCAGATCGGTTCTGGAGCCATCCGCAGCGAAGCTATTACTCCTGTGTTCTGTATGATCAAGGGCGCATCTTCCCTCATATGCGCCTCGACACTGAAGCCATTACTGGACTCCCCTGCTTAGAAGAAGCACTTGACTGCTTTCGTGATGCTGGGCTGCTCAGTTTTGTCACAGATAAAGAACACTGGAATGAAGAACTATTGCTTCAATTCTATGCCACACTGCACATTCGCGGCTACAACAGAGATACAAAGACTTGGGTTCTCGAGTGGATGACCGAAAATGTTCATCATGAAGCCAAAGCTATGGATATCATCGAGCTTACAGGCCTGTCCACTCCCGGAGAACTCTATGAACCTGGCTGTCAACATCATCGCAATGCCCTGGAAAGCATCTTTCATAGGCCTGAATCCAATACGAGTCAGATGCTGAGCATGATGAAGCCTTTGCCCCGTAACGCTGAATATCCAACAGAGTTCTTTGTTGAAGACCTTGAGTATCTGCCACGCACCATATATCACATCATCAGGCGGACTCTATGGCCTATCAAAGGACATTCATCAGCGGCAAAGCTTGAAGGAGCTATGAAGACTTTGGTCTTCTACATTTTCAATGGCATCAACTTCAATGCACAAGATTTCTTCATCAGACAACTTGCTGCCTCCGGCTCTGATCTCTTTGGTCTGAAGTTTTATGCTCCATGGGTCATGCGCCTCATAAAGCGACACTCTACTGTCAACTATCAACCTTCTACTCGCAATCATGTGATTTTTCTACCTGAGGTTGATATGTCAGTTGAAGCTATATATCCTGACCCTGCCAAGAAGCCTCTTTGTCTTCAGAATGCCGAGCACCAAAGCTTCACTCAACCCATTGAAGGTGTTCAAGCAGCTACACGAATCTATCCATTGGCTGGAAATACTCGTCTGCCTCATCGAGCACCTACTGAAGCCACTGAAAGCACCATTGCCCAAAGGCCTCGGAAGCATTCTCGCGTTCTCAATGATCGAGAACTTCTTGTGGCCCTTCATCAGAAACAGGATAAACATCACTTTTGGCTCAAGAGACAGACGCAAAGCCTCTTGGTGGATGTCAATGGCATTCGCAACCTTGCCACCAAGAATGCCTTTGTTGCTCACGAAACTTGCCGGCGATCATGGAAGAGTTTGACCCTGCTTAGTGCTGAAGCAGATCTTCAAGACGATGGCTTCAATGAAAGATTTCAGTTTGACTCCACTCCTCCATGGAATGCTGTCTTACAAAGAACTCCATCTCGTGAAGACTCTGAATATTCTTCCTCCGCAGCAACGGTAAATGCCAGAGTGATCAATGATGAAGATGATGCTACTTCACCACCTCCTACTACTACTGCGCGCATCGACACTGCACCAAGTTCATCTGCACCGCCACCCAACGACAACAACCCTGCTGCTTCACCTACTCATCAAGAAGACGAGTAGATGCTCTATGTCTTCAAACCTTTTTGGTCATTACTGACAAAAGGGGGAGAAGCGTATGAGTTGATAGTCTTCAAGCGGGTTCATATGGGCGATTGCGTTATATTTTGCCTCGTGCTTACAACTCTTGCATTTTGTAACATTTGGTTCTCTGAGTTGTAACACTTAAACTTGATGGTCGTCTGCTACTTATTTGCATTTCCATGTGCGATGATAACTTCCGCACTTAGATCATCTTGCAGACGTCCATTTTTCATTATGCATGGCATCCTATATGCTATATCATTTCATGCATGATGAATTATCTTCATAAGTTGAAGTGGACCTCCACAAGTACAACCTGCCATGTGCATTTGCATTCCAAAAGCAAAATTATTTATATGCACATCTTCAGGGGGAGCCCTTGCTACTTATGAAGACAAATTCCTATCCTTTACAATTTCACATACTTTATCCCCGTTGAAAACTTCAACCAGTTTGTCATCAATCACCAAAAAGGGGGAGATTGTAAGTGCATCTAGTGCCACCCCTAGTTGGTTTTGGAGTATTGACGACAAAGTTGGTTGAGGGACTAATGCGTTTGTGAGAATTGCAGGATAACGCAGGTAGTGTCCCTGATTGATTCGGTCTACCTACCTGAGATGACCCCTAAAAATGTATGAAGACATTGACGACAATGGTGGTATGAGAAGATATTCATATTGAAGACTATGACATGAGAAGACATTGCGTGAAGACTATGGAGCACGAAGACTGTGTGGTTTCGTTGTTTCCTTTTCTTCTTTGTTGAGTCATAGGAACCACCGTACTGTTAAGTGGGGTCCAAGTGAACTAAGTCAGAGTGACTGAAGTGATGCTCAACCCAAATCCTATGTCTTCGAGCGAAGACAATGAGAGCAAATCTTATCCAGAGTTGGATGAGTCAGCTTTGCTTGTAGCCCAAGTAAAGTTGTCATGTGTGTTTGAAATCTGACCGTTGGAACACGTGTCAGTTCCTTAGTGACCCAGGGTCATTTCGGACAAATCAGGTCAGGTTGCCTAGTGGCTATAAATAGCCCACCCCCTACACCATAAATTGGTGGCTGCTCAGAGTTAGTATACAGCTTTTGTCGTTTGAGAGCAACCCACCTCGAAGCATTTGAGAGAGAAAAATCCTTGCGAGGACAAAGCCCAAACACCCAGAGCCAAAGAGTGTTAGGCATCACTGAAGTCTTTCTGTTTGTGTGACCCGAAGACTTATTACACTTGAGGACTGTGTATCCTCCAGCCGGTTAGGCGTCTCGTTCTGAGCATCCAAGACTCATTGTGGATTGCCGGGTGAACAGAGTCTGTGAAGGTTTGGAAGTCTACCTTGAAGACTTACCAGAGTGATTGGGCGAGGACTAAGTGACCTTAGCTCAAGGGGAATAAGGTGAAGACACGGTCTTCTGAGTTGAATCTCAGCCTCCCTAACCAGACGTACAATTGTCACAGCAACTGGAACTGGTCCAACAAATCCAGTGTTTTCAACAAGCAACTGGTTCTATCTCTTGCCTCCTTTACCTTGAGTTTGTCTTCGTGAAGTCATTGCTTATCTATCTTATCTGATTGACTTCATTGCTTGACTACTATTGTTGATTGGCTTCATACTATCTTCCATCCTGATCCTACTACCTAGCTGCTATTAGTCTTCATACGTTAACGCTTTTGCATACTTGACTATGGCTTGCTTGTTGTAGTTTATCTTCCGCTGCATATCAATTAGGTTATTTCTATTGTTTGTCTTCGAAACTTCCACGTTTTGAAGACTTTGATAAAAATCGCCTATTCACCCCCCCTCTAGTCGATAACTAGCACTTTCAGCCCGTAACGGCTAAAGCTCCCTTTACCCAAGGATGCTGCATAGCTTCTGGAGAACAAGTGACGCTCTTTTTCATGTTTTCGTAAGAAAGAAATTTAACATTGGAAGGGATGACCGAATTTGGAATAGCCGAGCTATGTAGTTCCCCCATCATTAATCCTGCTTGGAAGCGAGAGGTAACTTCTTGATCTTCCTCCATGGCATCTATCCTTTTCAAGTCGGCCTCCATCTCATCCTCCGTTGATGGTCCAAAGTGATAAGCATCGCTATTTGCTCCTTGACCTGGTGTTGGGTGAGACACCCGACTCTCCCCAACTGACTATTGAGAAGACATCTTGCTCTTAATCTGCAACAGGAATAGCTCGAAACAAAAATAGAGGAGTTTTGCGTGATACGGTGGTCAAAACCTTCGGGAGATTATGTAATGAATTTTTACTGACCAAAATAAGTAACGTGCAAGAAAACGGAGTCCGGGAGGCACACGAGGTGCCCACGAGACAGGGGGCGCGCCCAGTAAGGGTGGGCATGCCCTCCACCCTCGCGGAGGCCTCGTGTCCTTCCCGAATTACTTCTTTCTTCCCAAAATTCTTAAATATTCCAAAATGGATGAAAATTGCCATTAGAACTGTTTGGAGTCGGTGTACTTACCATACCACATACCTATTCCTTTTTAGAGTCTGAAAAATCTGGAAAGTGTCCTTTATGTATTCCTCTGGGGTTACGGTCTCAATAATATTAGTTTCAACATTGATTGGATTACCTGAGATATAATGTTTGATTCTTCGACCGTTCACCACCCTCGAACTTGTGCCTTCGAAGTTGTTGATTTTTATGGCACTGGAACGATAGACCTCCTCGATAACGTAAGGACCTTCCCATTTAGAGAGAAGTTTTCCTGCAAAAAATCTTAAACGAGAGTTGAATAATAACACATAATCACCTACGTTAAACTCACGCTTTTGAATCCTTTTGTCATGCCAGCGTTTGACTTTTTCTTTGAACAGCTTGGCATTCTCATAGGCTTGAGTTCTCCATTCATCAAGTGAGCTAATATCAAATAACCTCTTCTCACCGGCAAGTTTGAAGTCATAGTTGAGCTCTTTAATATCCCAATATGCTTTATGTTCAAGTTCAAGAGGTAAGTGACATGCTTTTGCATAAACCATCTTATACGGAGACATACCCATAGGATTTTTATATGCAGTTCTATAGGCCCATAATGCATCATCAAGTTTTTTGGACCAGTTCTTTCTAGATCTATTGACAGTCTTTTGCAAAATTAATTTGAGCTCTCTATTGCTCAACTCTACTTGACCACTAGACTGCAGGTGATAAGGAGATGCGATTCTATGATTAATATCATACTTAGCAAGCACCTTACGAGAAGCACCATGAATAAAATGTGAACCACCATCAGTCATATAAGATATCTAGGGACTCCAAACCTCAGAAAAATAACTTCTTTAAGCATTTTAATAGAAGTGTTATGATCAACACTACTAGTTGCAATAGCTTCTACCCACTTAGTAACGTAATCAACAGCAACTAAAATATGTGTATATCCATTAGAGGCAGGAAAAGGTCCCATATAATCAAAGCCCCAAACATCAAATGGTTCAATAACAAGAGAATAGTTCATAGGAATTTCTTGATGTCTACTAATATTACCTATTCTTTGACATTCATCACAAGACAAGACAAACTTACGAGCATCTTTGAAGAGAGTAGGCCAATAAAAACCGGATTGCAATACCTTATTTGCAGTTCTATCTCCAGCGTGGTGTCCTCCATATGATTCAGAGTGACACTTGTGTAGGATCTGTTCCTGTTCATGCTCAGGTACACAATGTCTAATAACACCATCTACTCCTTCTTTATAAAGGTGTGGGTCATCCCAGAAGTAATGTCTTAAATCATAAAAGAACTTTTTCTTTTGCTGGTATGTGAAACTAGGTGGTATAAATTTAGCAACAATGTAATGAGCATAATCAGCATACCAAGGAGCAGTACGAGAAGCATTAATGACCGCTAATTGTTCATCAGGAAAGCTATCGTCAATAGGTAGTGGGTCATCAAGAACATTATCTAACCTAGACAAGTTGTCTGCAACGGGGTTCTCAGCTCCCTTTCTATCAATAATATGCAAATCAAATTCTTGGAGCAAGAGAACCCATCTAATAAGTCTAGGCTTAGCATCTTTCTTTTCCATAAGATATTTAATAGCAGCATGATTAGTGTGAATAGTAACTTTGGAATCAACAATGTAAGGTCTGAACTTATCACAAGCAAATACAACTACCAAGAACTCTTTTTCAGTAGTAGCATAATTTCTCTGGGTAGTATCAAGAGTTTTACTAGTATACTGGATAACATTCAATTTCTTATAAACTCTTTGCCCTAGAATAGCATGTACAACATAATCACTAGCATCACACATAATTTCAAAAGGTAAATTCCAATCAGGTGGCTGAACAATATGCACAATGATCAAAGCTTTCTTAAGTATTTCAAATGCTTCTACACAATCATCATCAAATACAAAAGGAATATCTTTTTGCAATAAATTAGTCAGAGTCCTAGAGATTTTAGAAAAGTCCTTAATGAACCTCCTATAAAAACCGGCATGACCAAGGAAACTTCTTATACCTTTTATGTCCTTGGGACATGGCATCTTTTCAATAGCATCAACTTTAGCTTTATCAACTTCAATACCTCTCTCGGAAATCTTATGCCCCAAGACAATGCCTTCATTAACCATAAAGTGGCACTTTTCCCAATTCAACACGAGACTAGTGTCTTCACATCTCTGCAAAACTCGATCAAGGTTGCTCAAGCAATCATCAAAAGAGGATCCATAAATGGAGAAATCATCCATGAATACCTCACAAATCTTTTCACAAAAGTCAGAGAATATAGCCATCATGCATCTTTGAAAGGTAGCAGGTGCATTACATAAACCAAAAGGCATACGTCTATAAGCAAAAGTACCGAAAGGGCAAGTAAAAGTAGTTTTTGATTGATCCTCCACTGACACAGGTATTTGAAGGAAACCAGAATAACCATCTAGAAAGCAGAAATGTGTGTGTTTGGACAGTCTTTCTAGCATTTGATCAATGAAAGGTAAAGGGTAATGATCTTTCTTAGTAGCTTTATTTAATTTACGGAAATCAATTACCATCCTATAACCTGTAATAATTCTTTGCAGGATCAATTCATCTTTATCATTAGGAACGACAATAATACCTCCCTTTTTAGGAACGCAATGGACAGGACTTATCCAATCGCTATCAGCAACGGGATAAATTATACCTGCCTTAAGGAGCTTCAGTATCTCCTTTCTTACCACTTCTTTCATCTTAGGATTCAATCGTCGTTGAGGATCTCTAACTGGTTTGGCATCTTTCTCCACTTTAATTTTGTGTTGGCATAGAGTGGGACTAATGCCCTTAAGATCATCCAGAGTATATCCAATAGCAACACGGTGCTTCTTCAGAGTTTTCAATAATCTTTCCTCTTGTTGCTCTGAAAGGTTAGCACTAATAGTAACAGGATATATTTTCTTTTCATCAAGATAAGCATACTTAAGATTATCAGGTAATGGTTTGAGCTAAAACACGGGATCACCCTTGGGTGGAGGGGGATCCCCTAGGATTTCAACAGGTAAGTTGTGTTTCAGAATAGGACCCTGTTGAAGGAATACTTTATCTATTTCCCTTCTTTCATTCATAAATATATCATTTTGATGGTCTAGAAAATATTGTTCTAACGGATCAGTAGGAGGCACGGCAATAGAAGCAAGACCAATAATCTCATCCTTACTAGGTGATTTTTTATCACGGGGTTGTCTACGAAACTTAGCAAAATTAAACTCATGAGACATATCCCCTAAGCCAATTGTAACAACATCCTTTTTGCAATCAATCCTAGCATTAACAGTATTCAAGAAGGGTCTACCAAAAATAATGGGACAAAAGTCATCTTGTGGGGAACCAAGAACAAGAAAATCAGCAGGATATTTAACCTTCCCACACAAGACTTTAACATCTCTAACAATCCCAACTGGCTTAATGGTATCCCTATTGGAAAGCTTAATAGTAACATCAATACCTTCTACTTCAGAAGGTGCAATATCATGCATAATTTCTTTATATAAGTCATAGGGTATTGCACTAGCACTAGCACCCATATCACATAATCCATGATAACAATGATCTCCTATTTTAACAAAAATAATTGGCATGCCTACAATAGGTCTATGTATCTTAGCATCTGGTCTAGCAATATTAGCAGTCTCGCCACATAAATAAATAACATGCCCATCTAAATTATCATCCAAGAGATCTTTAACCATAGCAATACTAGGTTCAACTTTGATTTGCTCAGGAGGTGTATAAGTTCTAGTATTACTCTTACGAACAACAGCTGAATTTTTTGCATGATCCTTCATCCTAACAGGAAAAGGTGGTTTCTCAACATAACTAGTAGGAACAATAGGATCATTATAAGTGACAGTATTTTCTTCAACTGTAATAGGTGCAACTACTTTTACTTCAACGGGAGGATTATATTTAAACCACTTCTCCTTAGGGAGATCAACGTGAGTAGCAAAAGATTCACAAAAAGCGGCTACTATCTCAGAGTCAAGTCCACACTTAGCGCTAAATCCACGAAACGCATCGGTATCCATAAAAGATTTAACACAATCAAACTTAGGTGTTATACCTGACTCCTTACCATCGTCGGAACCCCAATCTTCAGAGTCGTGTTTAATTATTTCCAATAAGCCCCACTTGAATTCAGTAGTCTTCAGCATATAAGAACCAACACAGGACGTATCGAGCATGGTGTGATCATTGAGTGAAAGACGAGCATACTTTTTTTGAATAATCATATCTCTTGAGAGCTCATGATTGGGGCAAGAAAATAACATTGACTTAAGCCTCCCCCAAGCTTGAGCGATGCTTTCTCCTTCGCGAGGCCAGAAATTATATATGTAATTACGATCACGATGAACAAGATGCATAGGACAGAACTCCTGGTGAAATTCCAGCTTCAATCGTTTATAATTCCAAGATCCCGTATCATCACATAGCCTATACCATGTCAATGCATATCCCTTCAAAGATAAAGGGGAGACCTTCCTTTTGACAACATCATCGGGAATACCTGCAAGCTTAAATAATCCACAAAGATAAGGTGTAAATCGGGATGCAATGTTCCATCTCCTGCAAAGGGATTAGGTAGCAGTTTCTCTATCGTCCCCCGAAGGGATCTCAAAGTAAATATTTTCAGTAGGTTCAGTAGGTTGAGGAGCAACTCTTTGCTCTACTGGTCGGGGTGAAGATACCCTGAACAAGCCCCTCAAAGGATTAGTTTCCATAGTAACAAGTGACAGAAAATTTCAGCACACTATATAAATGTTTCCTTACCAAGTTCCACTCACCAAAGACGCTTCATTCCCCGGCAATGGAGCCAGAAAAGAGTCTTGATGACCCACAAGTATAGGGGGTCGATCGTAGTCCTTTCGATAAGTAAGAGTGTCGAACCCAACGAGGAACTAAAGGAAATGACAAGCGATTTTCAGTAAGGTTTTCTCTGCAAGCACTAAAATTATAGTTAACAGATAGTTTTGTGATAAGATAATTTGTAACGGGTAACAAGCTATGAAAGTAAATAAAGTGCAGTAAGGTGGCCCAATCCTTATTGTAGCAAAGGACAATCCTGGAGAATTTCTTATAATGAGAAAAGCGCTCCTGAGGACACATGGGAATTATCGTCAAGCTAGTTTTCATCACGCTCATATGATTCGTGTTCGGTACTTTGATAATTTGATATGTGGGTGGACCGGTGCTTGGGTACTGCCCTTACATGGAAAAGCATCCCACCTATGATTAACCCCTATTGCAAGCATCTGCAACTACAAAA
The DNA here is from genome assembly GCF_018294505.1 of Triticum aestivum. NCBI lineage: Eukaryota > Viridiplantae > Streptophyta > Magnoliopsida > Poales > Poaceae > Triticum > Triticum aestivum. The sequence goes on along the minus strand of NC_057798.1, from coordinate 192,864,771 downwards.
GAAGTATTAAGGTAAACCTAACCACAACATTAGACATATGGATCCAAATCAGCCCCTTACGAAGCAACGCATAAACTAGGGTTTAAGCTTCTGTCACTCTAGCAACCCATCATCTACTTATTACTTCCCAATGCCTTCCTCTAGGCCCAAATAATGGTGAAGTGTCATGTAGTTGACGTTCACATAACACCACTAGAGGAGAGACAACATACATCTCATCAAAATATCGAAGAATACCAAATTCACATGACTACTAATAGCAAGACTTCTCCCATGTCCTCAGGATCAAACATAACTACTCACAAAGCATATTCATGTTCATAATTAGAGGAGTATTAATATGCATTAAGGATCTGAACATATTATCTTCCCACCAAGTAAACCAATTAGCATCAACTACAAGGAGTAATCAACACTACTAGCAACCCACAAGTACCAATGTGTGGTTTTGACACAAGATTGGATACAAGAGATGAACTAGGGTTTTGAGAGGAGATGGTTCTGGTGAAGATGTTGATGGAGATTGACCCCCTCCCAATGATAGGATCGTTGGTGATGACGATGGTGATGATTTCCCCCTCCCGGAGGGAAGTTTCCCCGGCAGAACAGCTCCACCGGAGCCCTAGATTGGTCCCGCCTCGTGGCGGCGGAGTTTCGTCCCGTAAGCTTGCTTATGATTTTTTTTCCAGGGTAAAAGCCTTCATATAGCAGAAGATGGGCACCGGAGGGCCACCAGGGGGACCAGGAGACAGGGGGCGCGCCCAGTAGGGGTGGGTGCGCCCCCACCCTCCTGGCCAGGGTGTGGGCCCCCTCTGGTGTTTGCTTCGCTCAATAATTCTTATTAATTCCAAAAATAACTTTCATGGAGTTTCAGGATTTTTGGAGCTATACAGAATATGTTTCCAATATTTGCTCCTTTTCCAGCCAGAATTCCAGTTGTCGGCATTCCCTCTCTTCATGATAAACCTTGTAAAATAAGAGAGAATAGCCATAAGTATTGAAACATAATGTGTAATAATAGCCCATAATGCAATAAATATTGACATAAAAGCATGATGCAAAATGGACATATCAGTATTGACATACCGATGATCGAATCTCGGGCAAGTAACATACCGATAACAAAGGGAACGATGTATGTTGTTATGCGGTTTGACCGATAAAGATCTTCGTAGAATATGTAGGAGCCAATATGAGCATCCAGGTTCCGCTATTGGTTATTGACCGGAGACGTGTCTCGGTCATGTCTACATAGTTCTCGAACCCGTAGGGTCCGCACGCTTAAAGTTAGATGATGGTTATATTATGAGTTTATATGTGTTGATGTACCGAAGGTAGTTGGATATGATCACGGACATGACGAGGAGTCTTGAAATGGTCATGACATAAAGATCGATATATTGGATGACTATGGTCGGACACCAGAAGTGTTTCGGGGAGTATCGGGCATATACCGGAGTACTGGGGGGTTACCAGAACCCCCCCCCCCCCCGGGGGGAGACTAATGGGCCTATTGGGCCCTAGTGGAGAAGAGGAGGGGCAGCGAAGGGCAGCCATGCACCCCCTACCCCCCAGTCTGAATTGGACAAGGAGGGGGGCGCCCCCCTTTCCTTTCCCCCTCTCTCTCCTTCAAGGGGGGAGTCCTACTCCCGGTAGGAGTAGGACTCCTCATGGGGCGCGCCTAGGGTGGCCGGCCTCCTCCTCCTCCACTTCTTTATATACGGGGAGGGAGGCACCCCTTGGAGACACAACAATTGATCCCGTGGATCTCTTAGCCGTGTGCGGTGCCCCCCTCCACCATAATCCACCTCGATAATATCGTAGCGGTGCTTAGGCGAAGCCCTGCGTCGGTAGAACATCATCATCATCACCACGCCGCCGTGCTGACGGAACTCTCCCTCAAAGCTTAGCTGGATCAGAGTTTGAGGGATGTCATCGAGCTGAACATGTGCTGAACTCGGAGGTGCCGTGCGTTTGGTACTTGATCGGTCGGATCGTGAAGACGTACGACTACATCAACCGCGTTGTGCTAACGCTTCTGCTTTCGGTCTACGAGGGTACGTGGAAACACTCTCCCCTCTCGTTGCTATGCATCACCATGATCTTGCGTGTGCGTAGGATTTTTTTTGAAATTACTATGTTCCCCAACAATGGTATCGGAGCCTGGTTTTATGCGTAGATGTTATATGCACGAGTAGAACACAAGTGAGTTGTGGGTGATACAAGTCATACTGCTTACCAGCATGTCTGATACGTCTCCAACATATCTACTTTTCCGAACACTTTTGCCCTTGTTTTGGACTCTAACTTGCATGATTTGAATGAAACTAAGCCAGACTAATGCTGTTTTCAGCAGAACTGCCATGATGTTGTTTATTGTGCAGAAAACAAAAGTTCTCGGAATGACCTGAAAATCCACGGAGATAAGTTTTGGAAAATATAGAAAATACTGGCGAAAGAGTCAAGTCCAGGGGGCCCACACCCTGTCCACGACGGTGGGGGCGCGCCCTCCCCCCTGGGCGCGCCCCCCTATCTCGTGGGCCCCTGACGCTCCACCGACCTCAACTCCAACTCCATATATTCTGTTTCGTGGAGAAAAAAATCAGAGAGAAAGTTTCATCGCGTTTTATGATACAGAGCCGCCGCCAAGCCCTAATCTCTCTCGGGAGGGCTGATCTGGAGTCCGTTCGGGGCTCCGGAGAGGGGGATTCGACGCCGTCGTCATCATCAACCATCCTCCATCACCAATTTCATGATGCTCGCCACCGTGCGTGAGTAATTCCATCGTAGGCTTGCTGGACGGTGATGGGTTGGATGAGATTTACCATGTAATCAAGTTAGTTTTGTTAGTATTTGATCCCTAGTATCCACTATGTTCTGAGATTGATGTTGCTATGACTTTGCTATGCTTAATGCTTGTCACTAGGGCCTGAGTGCCATGATTTCAGATCTGAACCTATTATGTTTTCATGAATATATGTGTGTTCTTGATCCTATCTTGCAAGTCTATAGTCACCTATTATGTGTTATGATCCGACAACCCCGAAGTGACAATAATCGGGATACTTCTCGGTGATGACCATAGTTTGAGAAGTTCATGTATTCATTATGTGTTAATGCTTTGGTCCGGTACTCTATTAAAAGGAGGCCTTAATATCCCTTAGTTTCCACTAGGACCCCGCTGCCACAGGAGGGTAGGACAAAAGATGTCATGCAAGTTCTTTTCCATAAGCACGTATGACTATATTCGGAATACATGCCTACATTACATTGATGAATTGGAGCTAGTTCTGTGTCACCCTATGTTATAGCTATTACATGAGGAATCGCATCCGACATAATTATCCATCACTGATCCAATGCCTACGAGCTTTTCACATCTTGTGCTACGCTTATTTACTTTTCCGTTGCTACTGTTACAATTTCTACAAAACTATTATCTTTACTTTTGCCACTGTTACCATTACTATCATACTACTTTGCTACTAAATATTTTGCTGCAAATACTAAGTTATCCAGGTGTGGTTGAATTGACAACTCAACTGCTAATACTCAATAATATTCTTTGACTCCCCTTGTGTCGAATCAATAAATTTTGGTTGAATACTCTACCGTCGAAAGCCGTTGCGATCCCCTACACTTGTGGGCTATCAATGTCATACTTTGGTTCGGCGGTATTGTTGGATGAAACGGCCCGGACCGACATTACGCGTACGCTTACGCGAGACTGGTTCTACCGACGTGCTTTGCACATAGGTGGCTGGCGGGTGTCAGTTTCTCCAACTTTAGTTGAACCAAGTGTGGCTACGCCCGGTCCTTGGGAAGGTTAAAACATCACTAACTTGACGAAGTATCGTTGTGGTTTTGATGCGTAGGTAAGAACGGTTCTTGCTCAGCCTGTAGCAGCCACGTAAAACTTGCAACAATAAAGTAGAGGATGTCTAACTTGTTTTTGCAGGCATGTTGTGATGTGATATGGTCAAGACGTGATGCTATATTTTATTGTATGAGATGATCATGTTTTGTAACCAAGTTATCGGCAACTGGCAGGAGCCATATGGTTGTTGCTTTATTGTATGCAATGAAATCGCCCTGTAATTGCTTTACTTTATCACTAAGCGGTAGCGATAGTCGTAGAAGCAATAGGTGGCGAAACGACAACGATGCTACGATGGAGATCAAGGTGTCGCGCCGGTGACGATGGTGCTCATGACGGTGCTTCGGAGATGGAGATCACAAGCACAAGATGATGATGACCATATCATATCACTTATATTGATTGCATGTGATGTTTATCCTTTATGCATCTTATTTTGCTTTGATTAACGGTAGCATTATAAGATGATCTGTCACTAAATTTCAAGGTATAAGTGTTCTCCCTGAGTATGCACCGTTGCGAAAGTTCTTCGTGCTGAGACACCACGTGATGATCGGTGTGATAGGCTCTACGTTCAAACACAACGGGTGCAAAAAAAGTTGCACATGCGGAATACTCAGGTTAAACTTGATGAGCCTAGCATATACAGATATGGCCTCGAAACACTGAGACCGAAAGGTCGAGCGTGAATTATATAGTAAATATGATCAACATAATGATGTTCACCATTGAAAACTACTCCATCTCACGTGATGATCGGACATGGTTTAGTTGATTTGGATCACGGGATCACTTAGATGAATAGAGGGATGTCTATCTAAGTGGGAGTTCTTAAGTAATATGATTAAATGAACTTAAATTTATCATAAACTTAGTACCTGATAGTATTTTTCTTGTCTATGTTTGTTGTAGATAGATGGCTCGTGCTATTGTTCTATTGAATTTTAATGCGTTCCTTGAGAAAGCTAAGTTGAAAGATGATGGTAGCAATTACACGGACTGGGTCCGTAACTTGAGGATTATCCTCATTGCTGCACATAAGAATTACGTCCTGGAAGCACCGCTGGGTGCCAGGCCTACTGCAGATGCAACTGACGACGTAAAGAACGTCTGGCAGAGCAAAGCTGATGACTACTCGATAGTTCAGTGTGCCATGCTTTACGACTTAGAACCGGGATTTCAACGACGTTTTGAACATCATGGAGCATATGAGATGTTCCAGGAGTTGAAGTTAATATTTCAAGCAAATGCCCGGATTGAGAGATATGAAGTCTCCAATAAGTTCTATAGCTGCAAGATGGAAGAGAATAGTTCTATTAGTGAACATATACTCAAAATGTCTGGGTATAATAATCACTTGATTCAACTGGGAGTTAATCTTCCTGATGATAGTGTCATTGACATAATTCTTCAGTCACTACCACCAAGCTACAAGAGCTTCGTGATGAACTATAATATGCAAAGGATGAACAAGACTATTCCCGAGCTCTTCGCAATGCTAAAAGCTGCAGAGGTAGAAATCAAAAAGGAGCATCAAGTGTTGGTGGTCAACAAGACCACAAGTTTCAAGAAAAAGGGTAAAGGAAAGAAGAAGGGGAACTTCAAGAAGAACGGCAAACAAGTTGCTGCTCAAGAGAAGAAACCCAAGTCTGGACCTAAGCCTGAGACTGAGTGCTTCTACTGCAAGCAGACAGGTCACTGGAAGCAGAACTGCCTCAAGTATTTGGCGGATAAGAAGGATGGCAAGGTGAACAAAGGTATATGTGATATACATGTTATTGATGTGTACCTTACTAATGCTCGCAGTAGCACCTGGGTATTTGATACTGGTTCTGTTGCTAATATTTGCAACTCGAAACAGGGACTATGGATTAAGCGAAGATTGGCTAAGGACGAGGTGACGATGCGCGTGGGAAATGGTTAAAAAGTCGATGTGATCGCGGTCGGCACGCTACCTCTACATCTACCTTCGGGATTAGTTTTAGACCTGAATAATTGTTATTTGGTGCCAGCGTTAAGCACGAACATTATATCTGGATCTTGTTTCATGCGAGACGGTTTCATTTAAATCAGAGAATAATGGTTGTTCTATTTATATGAGTAACATCTTTTATGGTCATGCACCCTTGGATAGTGGTCTATTTTTATTGAATCTTGATAGTAGTGATACACATATTCATAATGTTGAAGCCAAAAGATGCAGAGTTGATAATGATAGTGCAACTTATTTGTGGCACTGCCGTTTGGGTCATATTGGTGTAAAACGCATGAAGAAACTCCATACAGTTGGACTTCTGGAATCACTTGATTATGAACCACTTGGTACTTGCGAACCGTGCCTCATGGGCAAGATGACTAAAACGCCGTTCTCCGGAACTATGGAGTGCTACCTCTTGAGCACTGCATTGGATTTCCCTGAAGAGGAGAGGATGATGCAACAAAGTAGCGTAAGTATTTCCCTCAGTTTTTGAGAACCAAGGTATCAATCCAGTAGGAGACCACCCACAAGTCCCTCGTACCTACACAAAACGATAGCTACTCGCAACCAACGCGATTAGGGGTTGTCAATCCCTTCACGGTTACTTACGAGAGTGAGATCTGATAGAGATGATAAATAATATTTTTGGTATATAGATGCAAAGTAAAAGGTAAAAGGCAAAGTAAACAACAAAGCAAGTAATAAAGTAATGGAGATTGATATGATGAGAATAAACCCGGGGGCATAGGTTTCACTAGTGGCTTCTCTCAAAAGCATAAGTATTCTACGGTGGGTGAACAAATTACTGTTGAGCAATTGACAGAATTGAGCATAGTTATGAGCATATCTAGGTAATGATCATGTATATAGGAATCACGTCCGAGACAAGTAGATCGAAACGATTCTGCATCTACTACTATTACTCCACTCATCGACCGCTATCCAGCATGCATCTAGAGTATTAAGTTAAAAACAGAGTAACGCCTTAAGCAAGATGACATGATGTAGAGGGATAAATTCATGCAATATGATAAAACCCCATCTTGTTATCCTCGATGGCAACAATACAATACGTGCCTTGCTGCCCCTTCTGTCACTGGGAAAGGACACCGCAAGATTGAACCCAAAGCTAAGCACTTCTCCCATTGCAAGAACTACCAATCTAGTTGGCCAAACCAAACGGATAATTCGAAGAGACTTGCAAAGATAACTCAATCATACATACAAGAATTCAGAGAAGATTCAAATATTGCTCATAGATAAGCTGGATCATAAACCCACAATTCATCGGTCTCAACAAACACACCGCAAAAAGAAGATTACATCGAATAGATCTCCACGAGAGAGGGGGAGAACATTGTATTGAGATCCAAAAAGAGAGAAGAAGCCATCTAGGTACTAGCTATGGACCCGAAGGTCTGAAGTAAACTACTCACACTTCGTCGGAGGGGCTATGGTGTTGATGTAGAAGCCCTCCATGGTGGATGCCCCCTCCGGTGGAGCTCCGGAACAGGCCCCAAGATGGGATCTCGTGGATACAGAAGGTTGCGGCAGTGGAATTAGGTTTTTGGCTCCTGTTCTGATCGTTTAGGGATACGTAGGTATATATAGGAGGAAGGAGTACGTCGGTGGAGCAACAGGGGGGCCACGAGGCAGGGGGCGCGCCCTAGGGGGGCGCCCCTCACCCTCGTGACCACCTCTGTTACGTCTTGGAGTAGGGTCCAAGTCTCCTGGATCACGTTCGGTGAGAAAATCACGTTCCCGAAGGTTTCATTCTGTTTGGACTCCGTTTGATATTCCGTTTCTTCGAAACACTGAAATAGGCAAAAAAACAGCAATTCTGGGCTGGGCCTCCGGTTAATAGGTTAGTCCCAAAAATAATATAAAAGTGGAAAATAAAGCCCAATATAGTCCAAACAGTAGATAAAGTGGCATGGAGCAATCAAAAATTATAGATACGTTGGATACGTATAAGGCATCCCCAAGCTTAATTCCTGCTCGTCCTCGAGTAGGTAAATGATAAAAAGAGAATTTTTGATGCGGAGTGATACTTTGGCATAATTTCAATGTAAATCTTCTTAATTGTGGCATGAACATTCAGATCCGAAAGATTCAAGACAAAAGTTCATATTGACATAAAAATAATAATACTTCAAGCATACTAATCAAAGCAATCATGTCTTCTCAAAATAACATGGCAAAAGAAAGTTCATCCCTACAAAATCATATAGTTAGGCTATGCTTCATTTTCGTCACACAAAGATGTTCCCAACTTCTATACCCCCGATGACAAGCCAAGCAATTGTTTCATACTTAAATAATCTCAAACTCTTTCAACTTTCACGCAATACATGAGCGTGAGCCATGGATATAGCACTATGGGTGGAATAGAATATGATGATGGGGATTGTGTGGAGAAGACAAAAAGGAGAAAGTCTCACATTGACGAGGATAATCAACGGGCTATGGAGATGCCCATTAATTGATGTCAACACGAGGAGTAGGGATTGCCATGCAACGGATGCACTAGAGCTATGAATGCTCAACAAAAGAAAACTAGTGGGTGTGCATCCAACTCGCTTGCTCATGAAGACCTAGGGCATTTGAGGAGGCCCATCATAGGAATATACAAGCCAAGTTCTATAATGAAAAATTCCCACTAGTATAAAAAGACAACATATGAGACTCACTACATGAAGAACAAGGGCTACTTTGAAGCACAATATATGAGACTCACTACATGAGGAACAAGGTGCTACTTTGAAGCAAAAGTGTGGGAAAAGAGATAGTAGCATTGCCCTTTTTTTCTTTTTTCTTCTTTTTTTGGGCCTTTCTTTTTTTTCTTTTTTGGCCTTTTTTCCTTTTTTCCTTTTTTTGTCTTTTTGGGCAATGCTCTAACAATGATGATCATCACACTTCTATTGATTACAACATAAGGATTACAACTCGAAACTTAGAACAAGATATGACTCTATATGAATGCCTCCGGCGGTGTACCAGGATGGTGCAATGAATCAAGAGTGACATGTATGAAAAATAATGCATGGTGGCTTTTCCACAAATACGATGTCAACTACATGATCATGCAAGGGCAATATGACAAAAGTAATGTATGTCATGATGATGATGATGATGATGGAAGTTGCATGGCAATATATATCGGGATGGCTATGGAAATGTCATGATAGGTAGGTATGGTGGCTGTTTTGAGGAAGATATAAGGAGGTTTATGTGTGATAGAGCGTATCATATCACGGGGTTTGGATGCACTGGCGAAGTTTGCACCAACTCTCAAGGTGAGAAAAGGGCAATGCACGGTACCGAAAAGGCTAGCAAAGGCGGAAAGGTGAGAGTGCGTATAATCCATGGACTCAACATTAGTCAAAAGAACACATATACTTATTGCAAAAATTTAGGAGTCATCAAAAATCAAGTACTATGCACATGCTCCTAGGGGGATAGATTGGTAGAAAAAGACCATCGCTCGTCCCCAACCGCCACTCATAAGGATGCACAAGCCAGGCACACTTCATGTTTCAAATTTGTTACACAACTTTAACCATACGTGCATGCTACGGGACTTGCAAACTTCAACACAAGCATTCTTTGAATTCATAATCACTCAACTAGCATGACTTTGATATTATCACCTCCATATCTCAAAACAATTATCAAGCATCAAACTTATCTTAGTATTCAATTCACTCAAAAGAAAGTTTCACATATCTTGAATACCAAGTATATTAATATTAAGCAAATTACCATGATATTAACGACTCTCAATAATCTGAGTGAAGCATGAGAGATCAATAGTTTCCTTAAAACAAATCCACCACCGTGCTCTAAAAGATCTAAGTGAACTATTAGAGCAAAAATTATCATGCTCAAAAGATATAAGTGAAGCACTATGAGCAAAACTGTCAAGCTCAAAAGATATAAGTGAAGCACATAGAGTATTCTAACAAATTCCAATTCATGTATGGCTCTCTCAAAAGGTGTGTACAGCAAGGATGATTGTGGTAAACTAACAAGAAAAGACGAAAATAATACAAGACGCTCCAAGCAAAACACATATCATGTGGTGAATAAAAATATAGCTCCAAGTAAATTACCGATGGAAGTGGACGAAAGAGGGGATGCCTTTCGGGGTATCCCCAAGCTTTGACTTTTTGATGTCCTTGGATTATCTTGGGGGTGCCATGGGCATCCCTAAGCTTAGGCTCTTTCCACTCCTTGTTCCATAATCCATCAAAAGAATTCACCCAAAACTTGAAAACTTCACAACACAAAACTCAATAGAAATCTCGTGAGCTCCGTTAGAGAAAGAAAACAAAAGACTACTTCAAGGTACTGTAATGAACTCATTCTTTATTTATATTTGTGTTAAACCTACTGTATTCCAACTTCTCTATGGATTATAAACTAATTTACTAGCCATAGATTCATCAAAATAAGCAAACAACACACGCAAAACAGAATCTGTCAAAAACAGAACAGTCTGTAGCAATCTGTAACTAACGCAAACTTCTGGAACTCTAAAAATCCTACCAAAATAGGAAGTCCTGGACAATTTGTTTATTGAACAGCAGCAAAAATAATCAACGCAAAAGCATATTTCTGTGATTTAACAAAATTATATTCGTGCACGCAAAGTTTCAGTTTTTCAGCAGAATCAAATCAACTATCATCGTAGGTTATCCTATAGGTTCTACTTGGCACAAACACTAATTAAAACATAAAACCACACCACATCCAAACAGAAGCTAGATGGATTATTTATTCCTAAACAGAAGCAAAAACAAAAAAACACAAAATAAAATTGGGTTGCCTCCCAACAAGCGCTATTGTTTAACGCCCCTAGCTAGGCATAAAAGCAAGGATAGATCTAGGTAGTGCCGTAGTAATAAGATAGATCGGTGAAACTCATCTCATATTCTCTACGTCCGGCAGCAAGTTTTCTTTGAGGCAAGCAAAAGTAATCAAAAGGGCTAAATTTAATAGGGCAAAAATCCCCAAGATCAATTTTAGGAGCTATAGGTTCCTCTTTTGGCCCTTCATAATGCACAACCAATTCATCATTATAAGCGTTCTTTTGATAGAACCTTGTGAGTCTATAATCAAGAGAGTATCCTAACTCATTATTTTGAACAGCCAAATCATCATTAAGTTCAGAGATTCTATCAATGAAAATGTTGGTTGGCACCTTTTTCCTAAGGTTTTCATTGAAAGCAACATAGTCAAGAGATTGAAAACGCATAATTTCTTCTTGATCAAAGAGGATAGATTCTATGGGAGGAAGGCCGGCGTCCACCCTATAATGCGCAAAGATTTCTTTGGCCTCTTTTATTATAAATCTGAATTCATGAGCCAAAAATATAGTAGCAGCACTCTTAACAGAGGAGTGTTCGATATTAGAAAATTCTAGGAAAATCCTTTGTGTAGAAGGGTGCATATGCATAAATTGCCTTTCAAGTTCAACGATAAGCATGGCAATGGCGTCCGCAAGACTACTAGTTCTATGAAGAATAGAACTAGCCATAGAGGGCAAAGCACCGGCACAAGTAAAGAAATCTTGAATAACTCATTTTCCAATAATATTACCACAACCGATTCGAAATCTTTTTGTATGATAGGTAGGGGATTCTTCAGCAGGAGCTTCAGAATTTTCCATGATATTATTATCACCCATGCCAGCAATAATTTCCCCAATTTCAGACATAACGACAAGCAAGCAAACTAACACACGAGCAAACAAAAAGGCAACGGGAAAAGGCAAACGGGAAAGAGAGGAGGAGATTGGGAAAGAGAGGGAGAATAAAACGGCAAGGGTGAAGTGGGGGAGAGGAAAACAAGAGGCAAATGACAAATAATGTAATGCG